>NC_092734.1:1455924-1750924 GCF_047496885.1 Scyliorhinus torazame | reverse complement strand
CTGGCTGAAGAAATTTCTCCTCATCTCTGTTCTAAAGTGACTCCCTTTTATTCTAAGGCTGTGCCCCCGGGTCCTAGTTTCCCCTGCTAATGGAAACAACTTCCCTACATCCACCCTATCTAAGCCATTCATTATCTTGTAAGTTTCTATTAGATCTCCCCTCAACCTCCTAAACTCCAATGAATAGAATCCCAGGATCCTCAGACGTGCATCGTATGTTAGGCCTACCATTCCTGGGATCATCCGTGTGAATCTCCGCTGGACCCGCTCCAGTGCCAGTATGTCCTTCCTGAGGTGTGGGGCCCAAAATTGCTCACAGTATTCTAAATGGGGCCCAACTAATGCTTTATAAAGCTTCAGAAGTACATCCCTGCTTTTATATTCCAAGCCTCTTGAGATGAATGACAACATTGCATTTGCTTTCTTAATTACGGACTCAACCTGCAAGTTTACCTTTAGAGAATCCTGGACTAGGACTCCCAAGTCCCTTTGCACTTCAGCATTATGAATTTTGTCACCGTTTAGAAAATAGTCCATGCCTCTATTCTTTTTTCCAAAATGCAAGACCTCGCACTTGCCCACGTTGAATTTCATCAGCCATTTCTTGGACCACTCTCCTAAACTGTCTAAATCTTTCTGCAGCCTCCCCACCTCCTCCATACTACCTGCCCCTCCACCTATCTTTGTATCATCGGCAAACTTAGCCAGAATGCCCCCAGTCCCGTCATCTAGATCGTTAATATATAAAGAGAACAGCTGTGGCCCCAACACTGAACCCTGCGGGACACCACTCGTCACCGGTTGCCATTCCGAAAAAGAACCTTTTATCCCAACTCTCTGCCTTCTGCCTGACAGCCAATCGTCAATCCATGTTAGTACCTTGCCTCGAATACCATGGGCCCTTATTTTACTCAGCAGTCTCCCGTGAGGCACCTTATCAAAGGCCTTTTGGAAGTCAAGATAGATAACATCCATTGACTCTCCTTGGTCTAACCTATTTGTTATCTCTTCAAAGAACTCTAACAGGTTTGTCAGGCACGACCTCCCCTTACTAAATCCATGCTGACTCGTCCAAATCCGACCCTGCACTTCCAAGAATTTAGAAATCTCATCCTTAACAATGGATTCTAGAATCTTGCCAACAACCGAGGTTAGGCTAATTGGCCTATAATTTTCCATCTTTTTCCTTGTTCCCTTCTTGAACAGGGGGGTTACAACAGCGATTTTTCAATCCTCTGGGACTTTCCCTGACTCCAGTGACTTTTGAAAGATCGTAACTAACGCCGCCACTATTTCTTCAGCTATCCTTTAGAACTCTAGGATGTCGCCCATCTGGGCCCGGAGATTAATCAATTTTTAGACCTCTTAGTTTCTCTAGCACTTTCTCCTTTGTGATGGCTACCATATTCAACTCTGCCCCCTGACTCTCCGGAATTGTTGGGATATTACTCATGTCTTCTACTGTGAAGACTGACTCAAAGTACTTATTTAGTTCCTCAGCTATTTCCTTGTCTCCCATCACAAAATTACCAGCGTCATTTTGGAGCGGCCCAATGTCAACTTTTGCCTCCCTTTTGTTTTTAATGTATTTAAAGAAACTTTTACTATCATTCCTAATGTTACTGGCTAGCCTACCTTCATATTTGATCCTCTCTTTCCTTATTTCTCTCTTTGTTATCCTTTGTTTGTTTTTGTAGCCTTCCCAATCTTCTGACTCCCCACTACTCTTTGCCACATTATAGGCTTTCTCTTTTGCTTTAATGCATTCCCTAACTTCCTTTGTCAGCCACGGCTGCCTAATCCCCCCTCTGATAACCTTTCTTTTCTTTGGGATGAACCTCTGTACTGTGTCCTCAATTACTCCCAGAAACTCCTGCCATTGCTGTTCTACTGTCTTTCCCACTAGGCTCTGCTCCCAGTCGATTTTCGTCAGTTCCTCCCTCATGCCCCTTAGTTACCTTTATTTAACTGTAACACCTTTACATCTGATTCTACCTTCTTTCTTTCAAATTGGAGATTGAATTCTACCATATTATGATCAGTGCCTCCTAAGTGCTCCCTTACTTTAAGATCTTTAATCAAGTCTGGCTCATTACATAACACTAAGTCCAGAATGGCCTGTTCCCTCGTGGGCTCCATCACAAGCTGTTCCAAAAAGCCCTCCTGTAAACATTCAATGAATTCCCTTTCCTTGGGTCCACTGGCAGCATTATTTACCCAGTCCACCTGCATATTGAAGTCCCCCATGATCACTGTGACCTTGCCTTTCTGACATGCACTTTCTATTTCGTGGTGCATTTTGTGCCCCCGGTCCTGACCACTGTTAGGAGGCCTGTACATAACTCCCATTATGGTTTTTTTGCCTTTGTGGTTCCTCAACTCTACCCACACAGACTCCACATCATCTGACCCCATGTTGTTTAGTGCTATTGATTTAATTTCATTCCTAATTAACAAGGCAACCCCGCCCCCTCTGCCCACCTCTCTGTCTTTTCGATAGGTTGTGAATCCCTGGATGCTTAAATGCCAGTCCTGAACCCCCTGCAACCACGTCTCTGTGATGCCTACCACATCATACCTGCCAGTCACAATCTGGGCCACAAGCTCATCTACCTTGTTCCATACACTGCACGCATTTAAATATAGCACCTTTAATTCTCTATTGACCGTCCCTTTTTGTTTTCTTAGTGTGGTGGACCTTGGTTTACTGAGCCTTTCCATACACTGTGTCATATTTTGTGGGATGGGGACTATCGTAGCCTCTCCTGAGTTTTGTCTTTTCGTGCTTTTTTGTATTCCTAAGCAGCTACGCTTCCCACTGATTACTTCACCTCTTGGTTCCCTGACTTTCCCTTCCCCCCCAATCTTTAGTTTAAAGTCCTATTGACCACCCTATTTACTCTTTTCGCCAGAACACTGGTCCCAGCTCGGTTCAGGTGGAGACCATCCCAACGGTATAGGTCCCCCCTGTCCCAAAACTGATGCCAGTGTCCCATGAAAAGGAACCCCTCTTTCCCACACCACTCTTTCAGCCACGTGTTAACTTCCCTTATTCTTGCCTCCCTATGCCAATTTGCACATGGCTCGGGCAGTAATCCGGAGATTATGACCCTTGAGGACCTGTTTTTTTAATTTGAATCCTAGCTCTTTATAATCTCTAAACAGGTCCTCTTTCCTAGACTTGCCTATGTTGTTGGTACCGACATGGACCACAACAACTGGATCCTCCCCCTCCCTCTCCAGTATCCTTTCAAGCTGGTCAGAGATGTCCCGCACCCTATATTAATAAGAATATTAATAAGAAAGTAATTTGAATATTGAGTCAGGTTTTGGAAATGGCTTCAATGCCAGGGTGCAGGAAATGCGACTCGGGATGAGAGGGAGACTGGGAAAGAAATTTGGCTTCTTTTTGTGGGGGGAAAGGTTGAGAAGGTGGAAAGGTGATCAGAATCAAGTGGGATTTTGAGCAGGGAATTGGGGTGAGGAACGTTTCCACTGATGCAGTAGCTAAAGTTGGAAGAATAAATATACAATAATCTCCGGAGAATGACGGGTAAAGTTAGAGAATTGATGGGATATGGAATCAGAATCTAAAATAACTTTGAAAAACAAGACATATTTGATGAAAGATGAAAATAATAGGCATTATATTTTTCCAATTAAGGGGCAATTTAGCGTGGCTAACCCACCTACCCTGCACATCTTTGGGTTGGGGGGGGGGGGGGGGGGTGAGATCCACGCAGACACGGGGAGAATGTGCAAACTCCACACGGACAGTGACCTGGGATCGAACCCGGGACCTCAGCGCTGTGAGGCAGCAGCGCTAACTGTGCCGCCCCATCATCTATGATTTTACTGAATGGCGGAGTCGGCTCCGTGGGTCGAGTGGCCTCCTCCTATTCCTAATTCTGATCAACTCAACGTCGATGTTTCAAAATAAGTGAGCAAGTATTTAGATAGTCACTTGCTGGGATTAGCGTAGTCAGATCTTTGTTAACTATGAATCAAGTTTAGCAAAAGTTATTCATTTTTTCAAAAGAATGAAGAATATTCCAGAATACCTCTCTTGACTAGAAATCTGCAGATCCACTTAGTCCAAATTTAACGTCATGAATTCCAAGGAACAATTAGTAAAATGTGGAGACTGTAGTTGTATAATCCCACATTATTAACCAATCAAAGGATGGCGGAGATGGGTACAGGAGAGAGTGCTACTGTCCATCAGTGAATCAGGGCCCTGGGTAAAATTCTATGCCCAAAATACTGTGATCTGGATGTTAAATCGGTGAAGAGGGGGAACAACGAACGGACCCCTTGAAAATTCCGAGATAACCGAGAGACAAATAAGTTCAGGATGTTTCCACGGCCCAACTGTCCAGTGTGGTCAGTGGGAGGGGAACGGCCGAAAAGCAAATAACTGTCCATGTTCTTCAGCGAATTCTGGGACCCAGTGTCATTTCAGAGAACAGTGAGCCGTGTGAGCCCAGAGAGAACAGACAGATAGAGGCGGACAGAAGGAGACTTACTGACAGGAATTGAGCACCAGGGACAGACAGAGACATGCAGAGATACACAGACATACAAAGACGTCCAGAGAGAGGGGGTGGGTTCAGTCAAACACCGAGGCAGAGGGAGAGACGGCAGCAGAGAACACACAGGGAGTGGGAGACAGGGAGGCAAAGAGAAATGAAAAGGAAACACATCAGCTCGACTAGACAATGATATTCATTAGATTCATTTAATAAAAATATACAATTTAAAGCAAGAAGTGGCAGAGAAATTAGAGAATGCAAAGAGGAGAAGCGAAATGTGGGGTGACCCAGTCTAGACCGGTGGCCGTGTTGTGTGGGGTAACTCGGCGATTTGGAACAGGTTTGTATAAGGTTGTGTTTTGGGTGGATGCTGGATGTTAAATTGTATTTTGTTTCGTGTTTTCGGGGAAAGGGGTGCGCCGAGAGGGGTTTACTACCCGGCCGCCTGACACTGTTTCCAAGCTCCGCCTGAGCCAAGTGTTGTTTGCTCTGAAACTGACCCCTCGCTGGAAACTGACTCGATGTTTGATCTGAAAGTAGCAATAGCCTCATATCACAGCTCATTAAGAAGCTTCACTGGGTTTTTACTAAAGTGCACGATTCTACTGAAGCCAAACTTGTCAAAAGGACCTCCCTTTAAACCTGGCCAATTTCCATTGATGCCGCGGTCGTGCTTAGATCTTTCCCCCTCGCCCTTTGTCTGGAATGAACTGGAATAAAACACTTTGCCCAACTCCTAATAGGATTATGTTGGTTGTTGCGGATCCGAATTGCCATTTGGAGGCGGCAGATTGAGCAGAGGCTGTGGCTGGTTGAGAGGAGTGAATGAAAGGCAGCGGGGAGCAGTCCTATCGCCGGAGCAGCTCCCATTCAGCGCGCTCTGTTTGAACTCAGCTTTGTGTTTTCTGCCTCGGCTTCTTTCTGCGTTTCAAAGTTCAGCAGAAATGTTTTAATTGCTGAAATTCTTTATCGGGAACTGGCTTATTCAATTAAAAATTACGTTTTTAAGGCAGAAAATGCGCCCGGATTCCGCGGGAAAAATGGGCTGTTAAAACTGAGTTCTTCACTTTCTCCTGTGTCCTTCATCCGGTCAATCAACAGCTGGAATTACATGAATCCATCTTATTATAATTGGTGACCACCCATCAAAAGAGCGGCTCGAACCTCTTGCTTCCACCCAAAGGGGCGTCGACTCCTCCTCTCCATTTATCCATTTTCTCCCCCTGCATTCACCAGTGTTATGGGCCAGGGTTTAGAGAACCCCAAAGTGTATCATGGAGTTCACCTGACCCACAACTTTTAATAGATTGTGGTTATGGGTAACACATGGGCTTACTCTGCAGGTGTGATGTAACAGAAATCTACAGTACTTTTAAATTAAAACAATGTTTATTTATGAAACCAGTTAACACTTTATAAACCCCCAGTAAACATCTTAACAACTATCAACACCAATAAATCCCCAAATAATACAGTACGCTATAAGTAACTCTTAATCTTTCCTTGCAACATCCATAAGATAAAAATAACCCTTTTTACAGAGACATCAGATTTAACTTCTCTACTGAGAGCAGTTACCACGTTGAAATCACCAAATGAACATTCCCCAGCCTGCAGAGATTCACACGCACCCTGCTGTGATTGCAGCTTCTCCAAAACTAAAACGAAACCAAACACACCCTGTAGCAAACAGCCTCAAGCGAAAGTAAAAGCAGACAGCCCAGCTCCACCCACACGCTGACATCACTGAAACACCCATTTCGTAAAGGTACATCCACTACAGCTATTTTTATAAACACCCATTTCTTAAAGGTATTCTCACATGACACCTTCCCCAAGAAAAAAAAGCCATCAACTTCAAGATGGTTTCATTTTTCACCTTTTCACTTTCCTTCAAGAAATATTGACAGTGAATATGCGGTTTTTTTTAACAAAACAAAACACACAAACATTTATAATAACATAATCCATTTTTGTTCTTTTTCCTCCACCAAAACCTGTTTCTGTTCATCACATTCGTGATAAAGCATTGGCTATCACTTTTTCTCGTCCTGCCACATGTACTATTTTTAAATGAAATGGCTGTAACAATAAACTCCATCGAAACAGTCTTGCATTGTTATTCTGGAATGGCTCCAAAAACATCAATGGATTCTGATCAGTGTATATAATGGTGTCAGACAGATTGCTGGTCACATAAATGTGAAAATGTTGCAAAGCCAGAACCAAACTCAAAGTCTCCTTCTCAATCATTGAATACTTTTTCTGGTGGGAATTTAATTTCTTTGAAAAATAACCAATAGGCCGCTCTAGTCCTTTATCATCGTCTTGTAGAAGCACCACATATACGCCCACAGCACTCGCATCCACAGCCACTTTGAATGGCTTGGTATAACTTGGGATGGCTAACACAGGAGCAGTGGTGAACACAGCCTTCAGGCAGTCAAATACCTGTTGACACTCCGCTGTCCACTTAAATTTGCTATGTTTCTTTAGCAAGTCCGTCAGTGGGGCAACCACACTACTAAAATTTGGCACAAATTTCTGATAAAATCCACTCTTGCCAAGAAATCGCATTATTTCCCTTCATGTCGAGGGTATTGGAAACTCCCCAATAACTTTTGTTTTCACATCCCGTGGGACCATTCGACTCTGTCCGAATGTATGGCCAAGGAAAATGACTTGGGCTTTTCCAAATTCACTTTTGGCTAGGTTTACCACCAAACCCGCCTCCTGAAGTCGATCGAATAACTCCATCAGTTGCTTCAAATGTTCTTTCCATGTCTGGCTGAAAATTACCAGATCGTCGATGTATATCGCGGAATTGGGTAAACCTGCAACGGCTTTGTTAGTTAACTGCTGAAATGTGGCTGGAGCGTCTTTTGTGCCAAATGGCATAACTTTGAATTGGTATATACCATCTGGAGTCACAAAAGCTGAAATCTCCTTCGCCCTTTTGGATAAAGGTAACCTTTAAGTAAATCCAATTTGGAAATAAAAGCTGATTGTTCCACTTTCTCAATGCAATCCTCCAAACGTGGGATAGGATAAGAGTCCGTTCTTGTAACTGCATTAACCTTTCAATAGTCCACACACAACCGTTGGGTACCATCTGTTTTAGGTACCATCACTATGGGTGAGCTCCATTGGCTGCAACCCACATCAATTATGCCATATTTAAGCATACTTTCAATCTCTTTGTTAACCTGTGTCAATTTTAAAGGGTTAAGTCTATATGGATGTTGTTTGATTGGAACAGCATTCCCCACATCTACATCATGCATAGCCATTTTAGTGCTTCCCAACTTATCTCCATAAACTTATCCATGTGATATCAATAACTCTTTCAGGTCAGTCCGTTTTTCCTCTGGAAGGTAACTCAACAATTTATCCAATTTTTAAGAACATCCTCGTTTTCCAATTTAATTTGAGGTATGTCAAATTCAAAGTCACCTGGATTTGGTTCGTCATTTTGAGTTAGAATCATTAAAACCTCCTCCTTTTTCTCTCCTTCCCTTTCAAAGTTCCTTTAAAGCATATCACATGACACAGTCGGTGAGTTTTCCTTCTATCTGGCGTTCTTCCCACATTATTCACATCACTTAATTTCCTTTCAATCTTATAACCTTGCTTTTAAAGGTTCACCTACCACTGGTAACAATACTATAACTTTATCCCCACTGGCAAAACTACAAACTTTGGATTTCTTGTCCGCTACCCATTTCATCACATGTTGTGCAATTTTTAAATGCTGTCTAGCCAATTCACCTACTCTATTTAATCGTTCCCTAAAATTTGACACGTAACCCAATAATGTAAGTTCCGATTTCTCACTCATCAATTTTCAATTTTTCCTGAATCAATTTTAGTGATTCTCTTACCTCATGACCAAAAATTAGTTCAAAAGGACTAAATTTGGTAGACTCATTAGGTGCAGCCCTAATTGCAAACAGTACGAATGGAATTTGTTTATCCCAATCCTCTGGATAATCGTGACAATAAGCCCTCAACATTGTCTTTAATGTCTGATGCCACCTTTCTAACGCTCCCTGCGATTCTGGATGGTACGCAGTTGATTTAAATTGTTTTATTCCTAAGCTACCCATAACGTCTTTGAATAACCTGGAGGTAAAATTTGATCCTTGATCCGATTGTATTTCTGTGGGTAGTCCATATCGAGTAAAGAATTTAAGTAACTCCTCCACAATCTTTTTAGCTATAATATTGGAATGGTCTCTGGAAACCAAGTAGACACATCCATTATAGTCAAAAGATATTGATTCCCACTTTTTGTTTTAGGAAGCGGTTCTATGCAATCAATTAAGACCCTTGTAAAAGGTTCCTCAAATGTTGGAATGGGTATTAAGGGCGCTGGTTTTATCATTGCTTGAGGTTTCCCTATCACTTGACATGTGTGACATGATCGACAAAATTCAACTACATCTTTATGTGGTCCAGGCCAATAAAAATGTTTCTGGATTTTAGCTTGAGTTTTCCTTATTCCCAAATGACCTCCCACTGGTACCTCATGTACTACTCACAACACCTCCTTTCTATACCCTACCGGCAATACCACTTGATGAACTTCTGCCCACTTTTCATCCGCCTGCATATGTAAAGGTCTTCATTTTCTCATCAAAACATCATTTTTATGGTAATAACACTCTGGTATACACTCAGATTCCTCTTCCGTGTATGCTTTCTGATACATCCGTTTTATATCTTTCTGTTGTAACTCCGCCAATTTTCATGAACTAAAAATATCCGCCTCATCCTCCACCTGTTCTTGTTTAGCCATCTGATCAAAAATCTTTTCTGATAATTGAACTTCAACTTTACCTTCACTCTTTGATTTCTCCTCTTGTCTTAGCCTGTGACTTTGCGACATTGTTACTACACAATCCGGAAAAATCCCAGCATATTCATCCTTCAGTACTTCAGTTGTCTGATTTTCCACTGGCTTACCAGCCACCGTAGGCATCACTCCCACCTGCGATCCAGCTATATCATTACCCAAGATAAACTGTATTCCTGGTCAAGATAGTTTATCTATTACTCCTAATACCACTTCACCACTCTTCACTGGACTTTCCAACCTTACCTTACATAATGGAACACTGCTCCTCTCACCCTGAATTCCACATATTGCCACCTTTTCTGGCAACATACTTCCCAAACTACATAACTCCTCATCTCTTACAATTAAAGATTGACTAGTTCCCGTATCTCTTAAAATTGAGACCTGCTCCTGGTACACGAGTAAACTTTACCCACACAAGTAAATTCTTTAAAGAATCTGGCACCTTCTTATCAATCACCTCTTGATCAGGCTGTACAACCTTTTGTACCTCCTTCGCTTCACTTGTGCTTTCCTTTACCACTTTAACAAACCCCACTGTCTTATCCTGTTTTACCACATCAGCCTTCCCAGTGTTACCTTCTTTACTTTGGGGTGAACCACATGCTGTTTCTTATATCGACCAAATGACCACACAACCGATATGTTAGCTCAAAAACACAGTTTATTAATAACACAAGAGTGTATCTCTATGCAATAACACACGCGGCTCCGTACTAAACTACACCTGATGACTAAGATGACCTGTACTTAACTTCGAGTGACCGGCACTGTGCGAGATAAGGCCTTTATCCGGGTCCACGTGATCAGTTTGGAAGTTGTTAGGTTCGTCTCAGCTGGACCTTCAGGAATGGTCGCGGGTCCTTGAACTTGGTTGTTCTGCTGCAGTTGGTCCCAAAAGAGATCGATCTCTAGTGCGCAGGGCTTTTTATCCTTCGTCTCTTTCGGGCCCTTTTGGGCGGTCCTTACTCCAGGTCCAATGGATTGATAGGGTTTTCGATCACCCTCATCGATCTCAGCCAATTAGGGAGCGGATACCTCGATAGCTGGGCGGGTCCCAGCTATCATTGTTCCAGGCACGTAGGCCTTTCCACATAGGGGGGATGGTGCCGGTTAGTCTGCTCCTGTTGTAACTCCTTGATTCAAACTCTATTGCCCTGGGGGAAATGGTGATCAACTCTTAATGGATACAAGTTTCAGCCAAGTCTGGTTTCTTTGCACAATATACAGAGGCTGTGTACCTGTCTGTGTCCCAAATTGACCACAATTCCCATGGTCCTTTGTAGGTGGCCATTTTACATGGCTGCACCAGTACTTTTCTTCAACCACCAACACTGTGACTTTACATGGCCTAGTTTATTACAGTGAAAACATTTGAAACGTTTCATGTCTCTACCACCCTCCTCAATTTGCTTTTTAGTCTGAGGTACACTCTCCTTATTATCTCCCATCAGATCTTCTTTATCTTTACCACTTGAGTGTCTCTTATGTCCCCAGTTTCTATCCCTCACAGGCTGAAACTGATGTTGGAAACCAATTTATGAACTCATTAATAATCATCTGCCATTTCCGCTGCTAATCTCACAGTTTTAACCCTCTGCTCTTCCACATGAGTTCTCACTTCACCAAGAATTGAATTTTTAAGCTCCTCCAAAAGTATAATTTCTCTGAGAGCTTCATACCTTTGGTCTATTTTCACAGCCCTTATCCACCTATCAAAATTACTCTGTTTGATCCTTTCAAACTCCATGTATGTTTGACCAGGTTCTTTCCTTAAATTTCTAAACCTTTGTCTGTAGGCCTCAGGCACTAGTTCATATGCACCTGAGATGGATTTTTTAACCTCCTCATACATTCCAGATACCTCCTCTGATAGTGATGCAAACCCTTCACTAGCCCTACAAGTGGTAAATGGAACGACTGTTAATTCACCAGTGCACTGTGATATCATGTTACTGCTGTATCGTGTTACGTTAGGTGTTTCACCTTGTGGGCTCCACCTATGGGCCATTGTACGGCTTCACCCACAGGGGGATATGTCGGGGCAGGTACGGGCTCGCCCATGGCTCCACCCCTTATAGGAAGTATAAAGGCAGCTGACCTGCAGAGCCGCATTCATTGTTGTACCGGTCACAGGCAGGCTCAGTTGCAAGCTGATTAAAACCACGGTTTACTTCTCAACGTGTCTCTCAGTGCATTGATGGTCGCATCAATTTAATCAGCTTGAAATACTACTATGGAATCAGCCCTCAAACCTGATAGACTGGAACTCGATCCACAGGCCGCAGAGGCGAAATAATTTTTTTTACATTGGCTTCGATGCTTCAAGGCCTATCTCGCCGCGTCGTCTACACCATCCGTCACGGACGAACAGAAACTGAGTCTTCTCCACGCACGGGTGAGCCATCGTATTTCTGTCCAGCTCGACGGCGGCCTATACAGAGGCCCTCGCACTACTCGAACGCCTCTACGTGTGGCCTGTGAATGAGGTCTGCGCGCGACACATCTTCACCACTCGCCGCCAGCGCCCCGGGGAGTCGCTAGATGACTACCTACGTGACCTCAAAGCCCTCGCGCGCAACTGTAACTACCAGGCCGTTACGGCCCCTCAGCATATGGAGCTCGCTATCCGAGACGTTTACGTGGCGGGGGTCCGATCGAACTATGTAAGACAGCGCCTGCTCGAAAAAGGGGCCCAGGACCTGGAGGACACTGTAACACTAGCTACCTCTCTGGAGGTCGGGTTTCAGAGCCTTACTGCGTTCCCCGCTGGCCACGCGACCCCCTCGTGGGCTCCCAACCAGAGACTACCCCAGGCTTGTGCCGCGCGGCCACCCGCCCATCATGGGGCCTGCCCTGCTATTTTTGTGGCCAGTCCCAACACCCCCGACAGCACTGCCCGGTCCGCAACGCGAACTGTAGTAACTGCGGGCGAAAAGGACACTTCGCCAAGGTCTGCCTGGCCAGGTCTAAAAACTCGAACTCACAGACCCGACCCACAGAACCGCAGACCCCGCACAACACGTGCGACTCATGGGGGTCGCCATCTTGGCCATCTTCCCCCACGCGGCCGGCCACGTACGATCCATGGGGGCCGCCATATTGGATGCCAACTTCCTCACCGCCCGCCACGCTTGACCAACGGGGGCCGCCATCTTGGCCATCATCTGCTACACCGCCCGAGATGTACGAACGACATGGACAACAGCCATCGCGGGGCCACCCCAGCATCTCCGATCACGCCGCCGGCTACCCCCAGCTCAGCGCGGTCACCCTGGACCAGTCGCGACCGAAGCACCTCCGGAGCTCCATGATGGCCATCCGGGTAAACGGGTACAAGGCACCTTGCCTTTTCGATTCTGGGAGCACAGAGAGCTTCATTCACCTGGACATGGTAAGACGTTGTTCGCTCCGAATATTCCCAACGCGACAAACTATCTCCCTTACCTCTGGGTCGCACTCGGTGCAAATCCAAGGGTGCACTACTGCAACCCTAGCGATCCAGGGCGCTGAGTACGCTAATTTTAAACTACATGTGCTCCCAGACCTCTGCGCTCGTCTCCTCTCAGGACTCGATTTTCAGTGCAATCTCAGGAGCCTAACTCTTAAATTCAGGGGGCCCCTGCTCCCGCTCACCATATGCAGCCTCGTGACCCTAAAGATCAACCCTCCCTCCCTCTTTGCGAACCTCACCGCCGATTGTAAGCCAATAGCCACCAGAAGCAGGCGGTATAGCATGCAGGACAGGACGTTCATTAGGTCCGAGGTCCAGCGTTTCTTGCGGGAAGGGGTCATCGAGGCCAGCAATAGCCCCTGGAGAGCTCAGGTGGTGGTCATCAAGACCGGGGAAAAGTTCCGGATGGTGGTTGATTACAGCCAGACCATTAACCGCTTTACGCAACTCGATGCGTACGCCTTTCCCCGGATTGCAGACATGGTAAATCAGATCGCGCACTACCGCGTCTTCTCTACGGTAGATCTGAAGTCTGCATATCACCAGTTCCCAATCCGCCCGGAGGACCGCCACTACACGGCGTTTGAGGCAGACGGCCGCCTTTTCCATTTCCTCCGGGTCCCCTTTGGCGTCACAAACGGGGTTTTGGTGTTCCAACGAGCAATGGACCGAATGGTGGACCAGTACGGGCTGCGGGCCACGTTTCCGTACTTGGACAATGTAACCATCTGCAGCCATGATCAGCAGGACCACAACGCCAACCTCCACCGATTTCGGGGCATGTCGGGGCATGTACGGGCTCGCCCATGGCTCCACCCCTTACAGGAAGTATGTTAAAGGCAGCTGATCTGCAGAGCCGCATTCATTGTTGTACCGGTCACAGGCAGGCCCAGTTACAAGCTGATTAAAACCACGGTTTACTTCTCAACGTGTCTCTCAGTGCATTGATGGTCGCATCACCTACCTACGAGCTTTGTTTGAATCAGTAATACCCACATGTCCTGTGGCCATTTCATTTGTTTAGCTACCTTCTCAAATTAAATGAAAAAGGCTTCTACCTCCTTCTAATCAAACCTTGGCACTGCGTGGACATATTTAAATAAATCCCCACCAAGCCTTCGACTATGACGCTCTTTCTCACTATCCTCATCACTCTCCTCCAACTGTACGTTTCTCTTTATGTCCGCCAATTTTAACTGACTAGCACATTTCATGGCCATTTCCTGAAGTTCAAACTCTCTCTCTTTTTCTTTATGTTCTGCTAGGGCTGTTCTTTCTTTTTCTCTTCCTTCTCTCTCCTTTTCTTTTCCCCTGATCTGTATCTCCCTTTCTCTTTCTTATTGCGTATTGAAGCTGCTTTAATTCTTTTTCATGTTCAAGTTGCTTAGTCTGCAACTGGATTTTTGCCATTTCCAATGAGTCAGACTGTATCTCAGTCAATTTTAAATGCTCAGCTACCGCGGTAAGTACCTCTTCTTTTCGCATTTTGTCAGGTAATGTTAACTGCAATGTTTTTGCCAAATCCAAAAGCCTGTTTTTACTCCCTGTCCGTAAGGTACTGCATGTGACCTTCTCCATCCCCAAAAGCTTCAGAGCCTCTGAAAGAGCCATTGTCCGCAACACAATCCCTACTTAAACTGAAATACCACACCTGAAAAGCAACCACAATATGCTCACCCCTCACTGTCTTTAAATTCACTAAGCCAATCCAATAGATAGTCTTTTATCCCCCTCGAGCCCCCAATTTGATATGGGCCAGGGTTTAGAGAACCCCAAAGTGTATCATGGAGTCCACCTGACCCACAACGTTTAATAGATTGTGGTTATGGGGAGCACATGGCTTACTCTGCTGGTGTGATGCAACAGAAATCTACAATACTTTTAAATTAAAACAATGTTTATTTATGAAACCAATTAACACTTTATAAACCCACAGTAAACATCTTAACAACTATCAACACCAATAAATCCCCATAGAATACAGTACGCTATAAGTAACTCTTAATCTTTCCTTGCAGCATCCATAAAATACAAAAATAACCCTTTTTACAGAGACATCAGATTTAACTTCTCGACTGAGAGCAGTTACCACGTTGAAATCACCAAATGAACATTCCCCAGCCTGCAGAGATTCACACACACCCTGCTGTGATTGCAGCTTCTCCAAAACTAAAACGAAACCAAACACACCCTGTAGCATTCAGCCTCAAGCGAAAGTAAAAGCAGACAGCCCAGCTCCACCCACACTCTGACATTACTGATAAACACTCATTTCATAAAGGTACATCCACTACAGCTAATTTTATAAACACCCATTTCTTTAAGGTACTCTCACATGACACTAGAAGACCAAGGCCTCTGACTCTACTTCCTCGGAGATTCACCAGTAGGTCAGACAACCAGCCCACTTACCTCTGCTTTCCTCCTGGAGCAAAGGTCAAGAAACCATCTCCGACTATTCTCAAATTAAATGGGCAACTCCCTTGCTTCAATGACCTGGGACCTTTCAGTTCCAAGTCAACTGTAAGTCCTGACACTTCACAGTTTGGTCCGTTAATAGACCAATCCTGGGCGGGATTCTGCTTAGCTGACGGCAAAATTGGGAAGTGCGATCGGGCAGAGAATATCTTCTGACGCCAAAATCACAGCAGGTGCCGGTTTGACGCCAAACCACGATTCTCCATCACCTCGAAAATGGCGTCAATGCATTGCACCCCGCGCGTACTTTAAACACTTTTACCAGGGGTAAGCCATGGGGTACAGGTCTCTGGCAGAGTCTGTCCCTGTTGCTCAGAAGGGAAGGGGGGAGAGGAGTAGAGTATTAGTCATTGGAGACTCCATAGTTAGGGGGATAGATAGGAGATTCTGTGGGAACGAGAGAGACTCACAGTTGGTGTGTTGCCTCCCAGGTGCCAGGGTGCGTGATGTCTCGGATCGTGTTTTCGGGATCCTTAAGGGGGAGGGGGAGGGGGAGCAGCCCCAAGTCATGGTCCACATGGGTACCAACGACATAGGTAGGAAAAGGGATGGGGATGTAAGGCAGGAATTCAGGGAGCCAGGGTGGAAACTTAGATCTAGGACAAACCGAGTTATTATCTCTGGGTTGTTACCCGTGCCACATGATAGCGAGACAAGGAATAGGGAGAGAGAGGAGTTGAACACGTGGCTACAGGGATGGTGCAGGAGGGAGGGTTTCAGATTTCTGGATAATTGGGGCTCATTCTGGGGTTGGTGGGACCTCTAAAAATGGGATGGTCTGCACCTGGACCAGAGGGGTACCAATATTCTGGGGGGGGAAATTTGCTAATGTTCTTCAGGAGGGTTTAAACTAGTTCAGCAGGGGCTTGGGAACCTGAATTGTAGCTCCAGTATACAGGAGATTGAGAGTAGTGAGGTCATGAGTAAGGTTTCAAAGTTGCAGGAGTGTACCAGCAGGCAGGAAGGTGGTTTAAAGTGTGTCTTCTTCAATGCCAGGAGCATCCGGGATAAGGTGGGTGAACTTGTGGCATGGGTTGGTACCTGGGACTTCGATGTTGTGGCCATTTCGGAGACATGGATAGAGCAGGGACAGGAATGGTTGTTGCAGGTGCCAGGATTTAGATATTTCAGCAAGCTCAGTGAAGGTGGTAAAAGAGGGGGAGGGGTGGCATTGTTAGTCAAGGACAGTATTACGGTGGCAGAAAGGACGTTTGATGAGGACCCGTCTACTGAGGTAGTATGGGCTGAGGTTAGAAACAGGAAAGGAGAGGTCACCCTGTTAGGGGTTTTCTATAGGCCTCCGAAAAGTTCCAGAGATGTAGAGGAGAGGATTGCAAAGATGATTCTGGATAGGAGTGAAAGCAACAGGGTAGTTGTTATGGGGGACTTTAACTTTCCAAATATTGATTGGAAACGCTATAGTTCGAGTACATTAGATGGGTCCGTTTTTGTCCAATGTGTGCAGGAGGGTTTCCTGACACAGTATGTAGATAGGCCAACGATAGGCGAGGCCTTATTGGATTTGGTACTGGGTAATGAACCAGGACAGGTGTTAGATTTAGAGGTAGTTGAGCACTTTGGTGATAGTGACCACAATTCGATTACGTTTACTTTAGTGATGGAAAGGGATAGGTATATACCGCAGGGCAAGAGTTATATCTGGGGGAAAGGCAATTATGATGCGATGAGGCAAGACTGAGGATACATCGGATGGAGAGGAAAACTGCAGGGGATGGGCACAATGGAAATGTGGAGCGTGTTCAAGGAACAGCTACTGCGTGTCCTTGATAAGTATGTACCTGTCAGGCAGGGAGGAAGTGGTCGAGCAAGGGAACCGTGGTTTACTAAGGCAGTCGAAACACTTGTCAAGAGGAAGAAGGAGACTAATGTAAAGATGAGACATGAAGGTTCAATTAGGGCACTCGAGAGTTACAAGTGAGCTAGGAAGGACCTAAAGAGAGAGCTAAGAAGAGCCAGGAGGGGACATGAGAAGTCTTTGGCAGGTAGGATCAAGGATAACCCTAAAGCTTTCTATAGATATGTCAGGAATAAAAGAATGACTAGGGTAAGAGTAGCACCAGTCAAGGACAGTAGTGGGAAGTTGTGCTTGGAGTACGAGGAGATAGGAGAGGTGCTAAATGAATATTTTCCGTCAGTATTCACACAGGAAAAAGACAATGTTGTCGAGGAGAATACTGAGATACAGGCTACTAGACTAGAAGGGCTTGAGGTTCATAAGGAGGAGGTGTTAGCAATTCTGGAAAGTGTGAAAATAGATAAGTCCCCTGGGCCGGATGGGATTTATCCTAGGATTCTCTGGGAAGCTAGGGAGGAGAATGCTGAGCCTTTGGCCTTGATCTTTAAGTCATCTTTGTCTACAGGAATAGTGCCAGAAGACTGGAGGATAGCAAATGTTGTCCCCTTGTTCAAGAAGGGGAGTAGAGATAACCCCGGTAACTATAGACCAGTGAGCCTTACTTCTGTTGTGGGAAAAATCTTGGAAAGGTTTATAAGAGATAGGATGTATAATCATCTGGAAAGGAATAATTTGATTAGAGATAGTCAACACGGTTTTGTGAAGGGTAGGTCGTGCCTCACAAACCTTATAGAGTTCTTTGAGAAGGTGACCAAACAGGTGGATGAGGGTAAAGCAGTTGATGTGGTGTATATGGATTTCAGTAAAGCGTTTGATAAGGTTCCCCACGGTAGGCTATTGCAGAAAATACGGAGGCATGGGATTCAGGGTGATTTAGCAGTTTGGATCAGAAATTGGCTAGCTGGAAGAAGACAAAGGGTGGTGGTTGATGGGAAATGTTCAGACTGGAGTCCAGTTACTAGTGGTGTACCACAAGGATCTGTTTTGGGGCCACTGCTGTTTGTCATTTTTATAAATGACCTGGAGGAGGGCGTAGCAGGATGGGTGACTAAATTTGCAGATTACACTAAAGTCGGTGGAGTTGTGGACACTGCGGAAGGATGTTACAAGTTACAGAGGGACATAGATAAGCTGCAGCGCTGGGCTGAGAGGTGGCAAATGGAGTTTAATGCAGAAAAGTGTGAGGTGATTCATTTTGGAAGGAAGAACAGGAAGACTGAGTACTGGGCTAATGGTAAGATTCTTGGCAGTGTGGATGAGCAGAGAGATCTCAGTGTCCATGTACATAGATCCCTGAAAGTTGCCACCCAAGTTGAGAGGGTTGTTAAGAAGGCATACGGTGTGTTAGCTTTTATTGGTAGAGGGATTGAGTTTAAGAGCCATGAGGTCATGTTGCAGCTATACAACACTCTGGTGCGGCCGCATTTGGAGTATTGCGTGCAATTCTGGTCGCCGCATTATAGGAAGGATGTGGAAGCATTGGAAAGGGTGCAGAGGAGATATACCAGAATGTTGCCTGGTATGAAGGGAAGATCTTATGAACAAAGGTGAGGGACTTGATGCTGTTTTCGTTAGAGAGAAGAAGGTTAAGAGGTGACTTAATTGAGGCATACAAGATGATCAGAGGATTGGATCGGGTGGACAGTGAGAGCCTTTTTCCTCGGATGGTGATGTCTAGCACGAGGGGACATACCTTTAAATTGAGGGGAGATAGATATAGATATAAGACAAATGTCAGAGGTAGGTTCTTTACTCAGAGAGTAGTAAGGGCGTGGAATGCCCTGCCTGCAACAGTAGTGGACTCGCCAACACTAAGGACATTCAAATGGTCATTGGATAGACATATAGACAATAAGGGAATAGTGTACAAAGAACAAAGAAATGTACAGCACAGGAACAGGCCCTTCGGCCCTCCAAGCCCGTGCCGACCATGCTGCCCGACTAAACTACAATCTTCTACCCTTCCTGGGTCCGTATCCCTCTATTCCCATCCTATTCATGTATTTGTCAAGATGCCCCTTAAATGTCACTATCATCCCTGCTTCCACCACCTCCTCCGGTAGCGAGTTCCAGGTACCCACTACCCTCTGCGTAAAAAACTTGCCTCGTACATCTACTCTAAACCTTGCCCCTCTCACCTTAAACCTATGCCCCCTAGTAATTGACCCCTCTACCCTGGGGAAAAGCCTCTGATTATCCACTCTGGCCATGCCCCTCATAATTTTGTAGACCTCTATCAGGTCTCCCCTCAACCGCCTTCGTTCCAGTGAGAACAAACCGAGTTTATTCAACCGCTCCTCATAGCTAATGCCCTCCATACCAGGCAACATTCTGATAAATCTCTTCTGCACCCTCTCTAAAGCCTCCACATCCTTCTGGTAGTGTGGCGACCAGAATTGAACACTATACTCCAAGTGTGGCCTAACTAAGGTTCTATACAGCTGCAACATGACTTGCCAATTCTTATACTCAATGCCCCGGCCAATGAAGGCAAGCATGCCGTATGCCTTCTTGACTACCTTCTCCACCTGTGTTGCCCCTTTCAATGACCTGTGGACCTGTACTCCTAGATCTCTTTGACTTTCAATACTCTTGAGGGTTCTACCATTCACTGTATATTCCCTACCTGCATTAGACCTTCCAAAATGCATTACCTCACATTTGTCCGGATTAAACTCCATCTGCCATCTCTCCGCCCAAGTCTCCAAACAATCTAAATCCTGCTGTATCCTCCGACAATCCTCATCGCTATCCGCAATTCCACCAACCTTTGTGTCGTCTGCAAACTTACTAATCAGACCAGTTACATTTTCCTCCAAATCATTTATATATACTACAAACAGCAAAGTGTCCCTGTGGAACACCACTGGTCACAGCCCTCCAATTAGAAAAGCATCCTTCCATTGCTACTCTCTGCCTTCTATGACCTAGCCAGTTCTGTATCCACCTTGCCAGCTGCCCCCTGATCCCGTGTGACTTCACCTTTTGTACTAGTGTACCATGAGGGACCTTGTCAAAGGCCTTACTGAAGTCCATATAGACAACATCCACTGCCCTACCTGCATCAATCATCTTAGTGACCTCCTCGAAAAACTCTATCAAGTTAGTGAGACACGACCTCCCCTTCACAAAACCATGCTGCCTCTCACTAATACGTCCATTTGCTTCCAAATGGGAGTAGATCCTGTCTCGAAGAATTCTCTCCAGTAATTTCCCTACCACTGAAGTAAGGCTCACCGGCCTGTAGTTCCCGGGATTATCCTTGCTACCCTTCTTAAACAGAGGAACAACATTGGCTATTCTCCAGTCCTCCGGGACATCCCCTGAAGACAGTGAGGATCCAAAGATTTCTGTCAAGGCCTCAGCAATTTCCTCTCCAGCCTCCTTCAGTATTCTGGGGTAGATCCCACCAGGCCCTGGGGACTTATCTACCTTAATATTTTTTAAGACACCCAACACCTCGTCTTTTTGGATCGCAATGTGACCCAGGCTATCTACACACCCTTCTCCAGACTCAACATCTACCAATTTCTTCTCTTTGGTGAATACTGATGCAAAGTATTCATTTAGTACCTCACTCATTTCCTCTGGCTCCACACATAGATTCCCTTGCCTATCCTTCAGTGATGTGGAGATGCCGGCGTTGGACTTGGGTGAGCACAGTACGAAGTCTTACAACACCAGGTGCACAGTCTGGCCTGCGAAATCCTACCAACTGTCCTGGCTTGATGTAATTCACACCTCTTTAACCTGGGGTTACCCCATCTCTGGATCTGTAAAGATTTAATCACCTGCTAATGGTCACATTCGAAGCATTGTTTGGCATCTTTGAATTTGTCTATATATGTGTTTCTGGAACATACCTCTTCATTCACCTGAGGAAGGAGCTGCGCTCCGAAAGCTAGTGACATCAAAACAAACCTGTTGGACTTTAACCTGGTGTTGTAAGACTTCGTACTGTATCCTTCAGTGGGCCAACCCTTTCCCTGGCTACCCTCTTGCTTTTTATGTACGTGTAAAAAGCCTTGGGATTTTCCTTAACCCTATTTGCCAATGACTTTTCGTGACCCCTTCTAGCCCTCCTGACTCCTTGCTTAAGTTCCTTCCTACTTTCCTTATATTCCATGCAGGCTTCGTCTGTTCCCAGCCTTTTAGCCCTGACAAATGCCTCCTTTTTCTTTTTGACGAGGCCTACAATATCTCTCGTTATCCAAGGTTCCCGAAAATTGCCGTATTTATCCTTCTTCCTCACAGGAACATGCCGGTCCTGAATTCCTTTCAACTGACACTTGAAAGCCTCCCACATGTCAGGTGTTGATTTGCCCGAAACATCCGCCCCCAATCTATGTTCTTCAGTTCCCGCCTAATATTGTTATAATTAGCCTTCCCCCAATTTAGCACATTCATCCTAGGACCACTCTTATCCTTGTCCACCAGTACTTTAAAACTTACTGAATTGTGGTCACTGTTACCGAAATGCTCCCCTACTGAAACATCTACCACCTGGCCGGGCTCATTCCCCAATACCAGGTCCACTCCCGCCCCTTCCCTAGTTGGACTGTCTACATATTGTTTTAAGAAGCCCTCCTGGATGCTCCTTACAAACTCCGCCCCGTCTAAGCCCCTGGCACTAAGTGAGTCCCAGTCAATATTGGGGAAGTTGAAGTCTCCCATCACCACAACCCTGTTGTTTTTACTCTTTTCCAAAATCTGTCTACCTATCTGCTCCTCTATCTCCCGCTGGCTGTTGGGAGGCCTGTAGTAAACATTGTGACTGCACCCTTCTTATTCCTGATCTCTACCCACATAGCCTCACTGCCCTCTGAGGTGTCCTCCCGCAGTACAGCTGTGCTATTCTCCCGAACCAGTAGCGCAACTCCGCCTCCCCTTTTACATCCCCCTCTATCCCGCCTGAAACATCTAAATCCTGGAATGTTTAGCTGCCAATCCTGCCCTTCCCTCAACCAGGTCTTTGTAATGGCAACAACATCATAGTTCCAAGTACTAATCCAAGCTCTAAGTTCATCTGCCTTACCCGTAATACTTCTTGCATTAAAACATATGCACTTCAGGCCACCAGACCCGCTGTGTTCAGCAACTTCTCCCTGTCTGCTCTGCCTCAGAGCCACACTGTCCCTATTCCCTAGTTCTCCCTCAATGCTCTCACCTTCTGACCTATTGCTCCCGTGCCCACCCCCCTGCCATACTAGTTTAAACCCTCCCGTGTGACACTAGCAAACCTCGCGGCCAGGATATTTATGCCTCTCCGGTTTAGATGCAACCCGTCCTTCTTATACAGGTCACACCTGCCCCGGAAGAGCTCGCAGTGGTCCAGATAACGGAAACCCTCCCTCCTACACCAGCTGTTTAGCCACGTGTTTAGCTGCTCTATCTTCCTATTTCTAGCCTCACTGGCACGTGGCATAGGGAGTAATTATGAGATTACAACCCTCGAGGTTCTGTCTTTTAACTTTCTGCCTGGCTCCCTGAACTCCTGCTGCAGGACCTCATGCCCCTTCCTGCCCATGTCGTTAGTACCAATATGTACAATGATCTCTGCCTGTTTGCCCTCCCCCTTCAGGATGCCCTCTACCCGTTCGGAGACATCCTGAACCCTAGCACCAGGGAGGCAACATACCATCCTAGAGTCTCTTTCACGTCCACAGAAGCGCCTATCTGTGCCCCTGACTATAGAGTCCCCTATTACTATTACTCTTCTGCGCTTTGACCCTCCCTTCTGAAGATCAGAGCCAGCCGTGGTGCCACTGCTCTGGCTGCTGCTGTTTTCCCCTAATAGGCTATCCCCCCCGACAGTATCCAAAGGGGTATACCTGTTCGAGAGGGGGACAACCACAGGGGATTCCTGCACTGACTGCCTGCCTTTTCTGGTGGTCACCCATTTCTCTGCCTGCACCTTGGGTGTGAACACATTTACATAACTGCGATCTATGACGCTTTCCGCCACCTGCATGTTCCTAAGTGCATCCAATTGCTGCTCCAACCGAACCATGCGGTCTGTGAGGAGCTCCAGTTGGGTGCACTTTCTGCAGATGAAGCCATCCGGGGCGCTGGAAGCCTCCCGGACCTGCCACATCTCACAGTCAGAGCACTGCACCCCTCTAACTGACATTGCGTCAATTAATTAAAATTTAAATTTAAATTTTTAAAAAAAAAAATATATTTTAAAATTTGTTTTCAAAGTTACTGCTAACTATCTGTTTCCTAGCACTAGATTTCTAATAGAAATGCGAAAGCTAAATATAGTACTCTCCGATCTCTGGCTCAGATACCCCTCTAAATTATAATTAAGTAATTATGTTTAATTAGTTACCAATGCTTAATTTTTTTAATTAAGTGTAGATTCCCAACCAGCCACTCAGGTCACAGCTTTTCTGTGATGTCACTTCAGTTTCCCCCGACACACACAATTTGAAAAAGGTATAAAAGTAAAAATGAGTAAAAATCACTTACTTACCTTCTTACCTTCTGAGTGTCTTAGATGTTCTCAGGTTCTCTCCCTGACAGAGACTGCTCCTCCACCTCCGAACCTTGACCTGCACAATGCTAATAATATAATATAATAATAATATAATATGGCACTTACCTCACACCAATGGGTCTTATTATTAGGTTAGAGGAGGAGGGCGGGTGGGAGACACTACATGTGTAGTGTCTCGGGTTCCCTCTCCACCAGAATTTATTGGTTGGGGGGGGGGGGGTCTTCCCAGAAGTCCGCGGGTCGAAAAAAATACAACAGAAAAGAAGTGTTTTTCTAAAAAAAAGGATACACTTACCTCCCAGAAATCACTTGCCCACCGCTCCCGCCGAAATCGACTGGCCTGCTCCTGTGAAGGTAAGAGTTTTTAAAGGATATACTTACCTCCCAGAAATCACTTGCCCACCGCTCCCGCTGTAGATGGGCTTTAGAGTGGTTTCACAGGTCGGCGCAACATCGAGGGCCGAAGGGCCTGTACTGCGCTGTAATGTTGTATGTTCTATATTATTAGTGAGCCCACCCACAATTCTCCACCTCTGATGGGCTGAGTTCTCCACGGCGCGGTTCACTTGTGCTTTTAAAAACCATGAAGCTGGCGTGGTGGCTGCTGAGAGAGAGGGCATACGGACAGTGTCCAACACCACCATACTTCGCCAACAGTCATGATGCTGGCCGTGGGGACTTCTGCCAGAGCCGGGGGAGTAATGGGGGGGTTGCCAGGAGGTGGGCTGCGGGGTCAGGGTGGACAGATACGCAACACCATTGTTGTAGCCGGCCAGGCAGCCACTCAAGTGCGCATGCCGCTGACAGCTCGATTTAAACCCAGTGCCATGGGTCATATGGGTCATATGGGTGTTCCCCCCCCCCCCCCCCCCCCCCCCGGTGTCCTCTGGCCCTTGCCAACCCATCAGCTGTGTGGGCGCTCCAGCACAACCTGTCCCATCTTTTTAGCTTTGATAAGTATGTGTGTGAGTGTAATACTTATGTGCGGCTGCAGCTTGTCAGCCCTGCGAGTATCGATCATGGACCCGGTGAATCCTGCACCATTTTTCATGGGAATCGATGGTGTTCCACATGGCTAGCCCCTCACTGGTAGCGGAATCGGTGCAAGTGCAACGCCAATTTTTCTGTCATAAAAATCCACGGATTCTCCTTTGGCATCAACACTTAGTCTCAGAATCGGAGACTCCCGCCCCTATCTGTGAAGGCATGCTGTGGTTTATTAGACCTGTATGAATTCAGCTTTAAAATATAACACTCAAACATAACTGATAACTCATTCCCAAATCTTCCCCCCAAAAAAGGTGACACAATGATGAAATACACCAAATCCACTGACAGGATAAACGTACCAATGTGAACGTCCTCTCCCAGGCCAATGTTGCCAGTATTAAGGCACTGATCATGCTCATCCAGCTGCGATGGGTGGGTCCCACTGCCCGCATGCCCGACACAAGACTTCCCAAACAAGTGCTCTACTCCGAGCTTCGCAATGACAAGCGATCATTAGGAGGGCAGAGGAAGTGATACAAGGGCACTCTGAAAGCCTCCCTCAATAAATACAAAACCCCATCAACACATTAGGAATCACTTGCCTTAGAACGCACAAACTGGAGAAAAAGCATCCGCGAAGGTGTCAATCACCTCGAGTGTACCTGGAGCACGTGAAGGTCAAGTGTAAACAGCGGAAGGAGAGCGCAGAATCCAGAGCGTCTCACCCACCTACCTCATCAAACACCACCTGCCAAACCTGTGGCAGAGTCTGCGGAACCAGCGTTGGACTATTCAGCCACTGCAGAACCCACCTCCCCGGAGTGGAAGCAAGTCACCCACCACCCTGAGAGACTGCCCAAGTAAAAGAAGACACCATTGTATTATTAATTCCATCACGCTGTCAGTGAGAGTTACATTTACCTAAATAATTTTAATTACGATTCTGAGTATTCTCTAAGTACATCTCATTCGCAGAGAAACCCCACAAATCTCCAGTCAGCCAGAAGCTAACATCAGAATAGTTCAAAGTTCCAGATGCGCATGTTTATTCAGCCAAAATTCACTTCACTTTTGCACTAACCACCCAATCCACCTGGCATTAATACTACATTCCCTGCTGCCCAATTTATACTCAAATCTCCCCCACCTCCTGTGAATTGTTTGGATAGATTCCATCATGAGCAGTAGAATGCAATACACAGAAATTTTAATGACAGTAGCTTTATTAAGGCAGCACTTGTAGATCCTACATTTTACACTTATCTTCCTTTCT
This sequence comes from Scyliorhinus torazame, assembly GCF_047496885.1. Taxonomy (NCBI): domain Eukaryota; kingdom Metazoa; phylum Chordata; class Chondrichthyes; order Carcharhiniformes; family Scyliorhinidae; genus Scyliorhinus; species Scyliorhinus torazame. The sequence continues at coordinate 1,724,964 of NC_092734.1, read as the reverse complement.
GCTGTGCGGTTTGCCACACTTTGCTCATCATCTATTCAACTCCTTGCATTACAGCACAGGAGTTAATTTAACCCATCAAGTCTATGCCAGCTGGGTATACAGCAATCCAGTCCGCCTCATTCCCCCACTGTATCTCCGTAGACCTGCAAGTTTATTTATTTAAAGTGCCCATTCAATTTCCATCCAAAATCATTGATTGTTTCTGTTTCCACCACCCTCATGGGCAGCGAATTCCAGGTAATTACCACTCACTGCTTAATTTCCCACATCCCCCCTACATTTCATGCCCAAAATCTAAAATCTGTATTCCTTAGTCTTAGTACCATCTGCCAATGGGAACAGCTTTCCTTTGTCTATCTAATCTAAACCTGTCATAATCTTGCACACCTCTATCAAATCTCCCCTCAATCTTCTTTACTCCAAGAACCACCCCAGCTCCACAATCTAACCCTGTGGCTGAATTCCCTCATGCCTGGAACCATTCTGGTAAATCTCTGCAAACTCTCAAAGACTCTCATATTATTGCTAATGAGTAGTGACCTTTTTCAGAAAGAATAGAAAACAGAATATTACTTCAATTGCGATAGACTGCAGAATTCTGCAGTACAGAGGGATCTGGATGTCATAGAATTTACAGTGCAGAAGGAGGCCATGCGGCCCATTGAGTCTGCACCGGCTCTTAGAAAGAGCACCTTACCCAAGGTCAACACCTCCACCCCATCCCCATAACCCAGTAACCCCACCCAACACTAAGGGCAATTTTGGACACTAAGGGCAATTTATCATGGCCAATCTGCCTAACCTGCACATCTTTGGACTGTGGGAGGAAACCGGAGCACCCGGAGGAAACCCACGCACACACGGGGAGGATGTGCAGACTCCGCACAGACAGTGACCCAAGCCGGAATCGAACCTGGGACCCTGGAGCTGTGAAGCAATTGTGCTATCCACAATGCTACCGTCCTTGTTACATGAATCACAGAAAGTTAGTATGCAGGTACAACAAGAAATTAGGAAGGCAAAATGAATGTTGATGGTTATTGCAAGGGGAATGGGGTATAAAAAAAGTCTTGCTACAACTTTACAGAGAATTGGTGAAACCACACCTGGAGTACTGAATACAGTTTAGGTTACTTTTATTTAATGAGGAATATACTTAAATTGAAAACAGTTCAAAGAAGGTTCATTAGGCTGATTCCTGAGGTGAAAGGGGTTGTCTTTTGAGGAAAGGTTGAGCAGGCTGGGGCAATACTGATAGGAGTTTAGAAAAATGAGAGGTAATCTTACTGAAACATATATGATTCTAAGGAGGCTGGTCAGGGTTGATGCTGAGAGGATATTTCCTCTTGTGATAGAATCTAGAAATGGGAGGTGCAGTTTAAAAATTTGGGTCTTCAGCAAGGTAAATAATGGTTATGGGGGGGGGGGGGGCAGGCAGGGGGAGAGTGGAGATAAAACCACAACCAGATCAGACACAATCCTATTGAATGGCAGCTGGCTCGATGGGCTAAATAGTCTATTCCTGCTTGGATTTCTTATGATTAAATGACATGAACTGGATGCATTTCTCTCGCAACCAGGGCTTTACAAATATGCCTGCTAACCGTCACTAGCTCCCACTACAAAACAAATTCTCACACAGACTAACAATCACTCACCCATGCTAATGGCCTTCCACCCCTCCATCATTCACACACTCTGCACTAAGTGGCAATCCCCTCATTGTGTGACACTAATATCTTGAACTAAGACCTTCTGAAGGTCTTCCAAGAAAAGGTTTGTGACTGAAGACAAAGTGGAGGGCAAGAAGGCCACTACATGCTATGGGGCAGTTACCATTTGCTTCTTGGGGCTCAGCGCCACTTTGGCCATATTAACCCAGGAAACTACAGGTGCACTGTGTTGGGTGGAGAAGGGAGCGGGAAGCAGTGATTCCCAGTGGGAATGCAGAGTCAGAAATTCTGGTTAGGTGGTGATGTTCAAAGTTGCATCAGCGCCTCATTTTCATGTCAAAATATTCTGTGGTCTAATTTTGGATGGAACCGGTGTTAAAAAACCCTTTGTGAGCAAAATGGCGATTATGTTTGCTGTCGTAACAAAATATGTACTATATTCCAAGTGAAAGGTTCTGCATTATTCATAAGGCGCCATATAAGTTTACGGTGAACTCAATGACAATAGGACCCAGCAGCAAGCAGAGTCGACCATTTGGAGAAATACCTCAAACCCCATCTGGTGGCTGAAGTGAGAAATACCTACAAACCGGATTTAACCCTTCAGAAGCTGGAAGCTACCAACTCGTGTACATTTTACATCTTATAACACTGTCTTCGAATACAACCCACAAATATGTATATCAATGAATATAAACACGTGAATTGGTTATAAATGGAAAATCTGATTTTCTTTGGATTCAAGATTTAACTTGTAGAAAGTCTAATTATCAGTGAGTTCAAACTGAACAAACTTCAATATCACAGACCACACTGTTTGTTTCTCTTGTAACATAATGAGTTTCGCAACTGTGCCCTAGATTGGAATGATCAATGACTCGCAGAGACTCTGGACAAGGTGGCTGTTGTTGGCCTCTTTGAAGAAACACAAGATGTCAGTGTTTTGTGGGATGTGTGTGTTGCTTCCTCCTCAAAGGACACACTTTGTAAAACATATCGGACTATATTTGGTACCAGTACCTTCACCTTCCTTTCACATCACTTGTGGTTCTCTGATCTTTATGGTTTCTCCACAGAACCCTCATTACTTCCATTATCACCGAGAGGCTGTTGGGGGCCATTCCACTCCTGCCTTCCTTTACCTTGTAAAAATGATTGTGGCTGAGCAGCGGTGAGTGGTAGCCATGGTGATGCAGTTCATTCAGGAATATAGTTGCCCCATTGGGAACTCTCAGCTGATTGTTGCCTTCACTTAAATAACAATATATAAAGTACTTTATTACCTTCAATATTTAACAATTAAACCCAGTTCTGCCCACGGAATTAGTCAACAGCAGAATCTGAAACATGGAACAACATCACTGCAGGACGTCAAACAATGCAGCTTTTCCATGGAGCAATGTGTAGAAACATCTTTGATGCAGCCAATATGTCCACAGTTATATCGTATTTTGGGTGCCAATAATATATAGAATATTTTGCCACAATTGAGAGCGAATTTTAAAGAGTATTAAATAAATATCTGTAAAAAAAAGTAGGCATGGTAAGAGTAAAGGGCAGGGGCATAGATTCAGAAATAGAGATCCAGCATTGCTTGCTTTGCTCTGACTGTGCTTTCTGAACCTGTGGTGGCTTTCTGGTTTATAATGCAAACCAACACTGCTCAGCAGCACCGTGGCGCAGTGGTTAGCACTGCTGCCAAGGGCACTGAGGGCCCGGGTTCGATCCCAGCCTCAGGTTCGATAAAGGCCCCTTTCCTTAAACTGTCGGCGCTCTGTGATCCCAGTATTTAAACTGTCGCCGCTCTGTAATCCCAGTATTTAAACTGTCGCCGCTCTGTGATCCCAGTAGTTAAACTGTCGCCGCTCTGTGATCCCAGTGTTTAAACTGTCGCCGCTCTGTGATCCCAGTGTTTAAACTGTCGCCGCTCTGTGATCCCAGTATTTAAACTGTCGCCGCTCAGTGATCCCAGTGTTTAAACTGTCGCCGCTCTGTGATCCCAGTGTTTAAACTGTCGCCGCTCTGTAATCCCAGTATTTAAACTGTCGCCGCTCTGTGATCCCAGTATTTAAACTGTCGCCGCTCTGTGATCCCAGTATTTAAACTGTCGCCGCTCTGTGATCCCAATATTTAAACTGTTGCCGCTCTGTGATCCCAGTGTTTAAACTGTCAACGCTCTGTGATCCCAGGGTTTAAACTGTCGTCGCTCTGTGATCCCAGTTTTTAAACTGTCGCCGCTCTGTGATCCCAGTGTTTAAACTGTTGTGGCTCTGTGATCCCAGTGTTTAAACTGTCGCCGCTCTGTGATCCCAGTGTTTAAACTGTCGCCGCTCTGTGATCCCAATATTTAAACTGTCGCCGCTCTGTGATCCCAGTGTTTAAACTGTCGCCGCTCTGTGATCCCAGTGTTTAAACTGTCACCGCTCTGTGATCCCAGTGTTTAAACTGTCACCGCTCTGTGATCCCAGTATTTAAACTGTCGCCGCTCTGTGATCCCAGTGTTTAAACTGTCGCCACTCTGTGATCCCAGTGTTTAAACTGTCGCCGCTCTGTGATCCCAGTGTTTAAACTGTCACCGCTCTGTGATCCCAGTGTCTAAACTGTCACCACTCTGTGATCCCAGTGTTTAAACTGTCACCGTTCTGTGATCCCAATATTTAAACTGTCACCGTTCTGTGATCCCAGTATTTAAACAGTCGCCGCTCTGTGATGCCATTATTTAAACTGTCGCCGTTCTGTGATCCCAGTGTTTAAACTGTCACCGCTCTGTGCTACAAGTGTTAAAACTGTCGCCGCTCTGTGATCCCAGTATTTAAACAGTCGCCGCTCTGTGATCCCAGTATTTAAACTGCCGCCGCTCTGTGATCCCAGTGTTTAAACTGTCGCCGCTCTGTGATCCCAGTGTTTAAACTGTCGCCGCTCTGTGATCCCAGTGTTTAAACTGTCGCCGCTCTGTGATCCCAGTATTTAAACTGTCGTCTCTCTGTGTTCCCAGTGTTTAAACTGTCACCGCTCTGTGATCCCAGTGTTTAATTTGTCACCGCTCTGTGATCCCAATATTTAAACTGTCGCCGCTCTGTGATCCCAGTGTTTAAACTGTCGCCGCTCTGTGATCCCAGTGTTTAAACTGTCGCCGCTCTGTGATCCCAGTGTTTAAACTGTCGCCGCTCTGTGATCCCAGTGTTTAAACTGTCGCCGCTCTGTGATCCCAGTGTTTAAACTGTCGCCGCTCTGTGATCCCAGTGTTTAAACTGTCGCCGCTCTGTGATCCCAGTGTTTAAACTGTCGCCGCTCTGTGATCCCAGTATTTAAACTGTCGCCGCTCTGTGAACCCAGTATTTAAACTGTCGCCGCTCTGTGATCCCAGTGTTTAAACTGTCACCGCTCTGTGATCCCAGTGTTTAAACTGTCGCCGCTCTGTGATCCCAATATTTAAACTGTCGCCGCTCTGTGATCCCAGTGTTTACACTGTCACCGCTCTGTGATCTCAGTGTTTAAACTGTCGCCGCTCTGTGATCCCAGTGTTTAAACTGTCGCCGCTCTGTGATCCCAGTATTTAAACTGTCGCCGCTCTGTGATCCCAGTGTTTAAACTGTCGCCGCTCTGTCATCCCAGTATTTAAACTGTCGCCGCTCTGTGATCTCAGTGTTTAAACTGTCACCGCTCTGTGATCCCAGTGTTTAAACTGCCGCCGCTCTGTGTTCCCAGTGTTTAAACTGTCGCCGCTCTGTGATCCTAGTGTTTAAACTGCCGCCGCTCTGTGATCCCAGTATTTAAACTGTCGCCGCTCTGTGATCCCAGTATTTAAACTGTCGCCGCTCTGTGATACCAGTGTTTAAACTGTCGCCGCTCTGTGATCCCAGTATTTAAACTGTCGCCGCTCTGTGATCCCAGTGTTTAAACTGTCGCCGCTCTGTGATCCCAGTGTTTAAACTGTCACCGCTCTGTGATCCTAGTGTTTAAACTGTCGCCGCTCTGTGATCCCAGGGTTTAAACTGTCACCGCTCTGTGATCCCAGTATTTAAACAGTCGCCGCTCTGTGATCCCAGTGTTTAAACTGTCGCCACTCTGTGATCCCAGTGTTTAAACTGTCGCCGCTCTGTGATCCCAGTGTTTAAACTGTCGCCGCTCTGTGATCCCAGTGTTTAAACTGTCACCGCTCTGTGATCCCAGTATTTAAACAGTCGCCGCTCTGTGATCCCAGTGTTTAAACTGTCGCCACTCTGTGATCCCAGTGTTTAAACTGTCGCCGCTCTGTGATCCCAGTGTTTAAACTGTCGCCGCTCTGTGATCCCAGTATTTAAACTGCCGCCGCTCTGTGTTCCCAGTGTTTAAACTGTCGCCGCTCTGTGTTCCCAGTGTTTAAACTGTCGCCGCTCTGTGATCCCAGTGTTTAAACTGTCGCCGCTCTGTGATCTCAGTGTTTAAACTGTCACCGCTCTGTGATCCCAATATTTAAACTGTCGCCGCTCTGTGATCTCAGTATTTAAACTGTCGCCGCTCTGTGATCCCAGTGTTTAAACTGTCGCCGCTCTGTGATCCCAGTGTTTGAACTGTCGCCGCTCTGTGATCTCAGTATTTAAACTGTCGCCGCTCTGTGATCCCAGTGTTTAAACTGTCGCCGCTCTGTGATCCCAGTGTTTAAACTGTCGCCGCTCTGTGATCCCAGTATTTAAACTGTCACCGCTCTGTGATCCCAGTATTTAAACTGTCGCCGCTCTGTGATCCCAGTGTTTAAACTGTCGCCGCTCTGTGATCCCAGTATTTAAACTGTCGCCGCTCTGTGATCCCAGTGTTTAAACTGTCGCCGCTCTGTGATCCCAATATTTAAACTGTCGCCGCTCTGTGATCCCAGTGTTTAAACTGTCGCCGCTCTGTGATCCCAGTGTTTAAACTGTCGCCGCTCTGTGATCCCAGTGTTTAAACTGTCACCGCTCTGTGATCCCAGTGTTTAAACTGTCACCGCTCTGTGATCCCAGTATTTAAACTGTCGCCGCTCTGTGATCCCAGTGTTTAAACTGTCACCGCTCTGTGATCCCAATATTTAAACTGTCGCCGCTCTGTGTTCCCAGTGTTTAAACTGTCACCACTCCATGATCCCAATATTTAAACTTACGCCGCTCTGTGATCCCAGTGTTTAAACTGTCGTCGCTCTGTGATCCCAGTGTTTAAACTGTCGCCGCTCTGTGATCCCAGTGTTTAAACTGTCGCCGCTCTGTGATCCCAGTGTTTAAACTGTCGCCGCTCTGTGATCCCAGTGTTTAAACTGTCGCCGCTCTGTGATCCCAGTGTTTAAACTGTCGCCGCTCTGTGATCCCAGTGTTTAAACTGTCGCCGCTCTGTGATCCCAGTATTTAAACTGTCGCCGCTCTGTGATCCCAGTGTTTAAACTGTCGCCGCTCTGTGATCCCAGTGTTTAAACTGTCACCGCTCTGTGATCCCAGTGTTTAAACTGTCACCGCTCTGTGATCCCAGTATTTAAACTGTCGCCGCTCTGTGATCCCAGTGTTTAAACTGTCGCCACTCTGTGATCCCAGTGTTTAAACTGTCGCCGCTCTGTGATCCCAGTGTTTAAACTGTCACCGCTCTGTGATCCCAGTGTCTAAACTGTCACCACTCTGTGATCCCAGTGTTTAAACTGTCACCGTTCTGTGATCCCAATATTTAAACTGTCACCGTTCTGTGATCCCAGTATTTAAACAGTCGCCGCTCTGTGATGCCATTATTTAAACTGTCGCCGTTCTGTGATCCCAGTGTTTAAACTGTCACCGCTCTGTGCTACAAGTGTTAAAACTGTCGCCGCTCTGTGATCCCAGTATTTAAACAGTCGCCGCTCTGTGATCCCAGTATTTAAACTGCCGCCGCTCTGTGATCCCAGTGTTTAAACTGTCGCCGCTCTGTGATCCCAGTGTTTAAACTGTCGCCGCTCTGTGATCCCAGTGTTTAAACTGTCGCCGCTCTGTGATCCCAGTATTTAAACTGTCGTCTCTCTGTGTTCCCAGTGTTTAAACTGTCACCGCTCTGTGATCCCAGTGTTTAATTTGTCACCGCTCTGTGATCCCAATATTTAAACTGTCGCCGCTCTGTGATCCCAGTGTTTAAACTGTCGCCGCTCTGTGATCCCAGTGTTTAAACTGTCGCCGCTCTGTGATCCCAGTGTTTAAACTGTCGCCGCTCTGTGATCCCAGTGTTTAAACTGTCGCCGCTCTGTGATCCCAGTGTTTAAACTGTCGCCGCTCTGTGATCCCAGTGTTTAAACTGTCGCCGCTCTGTGATCCCAGTGTTTAAACTGTCGCCGCTCTGTGATCCCAGTATTTAAACTGTCGCCGCTCTGTGAACCCAGTATTTAAACTGTCGCCGCTCTGTGATCCCAGTGTTTAAACTGTCACCGCTCTGTGATCCCAGTGTTTAAACTGTCGCCGCTCTGTGATCCCAATATTTAAACTGTCGCCGCTCTGTGATCCCAGTGTTTACACTGTCACCGCTCTGTGATCTCAGTGTTTAAACTGTCGCCGCTCTGTGATCCCAGTGTTTAAACTGTCGCCGCTCTGTGATCCCAGTATTTAAACTGTCGCCGCTCTGTGATCCCAGTGTTTAAACTGTCGCCGCTCTGTCATCCCAGTATTTAAACTGTCGCCGCTCTGTGATCTCAGTGTTTAAACTGTCACCGCTCTGTGATCCCAGTGTTTAAACTGCCGCCGCTCTGTGTTCCCAGTGTTTAAACTGTCGCCGCTCTGTGATCCTAGTGTTTAAACTGCCGCCGCTCTGTGATCCCAGTATTTAAACTGTCGCCGCTCTGTGATCCCAGTATTTAAACTGTCGCCGCTCTGTGATACCAGTGTTTAAACTGTCGCCGCTCTGTGATCCCAGTATTTAAACTGTCGCCGCTCTGTGATCCCAGTGTTTAAACTGTCGCCGCTCTGTGATCCCAGTGTTTAAACTGTCACCGCTCTGTGATCCTAGTGTTTAAACTGTCGCCGCTCTGTGATCCCAGGGTTTAAACTGTCACCGCTCTGTGATCCCAGTATTTAAACAGTCGCCGCTCTGTGATCCCAGTGTTTAAACTGTCGCCACTCTGTGATCCCAGTGTTTAAACTGTCGCCGCTCTGTGATCCCAGTGTTTAAACTGTCGCCGCTCTGTGATCCCAGTGTTTAAACTGTCACCGCTCTGTGATCCCAGTATTTAAACAGTCGCCGCTCTGTGATCCCAGTGTTTAAACTGTCGCCACTCTGTGATCCCAGTGTTTAAACTGTCGCCGCTCTGTGATCCCAGTGTTTAAACTGTCGCCGCTCTGTGATCCCAGTATTTAAACTGCCGCCGCTCTGTGTTCCCAGTGTTTAAACTGTCGCCGCTCTGTGTTCCCAGTGTTTAAACTGTCGCCGCTCTGTGATCCCAGTGTTTAAACTGTCGCCGCTCTGTGATCTCAGTGTTTAAACTGTCACCGCTCTGTGATCCCAATATTTAAACTGTCGCCGCTCTGTGATCTCAGTATTTAAACTGTCGCCGCTCTGTGATCCCAGTGTTTAAACTGTCGCCGCTCTGTGATCCCAGTGTTTGAACTGTCGCCGCTCTGTGATCTCAGTATTTAAACTGTCGCCGCTCTGTGATCCCAGTGTTTAAACTGTCGCCGCTCTGTGATCCCAGTGTTTAAACTGTCGCCGCTCTGTGATCCCAGTATTTAAACTGTCACCGCTCTGTGATCCCAGTATTTAAACTGTCGCCGCTCTGTGATCCCAGTGTTTAAACTGTCGCCGCTCTGTGATCCCAGTATTTAAACTGTCGCCGCTCTGTGATCCCAGTGTTTAAACTGTCGCCGCTCTGTGATCCCAATATTTAAACTGTCGCCGCTCTGTGATCCCAGTGTTTAAACTGTCGCCGCTCTGTGATCCCAGTGTTTAAACTGTCGCCGCTCTGTGATCCCAGTGTTTAAACTGTCACCGCTCTGTGATCCCAGTGTTTAAACTGTCACCGCTCTGTGATCCCAGTATTTAAACTGTCGCCGCTCTGTGATCCCAGTGTTTAAACTGTCACCGCTCTGTGATCCCAATATTTAAACTGTCGCCGCTCTGTGTTCCCAGTGTTTAAACTGTCACCACTCCATGATCCCAATATTTAAACTTACGCCGCTCTGTGATCCCAGTGTTTAAACTGTCGTCGCTCTGTGATCCCAGTGTTTAAACTGTCGCCGCTCTGTGATCCCAGTGTTTAAACTGTCGCCGCTCTGTGATCCCAGTGTTTAAACTGTCGCCGCTCTGTGATCCCAGTGTTTAAACTGTCGCCGCTCTGTGATCCCAGTGTTTAAACTGTCGCCGCTCTGTGATCCCAGTGTTTAAACTGTCGCCGCTCTGTGATCCCAGTATTTAAACTGTCGCCGCTCTGTGATCCCAGTGTTTAAACTATCGCCGCTCTGTGATCCCAGTGTTTAAACTGTCGCCTCTCTGTGATCTCAGTATTTAAACTGTCGCCGCTCTGTGATCCCAGTATTTAAACTGTCGCCGCTCTGTGATCCCAGTGTTTAAACTGTCGCCGCTCTGTGATCCCAGTGTTTAAACTGTCACTGCTCTGTGATCCTAGTATTTAAACTGTCACCGCTCTGTGATCACAATATTTAAACTGTCGCCGCTCTGTGATCCCAGTGTTTAAACTGTCGCCGCTCTGTGATCCCAGTGTTTAAACTGTCACCGCTCTGTGATCCTAGTATTTAAACTGTCGCCGCTCTGTGATCCCAGTGTTTAAACTGTCGCCGCTCTGTGATCCCAGTGTTTAAACTGTCACCGCTCTGTGATCCTAGTATTTAAACTGTCGCCGCTCTGTGATCCCAGTATTTAAACTGTCGCCGCTCTGTGATCCCAGTGTTTAAACTGTCGCCGCTCTGTGATCCCAGTATTTAAACTGTCGCCGCTCTGTGATCCCAGTATTTAAACTGTCGCCGCTCTGTGATCCCAGTATTTAAACTGTCGCCGCTCTGTGATGCCAGTGTTTAAACTGTCACCGCTCTGTGATCCCAGTAGCTAAACTGTCGCCGCTCTGTGATCCCAGTGTTTAAACTGTCACCGCTCTGTGATCTCAGTGTTTAAACGGTCGCCGCTCTGTGATACCCAGTATTTAAACTGTCGCCGCTCTGTGATCCCAGTATTTAAACTGTCGCCGCTCTGTGATCCCAGTGTTTAAACTGTCACCGCTCTGTGATCCCAGTAGCTAAACTGTCGCCGCTCTGTGATCCCAGTGTTTAAACTGTTGCCGCTCTGTGATCCCAGTATTTAAACTGTCAGCGCTCTGTGATCCCAATATTTAAAATGTCGCCGCTCTGTGATCCCAGTGTTTAAACTGTCGCCGCTCTGTGATCCCTGTATTTAAACTGTCGCCGCTCTGTGATCCCAATATTTAAAATGTCGCCGCTCTGTGAACCCAGTATTTAAACTGTCGCCGCTCTGTGATCCCTGTATTTAAACTGTCGTCACTCTGTGATCCCAGTGTTTAAACTGTCGCCGCTCTGTGATCCCAGTGTTTAAACTGTCACCGTTCTGTGATCCCAATATTTAAACTGTCGCCGCTCTGTGTTCCCAGTATTTAAACTGTCGCCGCTCTGTGATCCCAGTGTTTAATCTGTCGCCGCTCTGTGATCCCAGTATTTAAACTGTCGTCTCTCTGTGTTCCCAGTGTTTAAACTATCGCCGCTCTGTGATCCCAGTGTTTAAACTGTCGCCGCTCTGTGATCCCAGTATTTAAACTGTCGCCGCTCTGTGATCCCAGTGTTTAAACTGTCGCCGCTCTGTGATTACAGTATTTAAACTGTCGCCGCTCTGTGATCCCAGTGTTTAAACTGTCGCCGCTCTGTGATCCCAGTGTTTAAACTGTGGCCGCTCTGTGATCCCAGCGTTTAAACTGTTGCCGCTCTGTGATCCCAGTATTTAAACTGTCGCCGCTCTGTGATCCCAGTGTTTAAACTGTCGCCGCTCTGTGATCCCAGTGTTTAAACTGTCGCCGCTCTGTGATCCCAGTATTTAAACTGTCGCCGCTCTGTGATCCCAGTGTTTAAACTGTCGCCGCTCTGTGATCCCAGTGTTTTAACTGTTGCCGCTCTGTGATCCCAGTAGCTCAACTGTCGCCACTCTGTGATCCCAGTGTTTAAACTGTCGCCGCTCTGTGATCCCAGTGTTTAAACTGTCGCCGCTCTGTGATCCCAGTATTTAAACTGTCACCGCTCTGTGATCCCAATATTTAAACCGTCGCCGCTCTGTGATCCCAGTGTTTAAACTGTCGCCGCTCTGTGATCCCAGTGTTTAAACTGTCACCGCTCTGTGATCCCAGTGTTTAAACTGTCACCGCTCTGTGATCCCAGTATTTAAACTGTCGCCGCTCTGTCATCCCAGTGTTTAAACTGTCACCACTCTGTGATCCCAGTGTTTAAACTGTCGCCGCTCTGTGATCCCAGTGTTTAAAATGTCGCCGCTCTGTGATCCCAGTGTTTAAACTGTCACGGCTCTGTGATCCCAGTGTCTAAACTGTCACCACTCTGTGATCCCAGTGTTTAAACTGTCACCGCTCTGTGATCCCAATATTTAAACAGTCGCCGCTCTGTGATGCCATTATTTAAACTGTCGCCGCTCTGTGATCCCAGTGTTTAAACTGTCGCCGCTCTGTGTTCCCAGTGTTTAAACTGTCGCCGCTCTGTGTTCCCAGTGTTTAAACTGTCGCCGCTCTGTGATCCCAGTGTTTAAACTGTCACCGCTCTGTGATCTCAGTGTTTAAACTGTCGCCGCTCTGTGTTCCCAGTGTTTAAACTGTCGCCGCTCTGTGATCCCAGTGTTTCAACTGTCGCCGCTCTGTGATCCCAGTGTTTAAACTGTCGCCGCTCTGTGATCCCAGTGTTTAAACTGTCGCCGCTCTGTGATCTCAGTGTTTAAACTGTCGCCGCTCTGTGATCCCAGTATTTAAACTGTCGCCGCTCTGTGATCCCAGTATTTAAACTGTCACCGCTCTGTGATCCCAGTGTTTAAACTGTCACCGCTCTGTGATCCCAGTATTTAAACTGTCACCACTCTGTGATCCCAGTGTTTAAACTGTCGCCGCTCTGTGATCCCAGTGTTTAAAATGTCGCCGCTCTGTGATCCCAGTGTTTAAACTGTCACGGCTCTGTGATCCCAGTGTCTAAACTGTCACCACTCTGTGATCCCAGTGTTTAAACTGTCACCGCTCTGTGATCCCAATATTTAAACAGTCGCCGCTCTGTGATGCCATTATTTAAACTGTCGCCGCTCTGTGATCCCAGTGTTTAAACTGTCGCCGCTCTGTGTTCCCAGTGTTTAAACTGTCGCCGCTCTGTGTTCCCAGTGTTTAAACTGTCGCCGCTCTGTGATCCCAGTGTTTAAACTGTCACCGCTCTGTGATCTCAGTGTTTAAACTGTCGCCGCTCTGTGTTCCCAGTGTTTAAACTGTCGCCGCTCTGTGATCCCAGTGTTTCAACTGTCGCCGCTCTGTGATCCCAGTGTTTAAACTGTCGCCGCTCTGTGATCCCAGTGTTTAAACTGTCGCCGCTCTGTGATCTCAGTGTTTAAACTGTCGCCGCTCTGTGATCCCAGTATTTAAACTGTCGCCGCTCTGTGATCCCAGTATTTAAACTGTCACCGCTCTGTGATCCCAGTGTTTAAACTGTCACCGCTCTGTGATCCCAGTATTTAAACTGTCGCCGCTCTGTGATTCCAGTATTTAAACTGTCGCCGCTCTGTGATCCCAGTATTTAAACTGTCACCGCTCTGTGATCCCAGTGTTTAAACTGTCACCGCTCTGTGATCCCAGTATTTAAACTGTCGCCGCTCTGTGATTCCAGTATTTAAACTGTCGCCGCTCTGTGATCCCAGTATTTAAACTGTCGCCGCTCTGTGATCCCAGTGTTTAAACTGTCGCCGCTCTGTGATCCCAGTGTTTAAACTGTCGCCGCTCTGTGATCCCAGTGTTTAAACTGTCGCCGCTCTGTGATCCCAGTGTTTAAACTGAGCCGCTCTGTGATCCCAGTTTTTAAACTGTCGCCGCTCTGTGATCCCAGTGTTTAAACTGTCGCCGCTCTGTGATCCCAGTATTTAAACTGTCGCCGCTCTGTGATCCCAGTGTTTAAACTGTCGCCGCTCTGTGATCCCAGTGGTTAAACTGTCACCACTCCATGATCCCAATATTTAAACTTACGCCGCTCTGTGATCCCAGTGTTTAAACTGTCGTCGCTCTGTAATCCCAGTGTTTAAACTGTCGCCGCTCTGTGATCCCAGTGTTTAAACTATCGCCGCTCTGTGATCCCAGAATTTAAACTGTCGTCGCTCTGTGATCCCAGTGTTTAAACTGTCGCCACTCTGTGATCCCAGTGTTTAAACTGTCGACGCTCTGTGATCCCAGTGTTTAAACTGTCGCCGCTCTGTGATCCCAGTACTTAAACTGTCGCCGCTCTGTGATCCCAGTATTTAAACTGTCGGCGCTCTGTGATCCCAGTATTTAAACTGTCGCCGCTCTGTGATCCCAGAATTTAAACTGTCGCCGATCTGTGATCCCAGTGTTTAAACTGTCGCCACTCTGTGATCCCAGTGTTTAAACAGTCGACGCTCTGTGATCCCAGTGTTTAAACTGTCGCCGCTCTGTGATCCCAGTACTTAAACTGTCGCCGCTCTGTGATCCCAGTATTTAAACTGTCGCCGCTCTGTGATCCCAGTATTTAAACTGTCGCCGCTCTGTGATCCCAGTATTTAAACTGTCGCCGCTCTGTGATCCCAGTGTTTAAACTGTCGCCGCTCTGTGATCCCAGTATTTAAACTGTCACCGCTCTGTGATCCCAATATATAAACTGTCGCCGCTCTGTGATCCCAGTGTTTAAACTGTCGCCGCTCTGTGATCCCAGTGTTTAAACTGTCACCGCTCTGTGATCCCAGTATTTAAACTGTCGCCGCTCTGTGATCCCAGTGTTTAAACTGTCGCCGCTCTGTGATCCCAGTATTTAAACTGTCGCCGCTCTGTGATCCCAGTATTTAAACAGTCGCCGCTCTGTGATCCCAGTGTTTAAACTGTTGCCACTCTGTGATCCCAGTGTTTAAACTGTCGCCGCTCTGTGATCCCAGTGTTTAAACTGTCGCCGCTCTGTGATCCCAGTGTTTAAACTGTCACCGCTCTGTGATCCCAGTATTTAAACAGTCGCCGCTCTGTGATCCCAGTGTTTAAACTGTCGCCACTCTGTGATCCCAGTGTTTAAACTGTCGCCGCTCTGTGATCCCAGTGTTTAAACTGTCGCCGCTCTGTGATCCCAGTATTTAAACTGCCGCCGCTCTGTGTTCCCAGTGTTTAAACTGTCGCCGCTCTGTGTTCCCAGTGTTTAAACTGTCGCCGCTCTGTGATCCCAGTGTTTAAACTGTCGCCGCTCTGTGATCTCAGTGTTTAAACTGTCACCGCTCTGTGATCCCAATATTTAAACTGTCGCCGCTCTGTGATCTCAGTATTTAAACTGTCGCCGCTCTGTGATCCCAGTGTTTAAACTGTCGCCGCTCTGTGATCCCAGTGTTTGAACTGTCGCCGCTCTGTGATCTCAGTATTTAAACTGTCGCCGCTCTGTGATCCCAGTGTTTAAACTGTCGCCGCTCTGTGATCCCAGTGTTTAAACTGTCGCCGCTCTGTGATCCCAGTATTTAAACTGTCACCGCTCTGTGATCCCAGTATTTAAACTGTCGCCGCTCTGTGATCCCAGTGTTTAAACTGTCGCCGCTCTGTGATCCCAGTATTTAAACTGTCGCCGCTCTGTGATCCCAGTGTTTAAACTGTCGCCGCTCTGTGATCCCAATATTTAAACTGTCGCCGCTCTGTGATCCCAGTGTTTAAACTGTCGCCGCTCTGTGATCCCAGTGTTTAAACTGTCGCCGCTCTGTGATCCCAGTGTTTAAACTGTCACCGCTCTGTGATCCCAGTGTTTAAACTGTCACCGCTCTGTGATCCCAGTATTTAAACTGTCGCCGCTCTGTGATCCCAGTGTTTAAACTGTCACCGCTCTGTGATCCCAATATTTAAACTGTCGCCGCTCTGTGTTCCCAGTGTTTAAACTGTCACCACTCCATGATCCCAATATTTAAACTTACGCCGCTCTGTGATCCCAGTGTTTAAACTGTCGTCGCTCTGTGATCCCAGTGTTTAAACTGTCGCCGCTCTGTGATCCCAGTGTTTAAACTGTCGCCGCTCTGTGATCCCAGTGTTTAAACTGTCGCCGCTCTGTGATCCCAGTGTTTAAACTGTCGCCGCTCTGTGATCCCAGTGTTTAAACTATCGCCGCTCTGTGATCCCAGTGTTTAAACTGTTGCCTCTCTGTGATCTCAGTATTTAAACTGTCGCCGCTCTGTGATCACAATATTTAAACTGTCGCCGCTCTGTGATCCCAGTGTTTAAACTGTCGCCGCTCTGTGATCCCAGTGTTTAAACTGTCACCGCTCTGTGATCCTAGTATTTAAACTGTCGCCGCTCTGTGATCCCAGTGTTTAAACTGTCGCCGCTCTGTGATCCCAGTGTTTAAACTGTCACCGCTCTGTGATCCTAGTATTTAAACTGTCGCCGCTCTGTGATCCCAGTATTTAAACTGTCGCCGCTCTGTGATCCCAGTGTTTAAACTGTCGCCGCTCTGTGATCCCAGTATTTAAACTGTCGCCGCTCTGTGATCCCAGTATTTAAACTGTCGCCGCTCTGTGATCCCAGTGTTTAAACTGTCACCGCTCTGTGATCCCAGTAGCTAAACTGTCGCCGCTCTGTGATCCCAGTGTTTAAACTGTCACCGCTCTGTGATCTCAGTGTTTAAACGGTCGCCGCTCTGTGATCCAAGTATTTAAACTGTCGCCGCTCTGTGATCCCAGTATTTAAACTGTCGCCGCTCTGTGATCCCAGTGTTTAAACTGTCACCGCTCTGTGATCCCAGTAGCTAAACTGTCGCCGCTCTGTGATCCCAATATTTAAAATGTCGCCGCTCTGTGAACCCAGTATTTAAACTGTCGCCGCTCTGTGATCCCTGTATTTAAACTGTCGTCACTCTGTGATCCCAGTGTTTAAACTGTCGCCGCTCTGTGATCCCAGTGTTTAAACTGTCACCGTTCTGTGATCCCAATATTTAAACTGTCGCCGCTCTGTGTTCCCAGTATTTAAACTGTCGCCGCTCTGTGATCCCAGTGTTTAATCTGTCGCCGCTCTGTGATCCCAGTATTTAAACTGTCGTCTCTCTGTGTTCCCAGTGTTTAAACTATCGCCGCTCTGTGATCCCAGTGTTTAAACTGTCGCCGCTCTGTGATCCCAGTATTTAAACTGTCGCCGCTCTGTGATCCCAGTGTTTAAACTGTCGCCGCTCTGTGATTACAGTATTTAAACTGTCGCCGCTCTGTGATCCCAGTGTTTAAACTGTCGCCGCTCTGTGATCCCAGTGTTTAAACTGTGGCCGCTCTGTGATCCCAGCGTTTAAACTGTTGCCGCTCTGTGATCCCAGTATTTAAACTGTCGCCGCTCTGTGATCCCAGTGTTTAAACTGTCGCCGCTCTGTGATACCAGTGTTTAAACTGTCGCCGCTCTGTGATCCCAGTATTTAAACTGTCGCCGCTCTGTGATCCCAGCGTTTAAACTGTCGCCGCTCTGTGATCCCAGTGGTTAAACTGTCACCACTCCATGATCCCAATATTTAAACTTACGCCGCTCTGTGATCCCAGTGTTTAAACTGTCGTCGCTCTGTGATCCCAGTGTTTAAACTGTCGCCGCTCTGTGATCCCAGTGTTTAAACTATCGCCGCTCTGTGATCCCAGAATTTAAACTGTCGCCGCTCTGTGATCCCAGTGTTTAAACTGTCGCCACTCTGTGATCCCAGTGTTTAAACTGTCGACGCTCTGTGATCCCAGTGTTTAAACTGTCGCCGCTCTGTGATCCCAGTACTTAAACTGTCGCCGCTCTGTGATCCCAGTATTTAAACTGTCGGCGCTCTGTGATCCCAGTTTTTAAACTGTCGCCGCTCTGTGATCCCAGAATTTAAACTGTCGCCGATCTGTGATCCCAGTGTTTAAACTGTCGCCACTCTGTGATCCCAGTGTTTAAACAGTCGACGCTCTGTGATCCCAGTGTTTAAACTGTCGCCGCTCTGTGATCCCAGTACTTAAACTGTCGCCGCTCTGTGATCCCAGTATTTAAACTGTCGCCGCTCTGTGATCCCAGTATTTAAACTGTCGCCGCTCTGTGATCCCAGTATTTAAACTGTCGCCGCTCTGTGATCCCAGTGTTTAAACTGTCGCCGCTCTGTGATCCCAGTATTTAAACTGTCACCGCTCTGTGATCCCAATATATAAACTGTCGCCGCTCTGTGATCCCAGTGTTTAAACTGTCACCGCTATGTGATCCCAGTGTTTAAACTGTCACCGCTCTGTGATCCCAGTATTTAAACTGTCGCCGCTCTGTGATCCCAGTGTTTAAACTGTCGCCGCTCTGTGATCCCAGTATTTAAACTGTCGCCGCTCTGTGATCCCAGTATTTAAACAGTCGCCGCTCTGTGATCCCAGTGTTTAAACTGTTGCCACTCTGTGATCCCAGTGTTTAAACTGTCGCCGCTCTGTGATCCCAGTGTTTAAACTGTCGCCGCTCTGTGATCCCAGTGTTTAAACTGTCACCGCTCTGTGATCCCAGTATTTAAACAGTCGCCGCTCTGTGATCCCAGTGTTTAAACTGTCGCCACTCTGTGATCCCAGTGTTTAAACTGTCGCCGCTCTGTGATCCCAGTGTTTAAACTGTCGCCGCTCTGTGATCCCAGTATTTAAACTGCCGCCGCTCTGTGTTCCCAGTGTTTAAACTGTCGCCGCTCTGTGTTCCCAGTGTTTAAACTGTCGCCGCTCTGTGATCCCAGTGTTTAAACTGTCGCCGCTCTGTGATCTCAGTGTTTAAACTGTCACCGCTCTGTGATCCCAATATTTAAACTGTCGCCGCTCTGTGATCTCAGTATTTAAACTGTCGCCGCTCTGTGATCCCAGTGTTTAAACTGTCGCCGCTCTGTGATCCCAGTGTTTGAACTGTCGCCGCTCTGTGATCTCAGTATTTAAACTGTCGCCGCTCTGTGATCCCAGTGTTTAAACTGTCGCCGCTCTGTGATCCCAGTGTTTAAACTGTCGCCGCTCTGTGATCCCAGTATTTAAACTGTCACCGCTCTGTGATCCCAGTATTTAAACTGTCGCCGCTCTGTGATCCCAGTGTTTAAACTGTCGCCGCTCTGTGATCCCAGTATTTAAACTGTCGCCGCTCTGTGATCCCAGTGTTTAAACTGTCGCCGCTCTGTGCTCCCAATATTTAAACTGTCGCCGCTCTGTGATCCCAGTGTTTAAACTGTCGCCGCTCTGTGATCCCAGTGTTTAAACTGTCGCCGCTCTGTGATCCCAGTGTTTAAACTGTCACCGCTCTGTGATCCCAGTGTTTAAACTGTCACCGCTCTGTGATCCCAGTATTTAAACTGTCGCCACTCTGTGATCCCAGTGTTTAAACTGTCACCGCTCTGTGATCCCAATATTTAAACTGTCGCCGCTCTGTGTTCCCAGTGTTTAAACTGTCACCACTCCATGATCCCAATATTTAAACTTACGCCGCTCTGTGATCCCAGTGTTTAAACTGTCGTCGCTCTGTGATCCCAGTGTTTAAACTGTCGCCGCTCTGTGATCCCAGTGTTTAAACTGTCGCCGCTCTGTGATCCCAGTGTTTAAACTGTCGCCGCTCTGTGATCCCAGTGTTTAAACTGTCGCCGCTCTGTGATCCCAGTGTTTAAACTATCGCCGCTCTGTGGTCCCAGTGTTTAAACTGTCGCCTCTCTGTGATCTCAGTATTTAAACTGTCGCCGCTCTGTGATCCCAGTATTTAAACTGTCGCCGCTCTGTGATCCCAGTGTTTAAACTGTCGCCGCTCTGTGATCCCAGTGTTTAAACTGTCACTGCTCTGTGATCCTAGTATTTAAACTGTCACCGCTCTGTGATCACAATATTTAAACTGTCGCCGCTCTGTGATCCCAGTGTTTAAACTGTCGCCGCTCTGTGATCCCAGTGTTTAAACTGTCACCGCTCTGTGATCCTAGTATTTAAACTGTCGCCGCTCTGTGATCCCAGTGTTTAAACTGTCGCCGCTCTGTGATCCCAGTGTTTAAACTGTCACCGCTCTGTGATCCTAGTATTTAAACTGTCGCCGCTCTGTGATCCCAGTATTTAAACTGTCGCCGCTCTGTGATCCCAGTGTTTAAACTGTCGCCGCTCTGTGATCCCAGTATTTAAACTGTCGCCGCTCTGTGATCCCAGTATTTAAACTGTCGCCGCTCTGTGATCCCAGTGTTTAAACTGTCACCGCTCTGTGATCCCAGTAGCTAAACTGTCGCCGCTCTGTGATCCCAGTGTTTAAACTGTCACCGCTCTGTGATCTCAGTGTTTAAACGGTCGCCGCTCTGTGATCCCAGTATTTAAACTGTCGCCGCTCTGTGATCCCAGTATTTAAACTGTCGCCGCTCTGTGATCCCAGTGTTTAAACTGTCACCGCTGTGTGATCCCAGTAGCTAAACTGTCGCCGCTCTGTGATCCCAGTGTTTAAACTGTTGCCGCTCTGTGATCCCAGTATTTAAACTGTCAGCGCTCTGTGATCCCAATATTTAAAATGTCGCCGCTCTGTGATCCCAGTGTTTAAACTGTCGCCGCTCTGTGATCCCTGTATTTAAACTGTCGCCGCTCTGTGATCCCAATATTTAAAATGACGCCGCTCTGTGAACCCAGTATTTAAACTGTCGCCGCTCTGTGATCCCTGTATTTAAACTGTCGTCAGTCTGTGATCCCAGTGTTTAAACTGTCGCCGCTCTGTGATCCCAGTGTTTAAACTGTCACCGTTCTGTGATCCCAATATTTAAACTGTCGCCGCTCTGTGTTCCCAGTATTTAAACTGTCGCCGCTCTGTGATCCCAGTGTTTAATCTGTCGCCGCTCTGTGATCCCAGTATTTAAACTGTCGTCTCTCTGTGTTCCCAGTGTTTAAACTATCGCCGCTCTGTGATCCCAGTGTTTAAACTGTCGCCGCTCTGTGATCCCAGTATTTAAACTGTCGCCGCTCTGTGATCCCAGTGTTTAAACTGTCGCCGCTCTGTGATTACAGTATTTAAACTGTCGCCGCTCTGTGATCCCAGTGTTTAAACTGTCGCCGCTCTGTGATCCATGTGTTTAAACTGTGGCCGCTCTGTGATCCCAGCGTTTAAACTGTTGCCGCTCTGTGATCCCAGTATTTAAACTGTCGCCGCTCTGTGATCCCAGTGTTTAAACTGTCGCCGCTCTGTGATCCCAGTGTTTAAACTGTCGCCGCTCTGTGATCCCAGTATTTAAACTGTCGCCGCTCTGTGATCCCAGTGTTTAAACTGTCGCGCTCTGTGATCCCAGTGTTTTAACTGTTGCCGCTCTGTGATCCCAGTGTTTAAACTGTCGCCGCTCTGTGATCCCAGTGTTTAAACTGTCGGCGCTCTGTGATCCCAGTGTTTAAACTGTCGCCGCTCTGTGATCCCAGTGTTTAAACTGTCGCCGCTCTGTGATCCCAGTGTTTAAACTGTCGCCGCTCTGTGATCCCAGTATTTAAACTGTCACCGCTCTGTGATCCCAATATTTAAACCGTCGCCGCTCTGTGATCCCAGTGTTTAAACTGTCGCCGCTCTGTGATCCCAGTGTTTAAACTGTCACCGCTCTGTGATCCCAGTGTTTAAACTGTCACCGCTCTGTGATCCCAGTATTTAAACTGTCGCCGCTCTGTCATCCCAGTGTTTAAACTGTCACCACTCTGTGATCCCAGTGTTTAAACTGTCGCCGCTCTGTCATCCCAGTGTTTAAACTGTCGCCGCTCTGTGATCCCAGTGTTTAAACTGTCACCGCTCTGTGATCCCAGTGTCTAAACTGTCACCACTCTGTGATCCCAGTGTTTAAACTGTCACCGCTCTGTGATCCCAATATTTAAACAGTCGCCGCTCTGTGATGCCATTATTTAAACTGTCGCCGCTCTGTGATCCCAGTGTTTAAACTGTCGCCGCTCTGTGTTCCCAGTGTTTAAACTGTCGCCGCTCTGTGATCCCAGTGTTTAAACTGTCACCGCTCTGTGATCCCAGTATTTAAACTGTCGCCGCTCTGTGATTCCAGTATTTAAACTGTCGCCGCTCTGTGATCCCAGTATTTAAACTGTCGCCGCTCTGTGATCCCAGTGTTTAAACTGTCGCCGCTCTGTGATCCCAGTGTTTAAACTGTCGCCGCTCTGTGATCCCAGTGTTTAAACTGTCGCCGCTCTGTGATCCCAGTGTTTAAACTGAGCCGCTCTGTGATCCCAGTTTTTAAACTGTCGCCGCTCTGTGATCCCAGTGTTTAAACTGTCGCCGCTCTGTGATCCCAGTATTTAAACTGTCGCCGCTCTGTGATACCAGTGTTTAAACTGTCGCCGCTCTGTGATCCCAGTATTTAAACTGTCGCCGCTCTGTGATCCCAGTGTTTAAACTGTCGCCGCTCTGTGATCCCAGTGGTTAAACTGTCACCACTCCATGATCCCAATATTTAAACTTACGCCGCTCTGTGATCCCAGTGTTTAAACTGTCGTCGCTCTGTGATCCCAGTGTTTAAACTGTCGCCGCTCTGTGATCCCAGTGTTTAAACTATCGCCGCTCTGTGATCCCAGAATTAAAACTGTCGCCGCTCTGTGATCCCAGTGTTTAAACTGTCGCCACTCTGTGATCCCAGTGTTTAAACTGTCGACGCTCTGTGATCCCAGTGTTTAAACTGTCGCCGCTCTGTGATCCCAGTACTTAAACTGTCGCCGCTCTGTGATCCCAGTATTTAAACTGTCGGCGCTCTGTGATCCCAGTATTTAAACTGTCGCCGCTCTGTGATCCCAGAATTTAAACTGTCGCCGATCTGTGATCCCAGTGTTTAAACTGTCGCCACTCTGTGATCCCAGTGTTTAAACAGTCGACGCTCTGTGATCCCAGTGTTTAAACTGTCGCCGCTCTGTGATCCCAGTACTTAAACTGTCGCCGCTCTGTGATCCCAGTATTTAAACTGTCGCCGCTCTGTGATCCCAGTATTTAAACTGTCGCCGCTCTGTGATCCCAGTATTTAAACTGTCGCCGCTCTGTGATCCCAGTGTTTAAACTGTCGCCGCTCTGTGATCCCAGTATTTAAACTGTCACCGCTCTGTGATCCCAATATATAAACTGTCGCCGCTCTGTGATCCCAGTGTTTAAACTGTCGCCGCTCTGTGATCCCAGTGTTTAAACTGTCACCGCTCTGTGATCCCAGTGTTTAAACTGTCACCGCTCTGTCATCCCAGTATTTAAACTGTCGCCGCTCTGTGATCCCAGTGTTTAAACTGTCGCCGCTCTGTGATCCCAGTGTTTAAACTGTCGCCACTCTGTGATCCCAGTGTTTAAACTGTCGCCGCTCTGTGATCCCAGTGTTTAAACTGTGGCCGCTCTGTGATCCCAGTGTCTAAACTGTCACCACTCTGTGATCCCAGTGTTTAAACTGTCGCCGCTCTGTGATCCCAGTGTTTAAACTGTCGCCGCTCTGTGATCCCAGTGTCTAAACTGTCACCACTCTGTGATCCCAGTATTTAAACTGTCACCGCTCTGTGATGCCATTATTGAAACTGTCGCCGCTCTGTGATCCCAGTGTTTAAACTGTCGCCGCTCTGTGATCCCAGTGTTTAAACTGTCGCCGCTCTGTGATCCCAGTATTTAAACTGTCGTCTCTCTGTGTTCCCAGTGTTTAAACTGTCACCGCTCTGTGATCCCAGTGTTTAAACTGTCACCGCTCTGTGATCCCAATATTTAAACTGTCGCCGCTCTGTGATCCCAGTATTTAAACTGTCGCCGCTCTGTGATCCCAGTGTTTAAACTGTCGCCGCTCTGTGATCCCAGTGTTTAAACTGTCACCGCTCTGTGATCCCAGTGTTTAATTTGTCACCGCTCTGTGATCCCAATATTTAAACTGTCGCCGCTCTGTGATCCCAGTGTTTAAACTGTCGCCGCTCTGTGATCCCAGTGTTTAAACTGTCGCCGCTCTGTGATCCCAGTGTTTAAACTGTCGCCGCTCTGTGATCCCAGTGTTTAAACTGTCGCCGCTCTGTGATCCCAGTGTTTAAACTGTCGCCGCTCTGTGATCCCAGTGTTTAAACTGTCGCCGCTCTGTGATCCCAGTATTTAAACTATCGCCGCTCTGTGAACCCAGTATTTAAACTGTCGCCGCTCTGTGATCCCAGTGTTTAAACTGTCACCGCTCTGTGATCCCAGTGTTTAAACTGTCGCCGCTCTGTGATCCCAATATTTAAACTGTCGCCGCTCTGTGATCCCAGTGTTTAAACTGTCACCGCTCTGTGATCTCAGTGTTTAAACTGTCGCCGCTCTGTGATCCCAGTGTTTAAACTGTCGCCGCTCTGTGATCCCAGTATTTAAACTGTCACCGCTCTGTGATCTCAGTGTTTAAACTGTCACCGCTCTGTGATCCCAGTGTTTAAACTGCCGCCGCTCTGTGATCCCAGTATTTAAACTGTCACCGCTCTGTGATCCCAGTGTTTAAACTGCCGCCGCTCTGTGATCCCAGTGTTTAAACTGCCGCCGCTCTGTGATCCCAGTATTTAAACTGTCGCCGCTCTGTGATCCCAGTATTTAAACTGTCGCCGCTCTGTGATACCAGTGTTTAAACTGTCGCCGCTCTGTGATCCCAGTATTTAAACTGTCGCCGCTCTGTGATCCCAGTGTTTAAACTGTCGCCGCTCTGTGATCCCAGTGTTTAAACTGTCACCGCTCTGTGATCCTAGTGTTTAAACTGTCGCCGCTCTGTGATCCCAGGGTTTAAACTGTCACCGCTCTGTGATCCCAGTATTTAAACAGTCGCCGCTCTGTGATCCCAGTGTTTAAACTGTCGCCACTCTGTGATCCCAGTGTTTAAACTGTCGCCGCTCTGTGATCCCAGTGTTTAAACTGTCGCCGCTCTGTGATCCCAGTGTTTAAACTGTCACCGCTCTGTGATCCCAGTATTTAAACAGTCGCCGCTCTGTGATCCCAGTGTTTAAACTGTCGCCACTCTGTGATCCCAGTGTTTAAACTGTCGCCGCTCTGTGATCCCAGTGTTTAAACTGTCGCCGCTCTGTGATCCCAGTATTTAAACTGCCGCCGCTCTGTGTTCCCAGTGTTTAAACTGTCGCCGCTCTGTGTTCCCAGTGTTTAAACTGTCGCCGCTCTGTGATCCCAGTGTTTAAACTGTCGCCGCTCTGTGATCTCAGTGTTTAAACTGTCACCGCTCTGTGATCCCAATATTTAAACTGTCGCCGCTCTGTGATCCCAATATTTAAACTGTCGCCGCTCTGTGATCCCAGTGTTTAAACTGTCGCCGCTCTGTGATCCCAGTGTTTAAACTGTCGCCGCTCTGTGATCTCAGTATATAAACTGTCGCCGCTCTGTGATCCCAGTGTTTAAACTGTCGCCGCTCTGTGATCCCAGTGTTTAAACTGTCGCCGCTCTGTGATCCCAGTATTTAAACTGTCACCGCTCTGTGATCCCAGTATTTAAACTGTCGCCGCTCTGTGATCCCAATATTTAAACTGTCGCCGCTCTGTGATCCCAGTGTTTAAACTGTCGCCGCTCTGTGATCCCAGTGTTTAAACTGTCGCCGCTCTGTGATCCCAGTGTTTAAACTGTCACCGCTCTGTGATCCCAGTGTTTAAACTGTCACCGCTCTGTGATCCCAGTATTTAAACTGTCGCCGCTCTGTGATCCCAGTATTTAAACTGTCGCCGCTCTGTGATCCCAGTATTTAAACTGTCGCCGCTCTGTGATCCCAATATTTAAACTGTCGCCGCTCTGTGATCCCAGTGTTTAAACTGTCGCCGCTCTGTGATCCCAGTGTTTAAACTGTCGCCGCTCTGTGATCCCAGTGTTTAAACTGTCACCGCTCTGTGATCCCAGTGTTTAAACTGTCACCGCTCTGTGATCCCAATATTTAAACTGTCGCCGCTCTGTGTTCCCAGTGTTTAAACTGTCACCACTCCATGATCCCAATATTTAAACTTACGCCGCTCTGTGATCCCAGTGTTTAAACTGTCGTCGCTCTGTGATCCCAGTGTTTAAACTGTCGCCGCTCTGTGATCCCAGTGTTTAAACTGTCGCCGCTCTGTGATCCCAGTGTTTAAACTGTCGCCGCTCTGTGATCCCAGTGTTTAAACTGTCGCCGCTCTGTGATCCCAGTGTTTAAACTGTCGCCGCTCTGTGATCCCGGTGTTTAAACTGTCGCCGCTCTGTGATCCCAGTATTTAAACTGTCGCCGCTCTGTGATCCCAGTGTTTAAACTGTCGCCGCTCTGTGATCCCAGTATTTAAACTGTCGCCGCTCTGTGATCCCAGTGTTTAAACTGTCGCCGCTCTGTGATCCCAGTGTTTAAACTGTCACTGCTCTGTGATCCTAGTATTTAAACTGTCACCGCTCTGTGATCCTAGTATTTAAACTGTCGCCGCTCTGTGATCCCAGTATTTAAACTGTCGCCGCTCTGTGATCCCAGTGTTTAAACTGTCACCGCTCTGTGATCCCAGTAGCTAAACTGTCGCCGCTCTGTGATCCCAGTGTTTAAACTGTCGCCGCTCTGTGATCCCAGTATTTAAACTGTCGCCGCTCTGTGATCCCAGTATATAAACTGTCGCCGCTCTGTGATCCCAGTGTTTAAACTGTCACCGCTCTGTGATCCCAGTAGCTTACCTGTCGCCGCTCTGTGATCCCAGTGTTTAAACTGTTGCCGCTCTGTGATCCCAGTATTTAAACTGTCAGCGCTCTGTGATCCCAATATTTAAAATGTCGCCGCTCTGTGATCCCAGTATTTAAACTGTCGCCGCGCTGTGAACCCAGTATTTAAACTGTCGCCGCTCTGTGATCCCAGTATTTAAACTGTCGCCGCTCTGTGATCCCAGTGTTTAAACTGTCGCCGCTCTGTGATCCAAGTGTTTCAACTGTCGTCACTCTGTGATCCCAGTGTTTAAACTGTCACCGTTCTGTGATCCCAATATTTAAACTGTCGCCGCTCTGTGTTCCCAGTATTTAAACTGTCGCCGCTCTGTGATCCCAGTGTTTAATCTGTCGCCGCTCTGTGATCCCAGTATTTAAACTGTCGTCTCTCTGTGTTCCCAGTGTTTAAACTGTCGCCGCTCTGTGATCCCAGTGTTTAAACTGTCGCCGCTCTGTGATCCCAGTATTTAAACTGTCGCCGCTCTGTGATCCCAGTGTTTAAACTGTCGCCGCTCTGTGATTCCAGTATTTAAACTGTCGCCGCTCTGTGATCCCAGTGTTTAAACTGTCGCCGCTCTGTGATCCCAGTGTTTAAACTGTGGCCGCTCTGTGATCCCAGTGTTTAAACTGTTGCCGCTCTGTGATCCCAGTATTTAAACTGTCGCCGCTCTGTGATCCCAGTGTTTAAACTGTCGCCGCTCTGTGATCCCAGTGTTTAAACTGTCGCCGCTCTGTGATCCCAGTATTTAAACTGTCGCCGCTCTGTGATCCCAGTGTTTAAACTGTCGCCGCTCTGTGATCCCAGTGTTTTAACTGTTGCCGCTCTGTGATCCCAGTAGCTCAACTGTCACCGCTCTGTGATCCCAATATTTAAACCGTCGCCGCTCTGTGATCCCAGTGTTTAAACTGTCGCCGCTCTGTGATCCCAGTGTTTAAACTGTCACCGCTCTGTGATCCCAGTGTTTAAACTGTCACCGCTCTGTGATCCCAGTATTTAAACTGACGCCGCTCTGTCATCCCAGTGTTTAAACTGTCACCACTCTGTGATCCCAGTGTTTAAACTGTCGCCGCTCTGTGATCCCAGTGTTTAAACTGTCGCCGCTCTGTGATCCCTGTGTTTAAACTGTCACCGCTCTGTGATCCCAGTGTCTAAACTGTCACCACTCTGTGATCCCAGTGTTTAAACTGTCACCGCTCTGTGATCCCAATATTTAAACAGTCGCCGCTCTGTGATGCCATTATTTAAACTGTCGCCGCTCTGTGATCCCAGTGTTTAAACTGTCGCCGCTCTGTGTTCCCAGTGTTTAAACTGTCGCCGCTCTGTGTTCCCAGTGTTTAAACTGTCGCCGCTCTGTGATCCCAGTGTTTAAACTGTCACCGCTCTGTGATCTCAGTGTTTAAACTGTCGCCGCTCTGTGTTCCCAGTGTTTAAACTGTCGCCGCTCTGTGAACGCAGTGTTTAAACTGTCGCCGCTCTGTGATCCCAGTGTTTTAACTGTTGCCGCTCTGTGATCCCAGTAGCTCAACTGTCACCGCTCTGTGATCCCAGTGTTTAAACTGTCGCCGCTCTGTGATCCCAGTGTTTAAACTGTCGCCGCTCTGTGATCCCAGTATTTAAACTGTCACCGCTCTGTGATCCCAATATTTAAACCGTCGCCGCTCTGTGATCCCAGTGTTTAAACTGTCGCCGCTCTGTGATCCCAGTGTTTAAACTGTCGCCGCTCTGTGATCTCAGTATATAAACTGTCGCCGCTCTGTGATCCCAGTGTTTAAACTGTCGCCGCTCTGTGATCCCAGTGTTTAAACTGTCGCCGCTCTGTGATCCCAGTATTTAAACTGTCACCGCTCTGTGATCCCAGTATTTAAACTGTCGCCGCTCTGTGATCCCAATATTTAAACTGTCGCCGCTCTGTGATCCCAGTGTTTAAACTGTCGCCGCTCTGTGATCCCAGTGTTTAAACTGTCGCCGCTCTGTGATCCCAGTGTTTAAACTGTCACCGCTCTGTGATCCCAGTGTTTAAACTGTCACCGCTCTGTGATCCCAGCATTTAAACTGTCGCCGCTCTGTGATCCCAGTATTTAAATTGTCGCCGCTCTGTGATCCCTGTATTTAAACTGTCGCCGCTCTGTGATCCCAATATTTAAACTGTCGCCGCTCTGTGATCCCAGTGTTTAAACTGTCGCCGCTCTGTGATCCCAGTGTTTAAACTGTCGCCGCTCTGTGATCCCAGTGTTTAAACTGTCACCGCTCTGTGATCCCAGTGTTTAAACTGTCACCGCTCTGTGATCCCAATATTTAAACTGTCGCCGCTCTGTGTTCCCAGTGTTTAAACTGTCACCACTCCATGATCCCAATATTTAAACTTACGCCGCTCTGTGATCCCAGTGTTTAAACTGTCGTCGCTCTGTGATCCCAGTGTTTAAACTGTCGCCGCTCTGTGATCCCAGTGTTTAAACTGTCGCCGCTCTGTGATCCCAGTGTTTAAACTGTCGCCGCTCTGTGATCCCAGTGTTTAAACTGTCGCCGCTCTGTGATCCCAGTGTTTAAACTGTCGCCGCTCTGTGATCCCGGTGTTTAAACTGTCGCCGCTCTGTGATCCCAGTATTTAAACTGTCGCCGCTCTGTGATCCCAGTGTTTAAACTGTCGCCGCTCTGTGATCCCAGTATTTAAACTGTCGCCGCTCTGTGATCCCA
Source organism: Scyliorhinus torazame (assembly GCF_047496885.1). Lineage (NCBI taxonomy): Eukaryota > Metazoa > Chordata > Chondrichthyes > Carcharhiniformes > Scyliorhinidae > Scyliorhinus > Scyliorhinus torazame. The sequence continues at coordinate 1,695,809 of NC_092734.1, read as the reverse complement.
GTGTTTAAACTGTCGCCGCTCTGTGATCCCAGTGTTTAAACTGTCACTGCTCTGTGATCCTAGTATTTAAACTGTCACCGCTCTGTGATCCTAGTATTTAAACTGTCGCCGCTCTGTGATCCCAGTATTTAAACTGTCGCCGCTCTGTGATCCCAGTGTTTAAACTGTCACCGCTCTGTGATCCCAGTAGCTAAACTGTCGCCGCTCTGTGATCCCAGTGTTTAAACTGTCGCCGCTCTGTGATCCCAGTATTTAAACTGTCGCCGCTCTGTGATCCCAGTATTTAAACTGTCGCCGCTCTGTGATCCCAGTGTTTAAACTGTCACCGCTCTGTGATCCCAGTAGCTTACCTGTCGCCGCTCTGTGATCCCAGTGTTTAAACTGTTGCCGCTCTGTGATCCCAGTATTTAAACTGTCAGCGCTCTGTGATCCCAATATTTAAAATGTCGCCGCTCTGTGATCCCAGTATTTAAACTGTCGCCGCGCTGTGAACCCAGTATTTAAACTGTCGCCGCTCTGTGATCCCAGTATTTAAACTGTCGCCGCTCTGTGATCCCAGTGTTTAAACTGTCGCCGCTCTGTGATCCAAGTGTTTCAACTGTCGTCACTCTGTGATCCCAGTGTTTAAACTGTCGCCGCTCTGTGATCCCAGTGTTTAAACTGTCGCCGCTCTGTGATCCCAGTGTTTAAACTGTCACCGCTCTGTGATCCCAGTGTTTAAACTGTCACCGCTCTGTGATCCCAGTATTTAAACTGTCGCCGCTCTGTGATCCCAGTATTTAAACTGTCGCCGCTCTGTGATCCCAGTATTTAAACTGTCGCCGCTCTGTGATCCCAATATTTAAACTGTCGCCGCTCTGTGATCCCAGTGTTTAAACTGTCGCCGCTCTGTGATCCCAGTGTTTAAACTGTCGCCGCTCTGTGATCCCAGTGTTTAAACTGTCACCGCTCTGTGATCCCAGTGTTTAAACTGTCACCGCTCTGTGATCCCAATATTTAAACTGTCGCCGCTCTGTGTTCCCAGTGTTTAAACTGTCACCACTCCATGATCCCAATATTTAAACTTACGCCGCTCTGTGATCCCAGTGTTTAAACTGTCGTCGCTCTGTGATCCCAGTGTTTAAACTGTCGCCGCTCTGTGATCCCAGTGTTTAAACTGTCGCCGCTCTGTGATCCCAGTGTTTAAACTGTCGCCGCTCTGTGATCCCAGTGTTTAAACTGTCGCCGCTCTGTGATCCCAGTGTTTAAACTGTCGCCGCTCTGTGATCCCGGTGTTTAAACTGTCGCCGCTCTGTGATCCCAGTATTTAAACTGTCGCCGCTCTGTGATCCCAGTGTTTAAACTGTCGCCGCTCTGTGATCCCAGTATTTAAACTGTCGCCGCTCTGTGATCCCAGTGTTTAAACTGTCGCCGCTCTGTGATCCCAGTGTTTAAACTGTCACTGCTCTGTGATCCTAGTATTTAAACTGTCACCGCTCTGTGATCCTAGTATTTAAACTCTCGCCGCTCTGTGATCCCAGTATTTAAACTGTCGCCGCTCTGTGATCCCAGTGTTTAAACTGTCACCGCTCTGTGATCCCAGTAGCTAAACTGTCGCCGCTCTGTGATCCCAGTGTTTAAACTGTCGCCGCTCTGTGTTCCCAGTGTTTAAACTGTCGCCGCTCTGTGAACGCAGTGTTTAAACTGTCGCCGCTCTGTGATCCCAGTGTTTTAACTGTTGCCGCTCTGTGATCCCAGTAGCTCAACTGTCACCGCTCTGTGATCCCAGTGTTTAAACTGTCGCCGCTCTGTGATCCCAGTGTTTAAACTGTCGCCGCTCTGTGATCCCAGTATTTAAACTGTCACCGCTCTGTGATCCCAATATTTAAACCGTCGCCGCTCTGTGATCCCAGTGTTTAAACTGTCGCCGCTCTGTGATCCCAGTGTTTAAACTGTCACCGCTCTGTGATCCCAGTGTTTAAACTGTCACCGCTCTGTGATCCCAGTATTTAAACTGTCGCCGCTCTGTCATCCCAGTGTTTAAACTGTCACCACTCTGTGATCCCAGTGTTTAAACTGTCGCCGCTCTGTGATCCCAGTGTTTAAACTGTCGCCGCTCTGTGATCCCAGTGTTTAAACTGTCACCGCTCTGTGATCCCAGTGTCTAAACTGTCACCACTCTGTGATCCCAGTGTTTAAACTGTCACCGCTCTGTGATCCCAATATTTAAACAGTCGCCGCTCTGTGATGCCATTATTTAAACTGTCGCCGCTCTGTGATCCCAGTGTTTAAACTGTCGCCGCTCTGTGTTCCCAGTGTTTAAACTGTCGCCGCTCTGTGTTCCCAGTGTTTAAACTGTCGCCGCTCTGTGATCCCAGTGTTTAAACTGTCACCGCTCTGTGATCTCAGTGTTTAAACTGTCGCCGCTCTGTGTTCCCAGTGTTTAAACTGTCACCGCTCTGTGATCCCAGTGTTTCAACTGTCGCCGCTCTGTGATCTCAGTGTTTAAACTGTCGCCGCTCTGTGATCCCAGTGTTTAAACTGTCGCTGCTCTGTGATCTCAGTGTTTAAACTGTCGTCGCTCTGTGATCCCAGTATTTAAACTGTCGCCGCTCTGTGATCCCAGTATTTAAACTGTCACCGCTCTGTGATCCCAGTGTTTAAACTGTCACCGCTCTGTGATCCCAGTATTTAAACTGTCGCCGCTCTGTGATCCCAGTATTTAAACTGTCGCCGCTCTGTGATCCCAGTATTTAAACTGTCGCCGCTCTGTGATCCCAGTGTTTAAACTGTCGCCGCTCTGTGATCCCAGTGTTTAAACTGTCGCCGCTCTGTGATCCCAGTGTTTAAACTGTCGCCGCTCTGTGATCCCAGTGTTTAAACTGAGCCGCTCTGTGATCCCAGTTTTTAAACTGTCGCCGCTCTGTGATCCCAGTGTTTAAACTGTCGCCGCTCTGTGATCCCAGTATTTAAACTGTCGCCGCTCTGTGATACCAGTGTTTAAACTGTCGCCGCTCTGTGATCCCAGTATTTAAACTGTCGCCGCTCTGTGATCCCAGTGTTTAAACTGTCGCCGCTCTGTGATCCCAGTGTTTAAACTGTCACCACTCCATGATCCCAATATTTAAACTTACGCCGCTCTGTGATCCCAGTGTTTAAACTGTCGTCGCTCTGTGATCCCAGTGTTTAAACTGTCGCCGCTCTGTGATCCCAGTGTTTAAACTATCGCCGCTCTGTGATCCCAGAATTTAAACTGTCGCCGCTCTGTGATCCTAGTGTTTAAACTGTCGCCACTCTGTGATCCCAGTGTTTAAACTGTCGACGCTCTGTGATCCCAGTGTTTAAACTGTCGCCGCTCTGTGATCCCAGTACTTAAACTGTCGCCGCTCTGTGATCCCAGTATTTAAACTGTCGGCGCTCTGTGATCCCAGTATTTAAACTGTCGCCGCTCTGTGATCCCAGAATTTAAACTGTCGCCGCTCTGTGATCCCAGTGGTTAAACTGTCGCCACTCTGTGATCCCAGTGTTTAAACAGTCGACGCTCTGTGATCCCAGTGTTTAAACTGTCGCCGCTCTGTGATCCCAGTACTTAAACTGTCGCCGCTCTGTGATCCCAGTATTTAAACTGTCGCCGCTCTGTGATCCCAGTATTTAAACTGTCGCCGCTCTGTGATCCCAGTATTTAAACTGTCGCCGCTCTGTGATCCCAGTGTTTAAACTGTCGCCGCTCTGTGATCCCAGTATTTAAACTGTCACCGCTCTGTGATCCCAATATATAAACTGTCGCCGCTCTGTGATCCCAGTGTTTAAACTGTCGCCGCTCTGTGATCCCAGTGTTTAAACTGTCACCGCTCTGTGATCCCAGTGTTTAAACTGTCACCGCTCTGTCATCCCAGTATTTAAACTGTCGCCGCTCTGTGATCCCAGTGTTTAAACTGTCGCCGCTCTGTGATCCCAGTGTTTAAACTGGCGCCGCTCTGTGATCCCAGTGTTTAAACTGTGGCCGCTCTGTGATCCCAGTGTCTAAACTGTCACCACTCTGTGATCCCAGTGTTTAAACTGTCACCGTTCTGTGATCCCAGTGTTTAAACTGTCGCCGCTCTGTGATCCCAGTGTTTAAACTGTCGCCACTCTGTGATCCCAGTGTTTAAACTGTCGCCGCTCTGTGATCCCAGTGTTTAAACTGTCGCCGCTCTGTGATCCCAGTGTCTAAACTGTCACCACTCTGTGATCCCAGTATTTAAACTGTCACCGCTCTGTGATGCCATTATTGAAACTGTCGCCGCTCTGTGATCCCAGTGTTTAAACTGTCGCCGCTCTGTGATCCCAGTGTTTAAACTGTCGCTGCTCTGTGATCCCAGTATTTAAACTGTCGTCTCTCTGTGTTCCCAGTGTTTCAACTGTCACCGCTCTGTGATCCCAGTGTTTAAACTGTCACCGCTCTGTGATCCCAATATTTAAACTGTCGCCGCTCTGTGATCCCAGTATTTAAACTGTCGCCGCTCTGTGATCCCAGTGTTTAAACTGTCGCCGCTCTGTGATCCCAGTGTTTAAACTGTCACCGCTCTGTGATCCCAGTGTTTAATTTGTCACCGCTCTGTGATCCCAATATTTAAACTGTCGCCGCTCTGTGATCCCAGTGTTTAAACTGTCGCCGCTCTGTGATCCCAGTGTTTAAACTGTCGCCGCTCTGTGATCCCAGTGTTTAAACTGTCGCCGCTCTGTGATCCCAGTGTTTAAACTGTCGCCGCTCTGTGATCCCAGTGTTTAAACTGTCGCCGCTCTGTGATCCCAGTGTTTAAACTGTCGCCGCTCTGTGATCCCAGTATTTAAACTGTCGCCGCTCTGTGAACCCAGTATTTAAACTGTCGCCGCTCTGTGATCCCAGTGTTTAAACTGTCACCGCTCTGTGATCCCAGTGTTTAAACTGTCGCCGCTCTGTGATCCCAATATTTAAACTGTCGCCGCTCTGTGATCCCAGTGTTTAAACTGCCACCGCTCTGTGATCTCAGTGTTTAAACTGTCGCCGCTCTGTGATCCCAGTGTTTAAACTGTCGCCGCTCTGTGATCCCAGTATTTAAACTGTCGCCGCTCTGTGATCCCAGTGTTTAAACTGTCGCCGCTCTGTGATCCCAGTATTTAAACTGTCACCGCTCTGTGATCTCAGTGTTTAAACTGTCACCGCTCTGTGATCCCAGTGTTTAAACTGCCGCCGCTCTGTGATCCCAGTATTTAAACTGTCACCGCTCTGTGATCCCAGTGTTTAAACTGCCGCCGCTCTGTGGTCCCAGTGTTTAAACTGCCGCCGCTCTGTGATCCCAGTATTTAAACTGTCGCCGCTCTGTGATCCTAGTATTTAAACTGTCGCCGCTCTGTGATACCAGTGTTTAAACTGTCGCCGCTCTGTGATCCCAGTATTTAAACTGTCGCCGCTCTGTGATCCCAGTGTTTAAACTGTCGCCGCTCTGTGATCCCAGTGTTTAAACTGTCACCGCTCTGTGATCCTAGTGTTTAAACTGTCGCCGCTCTGTGATCCCAGGGTTTAAACTGTCACCGCTCTGTGATCCCAGTGTTTAAACAGTCGCCGCTCTGTGATCCCAGTGTTTAAACTGTCGCCACTCTGTGATCCCAGTGTTTAAACTGTCGCCGCTCTGTGATCCCAGTGTTTAAACTGTCGCCGCTCTGTGATCCCAGTGTTTAAACTGTCACCGCTCTGTGATCCCAGTATTTAAACAGTCGCCGCTCTGTGATCCCAGTGTTTAAACTGTCGCCACTCTGTGATCCCAGTGTTTAAACTGTCGCCGCTCTGTGATCCCAGTGTTTAAACTGTCGCCGCTCTGTGATCCCAGTATTTAAACTGCCGCCGCTCTGTGTTCCCAGTGTTTAAACTGTCGCCGCTCTGTGTTCCCAGTGTTTAAACTGTCGCCGCTCTGTGATCCCAGTGTTTAAACTGTCGCCGCTCTGTGATCTCAGTGTTTAAACTGTCACCGCTCTGTGATCCCAATATTTAAACTGTCGCCGCTCTGTGATCCCAATATTTAAACTGTCGCCGCTCTGTGATCCCAGTGTTTAAACTGTCGCCGCTCTGTGATCCCAGTGTTTAAACTGTCGCCGCTCTGTGATCTCAGTATTTAAACTGTCGCCGCTCTGTGATCCCAGTGTTTAAACTGTCGCCGCTCTGTGATCCCAGTGTTTAAACTGTCGCCGCTCTGTGATCCCAGTATTTAAACTGTCACCGCTCTGTGATCCCAGTATTTAAACTGTCGCCGCTCTGTGATCCCAATATTTAAACTGTCGCCGCTCTGTGATCCCAGTGTTTAAACTGTCGCCGCTCTGTGATCCCAGTGTTTAAACTGTCGCCGCTCTGTGATCCCAGTGTTTAAACTGTCACCGCTCTGTGATCCCAGTGTTTAAACTGTCACCGCTCTGTGATCCCAGTATTTAAACTGTCGCCGCTCTGTGATCCCAGTATTTAAACTGTCACCGCTCTGTGATCCCATTATTTAAACTGTCGCCGCTCTGTGATCCCAATATTTAAACTGTCGCCGCTCTGTGATCCCAGTGTTTAAACTGTCGCCGCTCTGTGATCCCAGTGTTTAAACTGTCGCCGCTCTGTGATCCCAGTGTTTAAACTGTCACCGCTCTGTGATCCCAGTGTTTAAACTGTCACCGCTCTGTGATCCCAATATTTAAACTGTCGCCGCTCTGTGTTCCCAGTGTTTAAACTGTCACCACTCCATGATCCCAATATTTAAACTTACGCCGCTCTGTGATCCCAGTGTTTAAACTGTCGTCGCTCTGTGATCCCAGTGTTTAAACTGTCGCCGCTCTGTGATCCCAGTGTTTAAACTGTCGCCGCTCTGTGATCCCAGTGTTTAAACTGTCGCCGCTCTGTGATCCCAGTGTTTAAACTGTCGCCGCTCTGTGATCCCAGTGTTTAAACTGTCGCCGCTCTGTGATCCCAGTGTTTAAACTGTCGCCGCTCTGTGATCCCAGTATTTAAACTGTCGCCGCTCTGTGATCCCAGTGTTTAAACTGTCGCCGCTCTGTGATAACAGTATTTAAACTGTCGCCGCTCTGTGATCCCAGTGTTTAAACTGTCGCCGCTCTGTGATCCCAGTGTTTAAACTGTCACTGCTCTGTGATCCTAGTATTTAAACTGTCACCGCTCTGTGATCCTAGTATTTAAACTGTCGCCGCTCTGTGATCCCAGTATTTAAACTGTCGCCGCTCTGTGATCCCAGTGTTTAAACTGTCACCGCTCTGTGATCCCAGTAGCTAAACTGTCGCCGCTCTGTGATCCCAGTGTTTAAACTGTCGCCGCTCTGTGATCCCAGTGTTTAAACTGTCACCGCTCTGTGATCCCAGTAGCTAAACTGTCGCCGCTCTGTGATCCCAGTGTTTAAACTGTTGCCGCTCTGTGATCCCAGTATTTAAACTGTCAGCGCTCTGTGATCCCAATATTTAGAATGTCGCCGCTCTGTGATCCCAGTATTTAAACTGTCGCCGCTCTGTGAACCCAGTATTTAAACTGTCGCCGCTCTGTGATCCCAGTATTTAAACTGTCGCCGCTCTGTGATCCCAGTGTTTAAACTGTCGCCGCTCTGTGATCCAAGTGTTTCAACTGTCGTCACTCTGTGATCCCAGTGTTTAAACTGTCACCGTTCTGTGATCCCAATATTTAAACTGTCGCCGCTCTGTGTTCCCAGTATTTAAACTGTCGCCGCTCTGTGATCCCAGTGTTTAATCTGTCGCCGCTCTGTGATCCCAGTATTTAAACTGTCGTCTCTCTGTGTTCCCAGTGTTTAAACTGTCGCCGCTCTGTGATCCCAGTGTTTAAACTGTCGCCGCTCTGTGATCCCAGTATTTAAACTGTCGCCGCTCTGTGATCCCAGTGTTTAAACTGTCGCCGCTCTGTGATCCCAGTGTTTAAACTGTGGCCGCTCTGTGATCACAGTGTTTAAACTGTTGCCGCTCTGTGATCCCAGTATTTAAACTGTCGCCGCTCTGTGATCCCAGTGTTTAAACTGTCGCCGCTCTGTGATCCCAGTGTTTAAACTGTCGCCGCTCTGTGATCCCAGTATTTAAACTGTCGCCGCTCTGTGATCCCAGTGTTTAAACTGTCGCCGCTCTGTGATCCCAGTGTTTTAACTGTTGCCGCTCTGTGATCCCAGTAGCTCAACTGTCGCCGCTCTGTGATCCCAGTGTTTAAACTGACGCCGCTCTGTGATCCCAGTGTTTAAACTGTCGCCGCTCTGTGATCCCAGTATTTAAACTGTCGCCGCTCTGTGATCCCAGTATTTAAACTGTCACCGCTCTGTGATCCCAGTATTTAAACTGACGCCGCTCTGTCATCCCAGTGTTTAAACTGTCGCCACTCTGTGATCCCAGTGTTTAAACTGTCGCCGCTCTGTGATCCCAGTGTTTAAACTGTCGCCGCTCTGTGATCCCAGTGTTTAAACTGTCACCGCTCTGTGATCCCAGTGTCTAAACTGTCACCACTCTGTGATCCCAGTGTTTAAACTGTCACCGCTCTGTGATCCCAATATTTAAACAGTCGCCGCTCTGTGATGCCATTATTTAAACTGTCGCCGCTCTGTGATCTCAGTGCTTAAACTGTCGCCGCTCTGTGTTCCCAGTGTTTAAACTGTCGCCGCTCTGTGATCCCAGTGTTTAAACTGTCGCCGCTCTGTGATCCCAGTGTTTAAACTGTCACCGCTCTGTGATCTCAGTGCTTAAACTGTCGCCGCTCTGTGTTCCCAGTGTTTAAACTGTCGCCGCTCTGTGATCCCAGTGTTTCAACTGTCGCCGCTCTGTGATCCCAGTGTTTAAACTGTCGCCGCTCTGTGATCCCAGTGTTTAAACTGTCGCCGCTCTGTGATCCCAGTGTTTAAACTGTCACCGCTCTGTGATCCCAGTGTCTAAACTGTCACCACTCTGTGATCCCAGTGTTTAAACTGTCACCGCTCTGTGATCCCAGTATTTAAACTGTCGCCGCTCTGTGATCCCAGTATTTAAACTGTCACCGCTCTGTGATCCCAGTGTTTAAACTGTCACCGCTCTGTGATCCCAGTATTTAAACTGTCGCCGCTCTGTGATCCCAGTATTTAAACTGTCGCCGCTCTGTGATCCCAGTGTTTAAACTGTCGCCGCTCTGTGATCTCAGTGTTTAAACTGTCGCCGCTCTGTGATCCCAGTGTTTAAACTGTCGCCGCTCTGTGATCCCAGTGTTTAAACTGTCACCGCTCTGTGATCCCAGTGTCTAAACTGTCACCACTCTGTGATCCCAGTGTTTAAACTGTCACCGCTCTGTGATCCCAGTATTTAAACTGTCGCCGCTCTGTGATCCCAGTATTTAAACTGTCGCCGCTCTGTGATCCCAGTGTTTAAACTGTCGCCGCTCTGTGATCTCAGTGTTTAAACTGTCGCCGCTCTGTGATCCCAGTGTTTAAACTGTCGCCGCTCTGTGATCCCAGTGTTTAAACTGTCACCGCTCTGTGATCCCAGTGTCTAAACTGTCACCACTCTGTGATCCCAGTGTTTAAACTGTCACCGCTCTGTGATCCCAGTATTTAAACTGTCGCCGCTCTGTGATCCCAGTATTTAAACTGTCACCGCTCTGTGATCCCAGTGTTTAAACTGTCACCGCTCTGTGATCCCAGTATTTAAACTGTCGCCGCTCTGTGATCCCAGTATTTAAACTGTCGCCGCTCTGTGATCCCAGTATTTAAACTGTCGCCGCTCTGTGATCCCAGTGTTTAAACTGTCGCCGCTCTGTGATCCCAGTGTTTAAACTGTCGCCGCTCTGTGATCCCAGTGTTTAAACTGAGCCGCTCTGTGATGCCAGTTTTTAAACTGTCGCCGCTCTGTGATCCCAGTGTTTAAACTGTCGCCGCTCTGTGATCCCAGTATTTAAACTGTCGCCGCTCTGTGATACCAGTGTTTAAACTGTCGCCGCTCTGTGATCCCAGTATTTAAACTGTCGCCGCTCTGTGATCCCAGTGTTTAAACTGTCGCCGCTCTGTGATCCCAGTGGTTAAACTGTCACCACTCCATGATCCCAATATTTAAACTTACGCTGCTCTGTGATCCCAGTGTTTAAACTGTCGTCGCTCTGTGATCTCAGTGTTTAAACTGTCGCCGCTCTGTGATCCCAGTGTTTAAACTATCGCCGCTCTGTGATCCCAGAATTTAAACTGTCGCCGCTCTGTGATCCCAGTGTTTAAACTGTCGCCACTCTGTGATCCCAGTGTTTAAACTGTCGACGCTCTGTGATCCCAGTGTTTAAACTGTCGCCGCTCTGTGATCCCAGTACTTAAACTGTCGCGCTCTGTGATTCCAGTATTTAAACTGTCGGCGCTCTGTGATCCCAGTCTTTAAACTGTCGCCGCACTGTGATCCCAGAATTTAAACTGTCGCCGCTCTGTGATCCCAGTGTTTAAACTGTCGCCACTCTGTGATCCCAGTGTTTAAACTGTCGACGCTCTGTGATCCCAGTGTTTAAACTGTCGCCGCTCTGTGATCCCAGTATTTAAACTGTCGCCGCTCTGTGATCCCAGTGTTTAAACTGTCGCCGCTCTGTGATCCCAGTATTTATACTGTCACCGCTCTGTGATCCCAATATATAAACTGTCGCCGCTCTGTGATCCCAGTGTTTAAACTGTCGCCGCTCTGTGATCCCAGTGTTTAAACTGTCACCGCTCTGTGATCCCAGTGTTTAAACTGTCACCGCTCTGTCATCCCAGTATTTAAACTGTCGCCGCTCTGTGATCCCAGTGTTTAAACTATCGCCGCTCTGTGATCCCAGAATTTAAACTGTCGCCGCTCTGTGATCCCAGTGTTTAAACTGTCGCCGCTCTGTGATCCCAATATATAAACTGTCGCCGCTCTGTGATCCCAGTGTTTAAACTGTCGCCGCTCTGTGATCCCAGTGTTTAAACTGTCGCCACTCTGTGATCCCAGTGTTTAAACTGTCGCTGCTCTGTGATCCCAGTGTTTAAACTGTCGCCGCTCTGTGATCCCAGTGTTTAAACTGTCGCCGCTCTGTGATCCCAGTGTTTAAACTGTGGCCGCTCTGTGATCCCAGTGTCTAAACTGTCACCACTCTGTGATCCCAGTGTTTAAACTGTCGCCACTCTGTGATCCCAGTGTTTAAACTGTCACCGTTCTGTGATCCCAGTGTTTAAACTGTCGCCGCTCTGTGATCCCAGTGTTTAAACTGTCGCCACTCTGTGATCCCAGTGTTTAAACTGTCGCCGCTCTGTGATCCCAGTGTTTAAACTGTCGCCGCTCTGTGATCCCAGTGTCTAAACTGTCACCACTCTGTGATCCCAGTATTTAAACTGTCACCGCTCTGTGATGCCATTATTGAAACTGTCGCCGCTCTGTGATCCCAGTGTTTAAACTGTCGCCGCTCTGTGATCCCAGTGTTTAAACTGTCGCCGCTCTGTGATCCCAGTATTTAAACTGTCGTCTCTCTGTGTTCCCAGTGTTTAAACTGTCACCGCTCTGTGATCCCAGTGTTTAAATTGTCACCGCTCTGTGATCCCAATATTTAAACTGTCGCCGCTCTGTGATCCCAGTATTTAAACTGTCGCCGCTCTGTGATCCCAGTGTTTAAACTGTCGCTGCTCTGTGATCCCAGTGTTTAAACTGTCACCGCTCTGTGATCCCAGTGTTTAATTTGTCACCGCTCTGTGATCCCAATATTTAAACTGTCGCCGCTCTGTGATCCCAGTGTTTAAACTGTCGCCGCTCTGTGATCCCAGTGTTTAAACTGTCGCCGCTCTGTGATCCCAGTGTTTAAACTGTCGCCGCTCTGTGATCCCAGTGTTTAAACTGTCGCCGCTCTGTGATCCCAGTGTTTAAACTGTCGCCGCTCTGTGATCCCAGTGTTTAAACTGTCGCCGCTCTGTGATCCCAGTATTTAAACTGTCGCCGCTCTGTGAACCCAGTATTTAAACTGTCGCCGCTCTGTGATCCCAGTGTTTAAACTGTCACCGCTCTGTGATCCCAGTGTTTAAACTGTCGCCGCTCTGTGATCCCAATATTTAAACTGTCGCCGCTCTGTGATCCCAGTGTTTAAACTGTCACCGCTCTGTGATCCCAGTGTTTAAACTGTCGTCGCTCTGTGATCCCAGTGTTTAAACTGTCGCCGCTCTGTGATCCCAGTGTTTAAACTGTCGCCGCTCTGTGATCCCAGTATTTAAACTGTCGCCGCTCTGTGATCCCAGTGTTTAAACTGTCGCCGCTCTGTGATCCCAGTATTTAAACTGTCGCCGCTCTGTGATCTCAGTGTTCAAACTGTCACCGCTCTGTGATCCCAGTGTTTAAACTGCCGCCGCTCTGTGATCCCAGTATTTAAACTGTCACCGCTCTGTGATCCCAGTGTTTAAACTGTCGCCGCTCTGTGATCCCAGTGTTTAAACTGCCGCCGCTCTGTGATCCCAGTATTTAAACAGTCGCCGCTCTGTGATCCCAGTGTTTAAACTGTCGCCGCTCTGTGATCCCAGTGTTTAAACTGTCGCCGCTCTGTGATCCCAGTAGTTAAACTGTCACCGCTCTGTGATCCCAGTGTTTAAACTGTCGCCGCTCTGTGATCCCAGTGTTTAAACTGTCACCGCTCTGTGATGCCAGTATTTAAACAGTCGCCGCTCTGTGATCCCAGTATTTAAACTGTCGCCGCTCTGTGATCCCAGTGTTTAAACTGTCGCCGCTCTGTGATCCCAGTGTTTAAACTGTCGCCGCTCTGTGATCGCAGTATTTAAACTGCCGCCGCTCTGTGATCCCAGTATTTAAACTGCCGCCGCTCTGTGTTCCCAGTGTTTAAACTGTCGCCGCTCTGTGTTCCCAGTGTTTAAACTGTCGCCGCTCTGTGATCTCAGTGTTTAAACTGTCACCGCTCTGTGATCCCAATATTTAAACTGTCGCCGCTCTGTGATCCCAATATTTAAACTGTCGCCGCTCTGTGATCCCAGTGTTTAAACTGTCGCCGCTCTGTGATCCCAGTGTTTAAACTGTCGCCGCTCTGTGATCTCAGTATTTAAACTGTCGCCGCTCTGTGATCCCAGTGTTTAAACTGTCGCCGCTCTGTGATCCCAGTGTTTAAACTGTCGCCGCTCTGTGATCCCAGTATTTAAACTGTCACCGCTCTGTGATCCCAGTATTTAAACTGTCGCCGCTCTGTGATCCCAATATTTAAACTGTCGCCGCTCTGTGATCCCAGTGTTTAAACTGTCGCCGCTCTGTGATCCCAGTGTTTAAACTGTCGCCGCTCTGTGATCCCAGTGTTTAAACTGTCACCGCTCTGTGATCCCAGTGTTTAAACTGTCACCGCTCTGTGATCCCAATATTTAAACTGTCACCGCTCTGTGATCCCAGTGTTTAAACTGTCACCGCTCTGTGATCCCAATATTTAAACTGTCGCCGCTCTGTGATCCCAGTGTTTAAACTGTCGCCGCTCTGTGATCCCAATATCTAAACAGTCGCCGCTCTGTGATGCCATTATTGAAACTGTCGCCGCTCTGTGATCCCAGTGTCTAAACTGTCACCACTCTGTGATCCCAGTGTTTAAACTGTCACCGTTCTGTGATCCCAATATTTAAACAGTCGCCGCTCTGTGATGCCATTATTGAAACTGTCGCCGCTCTGTGATCCCAGTGTTTAAACTGTCGCCGCTCTGTGTTCCCAGTGTTTAAACTGTCGCCGCTCTGTGATCCCAGTGTTTAAACTGTCACCGCTCTGTGATCCCAGTGTTTAAACTGTCGCCGCTCTGTGATCCCAGTATTTAAACTGTCGCCGCTCTGTGATCCCAGTGTTTAAACTGCCGCCGCTCTGTGATCCCAGTATTTAAACTGTCGCCGCTCTGTGATCCCAGTATTTAAACTGTCGCCGCTCTGTGATCCCAGTGTTTAAACTGCCGCCGCTCTGTGATCCCAGTATTTCAACTGTCGCCGCTCTGTGATCCCAGTGTTTAAACTGCCGCCGCTCAGTGATCCCAGTATTTAAACTGTCGCCGCTCTGTGATCCCAGTATTTAAACTGTCGCCGCTCTGTGATCCCAGTGTTTAAACTGTCGCCGCTCTGTGTTCCCAGTGTTTAAACTGTCGCCGCTCTGTGATCCCAGTGTTTCAACTGTCGCCGCTCTGTGATCCCAGTGTTTAAACTGTCGCCGCTCTGTGATCCCAGTGTTTCAACTGTCGCCGCTCTGTGATCCCAGTATTTAAACTGTCGCCGCTCTGTGATCCCAGTGTTTAAACTGTCCCCGCTCTGTGATCTCAGTGTTTAAACTGTCACCGCTCTGTGATCCCAGTGTTTAAACTGCCGCCGCTCTGTGATCCCAGTATTTAAACTGTCGCCGCTCTGTGATCCCAGTATTTAAACTGTCGCCGCTCTGTGATCCCAGTGTTTAAACTGTCGCCGCTCTGTGATCCCAGTGTTTAAACTGTCGCCGCTCTGTGATCCCAGTGTTTCAACTGTCGCCGCTCTGTGATCCCAGTGTTTAAACTGTCGCCGCTCTGTGATCCCAGTGTTTAAACTGTCGCCGCTCTGTGATCCCAGTGTTTCAACTGTCGCCGCTCTGTGATCCCAGTGTTTAAACTGTCGCCGCTCTGTGATCCCAGTGTTTCAACTGTCGCCGCTCTGTGATCCAAGTGTTTAAACTGTCGCCGCTCTGTGATCCCAGTGTTTAAACTGTCACCGTTCTGTGATCCCAGTATTTAAACTGTCGCCGCTCTGTGATCCCAGTGTTTAAACTGCCGCCGCTCTGTGATCCCAGTATTTAAACTGTCGCCGCTCTGTGATCCCAGTATTTAAACTGTCGCCGCTCTGTGATCCCAGTATTTAAACTGTCGCCGCTCTGTGATCCTAGTGTTTAAACTGTCGCCGCTCTGTGATCCCAGTATTTAAACTGTAGCCGCTCTGTGATCCCAGTGTTTAAACTGTCACCGCTCTGTGATCCCAGTGTTTAAACTGTCGCCGCTCTGTGTTCCCAGTGTTTAAACTGTCGCCGCTCTGTGATCCCAGTGTTTAAACTGTCGCCGCTCTGTGATCCCAGTGTTTAAACTGTCGCCGCTCTGTGTTCCCAGTGTTTCAACTGTCGCCGCTCTGTGATCCCAGTGTTTAAACTGTCGCCGCTCTGTGATCCCAGTGTTTAAACTGTCGCCGCTATGTGTTCCCAGTGTTTAAACTGTCGCCGCTCTGTGAGCCCAGTATTTAAACTGTCGCCGCTCTGTGATCCCAGTGTTTAAACTGTCGCCGCTCTGTGATCCCAGTGTTTAAACTGTCACCACTCCATGATCCCAATATTTAAACTGTCGCCGCTCTGTGATCCCAGTGTTTAAACTGTCGCCGCTCTGTGATCCCAATATTTAAACAGTCGCCGCTCTGTGATGCCATTATTGAAACTGTCGCCGCTCTGTGATCCCAGTGTCTAAACTGTCACCACTCTGTGATCCCAGTGTTTAAACTGTCACCGTTCTGTGATCCCAGTATTTAAACTGTCACCGTTCTGTGATCCCAATATTTAAACTGTCGCCGCTCTGTGATCCCAGTGTTTAAACTGTCGCCGCTCTGTGTTCCCAGTGTTTAAACTGTCGCCGCTCTGTGATCCCAGTGTTTAAACTGTCACCGCTCTGTGATCCCAGTGTTTAAACTGTCGCCGCTCTGTGATCTCAGTGTTTAAACTGTCACCGCTCTGTGATCCCAGTGGTTAAACTGTCGCCGCTCTGTGATCTCAGTGTTTAAACTGTCACCGCTCTGTGATCTCAGTGTTTAAACTGTCGCCGCTCTGTGATCCCAGTGTTTAAACTGTCGCCGCTCTGTGTTCCCAGTGTTTAAACTGTCGCCGCTCTGTGATCCCAGTGTTTAAACTGTCACCGCTCTGTGATCCCAGTGTTTAAACTGTCGCCGCTCTGTGATCTCAGTGTTTAAACTGTCACCGCTCTGTGATCCCAGTGGTTAAACTGTCGCCGCTCTGTGATCTCAGTGTTTAAACTGTCACCGCTCTGTGATCTCAGTGTTTAAACTGTCGCCGCTCTGTGATCCCAGTGTTTAAACTGTCACCGCTCTGTGATCCCAGTATTTAAACTGTCGCCGCTCTGTGATCCCAGTATTTAAACTGTTGCCGCTCTGTGATCCCAGTGTTTAAACTGCCGCCGCTCTGTGATCCCAGTATTTCAACTGTCGCCGCTCTGTGATCCCAGTGTTTAAACTGCCGCCGCTCAGTGATCCCAGTATTTAAACTGTCGCCGCTCTGTGATCCCAGTATTTAAACTGTCGCCGCTCTGTGATCCCAGTGTTTAAACTGTCGCCGCTCTGTGATCCCAGTATTTAAACTGTCGCCGCTCTGTGATCCCAGTGTTTAAACTGTCGCCGCTCTGTGTTCCCAGTGTTTAAACTGTCGCCGCTCTGTGATCCCAGTGTTTCAACTGTCGCCGCTCTGTGATCCCAGTGTTTAAACTGTCGCCGCTCTGTGATCCCAGTGTTTCAACTGTCGCCGCTCTGTGATCCCAGTATTTAAACTGTCGCCGCTCTGTGATCCCAGTGTTTAAACTGTCGCCGCTCTGTGATCTCAGTGTTTAAACTGTCACCGCTCTGTGATCCCAGTGTTTAAACTGCCGCCGCTCTGTGATCCCAGTATTTAAACTGTCGCCGCTCTGTGATCCCAGTATTTAAACTGTCGCCGCTCTGTGATCCCAGTGTTTAAACTGTCGCCGCTCTGTGATCCCAGTGTTTAAACTGTCGCCGCTCTGTGATCCCAGTGTTTCAACTGTCGCCGCTCTGTGATCCCAGTGTTTAAACTGTCGCCGCTCTGTGATCCCAGTGTTTAAACTGTCGCCGCTCTGTGATCCCAGTGTTTCAACTGTCGCCGCTCTGTGATCCCAGTGTTTAAACTGTCGCCGCTCTGTGATCCCAGTGTTTCAA
Organism: Scyliorhinus torazame; assembly: GCF_047496885.1. NCBI lineage: Eukaryota > Metazoa > Chordata > Chondrichthyes > Carcharhiniformes > Scyliorhinidae > Scyliorhinus > Scyliorhinus torazame. The sequence goes on along the minus strand of NC_092734.1, from coordinate 1,678,908 downwards.
CTGTCGCCGCTCTGTGATCCAAGTGTTTAAACTGTCGCCGCTCTGTGATCCCAGTGTTTAAACTGTCACCGTTCTGTGATCCCAGTATTTAAACTGTCGCCGCTCTGTGATCCCAGTGTTTAAACTGCCGCCGCTCTGTGATCCCAGTATTTAAACTGTCGCCGCTCTGTGATCCCAGTATTTAAACTGTCGCCGCTCTGTGATCCCAGTATTTAAACTGTCGCCGCTCTGTGATCCTAGTGTTTAAACTGTCGCCGCTCTGTGATCCCAGTGTTTAAACTGTCACCGCTCTGTGATCCCAGTGTTTAAACTGTCGCCGCTCTGTGTTCCCAGTGTTTAAACTGTCGCCGCTCTGTGATCCCAGTGTTTAAACTGTCGCCGCTCTGTGATCCCAGTGTTTAAACTGTCGCCGCTCTGTGTTCCCAGTGTTTCAACTGTCGCCGCTCTGTGATCCCAGTGTTTAAACTGTCGCCGCTCTGTGATCCCAGTGTTTAAACTGTCGCCGCTCTGTGATCCCAGTGTTTAAACTGTCACCACTCCATGATCCCAATATTTAAACTTACGCCGCTCTGTGATCCCAGTGTTTAAACTGTCGTCGCTCTGTGATCCCACTGTTTAAAATGTCGCCGCTCTGTGATCCCAGTGTTTAAACTGTCACCGCTCTGTGATCCCAGTGTTTAAACTGTCGCCGCTCTGTGTTCCCAGTGTTTAAACTGTCGCCGCTCTGTGATCCCAGTGTTTAAACTGTCGCCGCTCTGTGATCCCAGTGTTTAAACTGTCGCCGCTCTGTGTTCCCAGTGTTTCAACTGTCGCCGCTCTGTGATCCCAGTGTTTAAACTGTCGCCGCTCTGTGATCCCAGTGTTTAAACTGTCGCCGCTCTGTGATCCCAGTGTTTAAACTGTCACCATTCCATGATCCCAATATTTAAACTTCCGCCGCTCTGTGATCCCAGTGTTTAAACTGTCGTCGCTCTGTGATCCCAGTGTTTAAACTGTCGTCGCTCTGTGATCTCAGTGTTTAAACTGTCGCCGCTCTGTGATCCCAGTGTTTAAACTATCGCCGCTCTGTGATCCCAGTATTTAAACTGTCGCCGCTCTGTGATCCCAGTGTTTAAACTGTCGCCACTCTGTGATCCCAGTGTTTAAACTGTCGACGCTCTGTGATCCCAGTGTTTAAACTGTCGCCGCTCTGTGATCCCAGTACTTAAACTGTCGCCGCTCTGTGATCCCAGTATTTAAACTGTCGCCGCTCTGTGATCCCAGTATTTAGACAATCGCCGCTCTGTGATCCCAGTATTTAAACTGTCGCCGCTCTGTGATCCCAGTATTTAAACTGTCGCCGCTCTGTGATCCCAGTATTTATACTGTCACCGCTCTGTGATCCCAGTGTTTAAACTGTCACCGCTCTGTGGTCCCAGTGTTTAAACTGTCATCGCTCTGTGATCACAGTGTTTAAACTGTCACTGCTCTGTGATCCCAGTATTTATACTGTCACCGCTCTGTGATCCCAGTGTTTAAACTGTCACCGCTCTGTGATCCCAGTGTTTAAACTGTCATCGCTCTGTGATCTCAGTGTTTAAACTGTCACTGCTCTGTGATCCCAGTGTTTAAACTATCACCGCTCTGTGATCCCAGTATTTAAACTGTCGCCGCTCTGTAATCCCAGTGTTTAAACTGTCACCGCTCTGTGATCCCAGTAGCTAAACTGTCGCCGCTCTGTGATCCCAGTATTTAAACTGTCGCCGCTCTGTGATCCCAGTGTTTAAACTGTCGCCGCTCTGTGATCCCAGTGGTTAAACTGTCACCACTCCATGATCCCAATATTTAAACTTACGCCGCTCTGTGATCCCAGTGTTTAAACTGTCGTCGCTCTGTGATCCCAGTATTTAAACTGTCACCGCTCTGTGATCCCAGTGATTAAACTGTCGCCGCTCTGTGATCCCAGTATTTAAACTGTCGCCGCTCTGTGATCCCAGTGTTTAAACTGCCGCCGCTCGGTGATCCCAGTATTTAAACTGTCGCCGCTCTGTGATCCCAGTATTTAAACTGTCGCCGCTCTGTGATCCCAGTGTTTAAACTGCCGCCGCTCTGTGATCCCAGTATTTCAACTGTCGCCGCTCTGTGATCCCAGTGTTTAAACTGCCGCCGCTCAGTGATCCCAGTATTTAAACTGTCGCCGCTCTGTGATCCCAGTATTTAAACTGTCGCCGCTCTGTGATCCCAGTGTTTAAACTGTCGCCGCTCTGTGTTCCCAGTGTTTAAACTGTCGCCGCTCTGTGATCCCAGTGTTTCAACTGTCGCCGCTCTGTGATCCCAGTGTTTAAACTGTCGCCGCTCTGTGATCCCAGTGTTTCAACTGTCGCCGCTCTGTGATCCCAGTATTTAAACTGTCGCCGCTCTGTGATCCCAGTGTTTAAACTGTCCCCGCTCTGTGATCTCAGTGTTTAAACTGTCACCGCTCTGTGATCCCAGTGTTTAAACTGCCGCCGCTCTGTGATCCCAGTATTTAAACTGTCGCCGCTCTGTGATCCCAGTATTTAAACTGTCGCCGCTCTGTGATCCCAGTGTTTAAACTGTCGCCGCTCTGTGATCCCAGTGTTTAAACTGTCGCCGCTCTGTGATCCCAGTGTTTCAACTGTCGCCGCTCTGTGATCCCAGTGTTTAAACTGTCGCCGCTCTGTGATCCCAGTGTTTAAAGTGTCGCCGCTCTGTGATCCCAGTGTTTCAACTGTCGCCGCTCTGTGATCCCAGTGTTTAAACTGTCGCCGCTCTGTGATCCCAGTGTTTCAACTGTCGCCGCTCTGTGATCCAAGTGTTTAAACTGTCGCCGCTCTGTGATCCCAGTGTTTAAACTGTCACCGTTCTGTGATCCCAGTATTTAAACTGTCGCCGCTCTGTGATCCCAGTGTTTAAACTGCCGCCGCTCTGTGATCCCAGTATTTAAACTGTCGCCGCTCTGTGATCCCAGTATTTAAACTGTCGCCGCTCTGTGATCCCAGTATTTAAACTGTCGCCGCTCTGTGATCCTAGTGTTTAAACTGTCGCCGCTCTGTGATCCCAGTATTTAAACTGTAGCCGCTCTGTGATCCCAGTGTTTAAACTGTCACCGCTCTGTGATCCCAGTGTTTAAACTGTCGCCGCTCTGTGTTCCCAGTGTTTAAACTGTCGCCGCTCTGTGATCCCAGTGTTTAAACTGTCGCCGCTCTGTGATCCCAGTGTTTAAACTGTCGCCGCTCTGTGTTCCCAGTGTTTCAACTGTCGCCGCTCTGTGATCCCAGTGTTTAAACTGTCGCCGCTCTGTGATCCCAGTGTTTAAACTGTCGCCGCTCTGTGTTCCCAGTGTTTAAACTGTCGCCGCTCTGTGATCCCAGTATTTAAACTGTCGCCGCTCTGTGATCCCAGTGTTTAAACTGTCGCCGCTCTGTGATCCCAGTGTTTAAACTGTCACCACTCCATGATCCCAATATTTAAACTGTCGCCGCTCTGTGATCCCAGTGTTTAAACTGTCGCCGCTCTGTGATCCCAATATTTAAACAGTCGCCGCTCTGTGATGCCATTATTGAAACTGTCGCCGCTCTGTGATCCCAGTGTCTAAACTGTCACCACTCTGTGATCCCAGTGTTTAAACTGTCACCGTTCTGTGATCCCAGTATTTAAACTGTCACCGTTCTGTGATCCCAATATTTAAACTGTCGCCGCTCTGTGATCCCAGTGTTTAAACTGTCGCCGCTCTGTGTTCCCAGTGTTTAAACTGTCGCCGCTCTGTGATCCCAGTGTTTAAACTGTCACCGCTCTGTGATCCCAGTGTTTAAACTGTCGCCGCTCTGTGATCTCAGTGTTTAAACTGTCACCGCTCTGTGATCCCAGTGTTTAAACTGTCGCCGCTCTGTGATCTCAGTGTTTAAACTGTCACCGCTCTGTGATCTCAGTGTTTAAACTGTCGCCGCTCTGTGATCCCAGTGTTTAAACTGTCACCGCTCTGTGATCCCAGTATTTAAACTGTCGCCGCTCTGTGATCCCAGTATTTAAACTGTCGCCGCTCTGTGATCCCAGTGTTTAAACTGCCGCCGCTCTGTGATCCCAGTATTTCAACTGTCGCCGCTCTGTGATCCCAGTGTTTAAACTGCCGCCGCTCAGTGATCCCAGTATTTAAACTGTCGCCGCTCTGTGATCCCAGTATTTAAACTGTCGCCGCTCTGTGATCCCAGTGTTTAAACTGTCGCCGCTCTGTGTTCCCAGTGTTTAAACTGTCGCCGCTCTGTGATCCCAGTGTTTTAACTGTCGCCGCTCTGTGATCCCAGTGTTTAAACTGTCGCCGCTCTGTGATCCCAGTGTTTCAACTGTCGCCGCTCTGTGATCCCAGTATTTAAACTGTCGCCGCTCTGTGATCCCAGTGTTTAAACTGTCGCCGCTCTGTGATCTCAGTGTTTAAACTGTCACCGCTCTGTGATCCCAGTGTTTAAACTGCCGCCGCTCTGTGATCCCAGTATTTAAACTGTCGCCGCTCTGTGATCCCAGTATTTAAACTGTCGCCGCTCTGTGATCCCAGTGTTTAAACTATCGCCGCTCTGTGATCCCAGTGTTTAAACTGTCGCCGCTCTGTGATCCCAGTGTTTCAACTGTCGCCGCTCTGTGATCCCAGTGTTTAAACTGTCGCCGCTCTGTGATCCCAGTGTTTAAACTGTCGCCGCTCTGTGATCCCAGTGTTTCAACTGTCGCCGCTCTGTGATCCCAGTGTTTAAACTGTCGCCGCTCTGTGATCCCAGTGTTTCAACTGTCGCCGCTCTGTGATCCAAGTGTTTAAACTGTCGCCGCTCTGTGATCCCAGTGTTTAAACTGTCACCGTTCTGTGATCCCAGTATTTAAACTGTCGCCGCTCTGTGATCCCAGTGTTTAAACTGCCGCCGCTCTGTGATCCCAGTATTTAAACTGTCGCCGCTCTGTGATCCCAGTATTTAAACTGTCGCCGCTCTGTGATCCCAGTATTTAAACTGTCGCCGCTCTGTGATCCTAGTGTTTAAACTGTCGCCGCTCTGTGATCCCAGTATTTAAACTGTAGCCGCTCTGTGATCCCAGTGTTTAAACTGTCACCGCTCTGTGATCCCAGTGTTTAAACTGTCGCCGCTCTGTGTTCCCAGTGTTTAAACTGTCGCCGCTCTGTGTTCCCAGTGTTTCAACTGTCGCCGCTCTGTGATCCCAGTGTTTAAACTGTCGCCGCTCTGTGATCCCAGTGTTTAAACTGTCGCCGCTCTGTGATCCCAGTGTTTAAACTGTCACCACTCCATGATCCCAATATTTAAACTTACGCCGCTCTGTGATCCCAGTGTTTAAACTGTCGTCGCTCTGTGATCCCAGTGTTTAAACTGTCGCCGCTCTGTGATCCCAGTGTTTAAACTGTCACCGCTCTGTGATCCCAGTGTTTAAACTGTCGCCGCTCTGTGTTCCCAGTGTTTAAACTGTCGCCGCTCTGTGATCCCAGTGTTTAAACTGTCGCCGCTCTGTGATCCCAGTGTTTAAACTGTCGCCCCTCTGTGTTCCCAGTGTTTCAACTGTCGCCGCTCTGTGATCCCAGTGTTTAAACTGTCGCCGCTCTGTGATCCCAGTGTTTAAACTGTCGCCGCTCTGTGATCCCAGTGTTTAAACTGTCACCACTCCATGATCCCAATATTTAAACTTGCGCCGCTCAGTGATCCCAGTGTTTAAACTGTCGTCGCTCTGTGATCCCAGTGTTTAAACTGTCGTCGCTCTGTGATCTCAGTGTTTAAACTGTCGCCGCTCTGTGATCCCAGTGTTTAAACTGCCGCCGCTCTGTGATCCCAGTATTTAAACTGTCGCCGCTCTGTGATCCCAGTATTTAAACTGTCGCCGCTCTGTGATCCCAGTGTTTAAACTGTCGCCGCTCTGTGATCCCAGTGTTTAAACTGTCGCCGCTCTGTGATCCCAGTGTTTCAACTGTCGCCGCTCTGTGATCCCAGTGTTTAAACTGTCGCCGCTCTGTGATCCCAGTGTTTAAAGTGTCGCCGCTCTGTGATCCCAGTGTTTCAACTGTCGCCGCTCTGTGATCCCAGTGTTTAAACTGTCGCCGCTCTGTGATCCCAGTGTTTCAACTGTCGCCGCTCTGTGATCCAAGTGTTTAAACTGTCGCCGCTCTGTGATCCCAGTGTTTAAACTGTCACCGTTCTGTGATCCCAGTATTTAAACTGTCGCCGCTCTGTGATCCCAGTGTTTAAACTGCCGCCGCTCTGTGATCCCAGTATTTAAACTGTCGCCGCTCTGTGATCCCAGTATTTAAACTGTCGCCGCTCTGTGATCCCAGTATTTAAACTGTCGCCGCTCTGTGATCCTAGTGTTTAAACTGTCGCCGCTCTGTGATCCCAGTATTTAAACTGTAGCCGCTCTGTGATCCCAGTGTTTAAACTGTCACCGCTCTGTGATCCCAGTGTTTAAACTGTCGCCGCTCTGTGTTCCCAGTGTTTAAACTGTCGCCGCTCTGTGATCCCAGTGTTTAAACTGTCGCCGCTCTGTGATCCCAGTGTTTAAACTGTCGCCGCTCTGTGTTCCCAGTGTTTCAACTGTCGCCGCTCTGTGATCCCAGTGTTTAAACTGTCGCCGCTCTGTGATCCCAGTGTTTAAACTGTCGCCGCTCTGTGTTCCCAGTGTTTAAACTGTCGCCGCTCTGTGATCCCAGTATTTAAACTGTCGCCGCTCTGTGATCCCAGTGTTTAAACTGTCGCCGCTCTGTGATCCCAGTGTTTAAACTGTCGCCGCTCTGTGTTCCCAGTGTTTAAACTGTCGCCGCTCTGTGATCCCAGTGTTTAAACTGTCGCCGCTCTGTGATCCCAATATTTAAACAGTCGCCGCTCTGTGATGCCATTATTGAAACTGTCGCCGCTCTGTGATCCCAGTGTCTAAACTGTCACCACTCTGTGATCCCAGTGTTTAAACTGTCACCGTTCTGTGATCCCAGTATTTAAACTGTCACCGTTCTGTGATCCCAATATTTAAACTGTCGCCGCTCTGTGATCCCAGTGTTTAAACTGTCGCCGCTCTGTGTTCCCAGTGTTTAAACTGTCGCCGCTCTGTGATCCCAGTGTTTAAACTGTCACCGCTCTGTGATCCCAGTGTTTAAACTGTCGCCGCTCTGTGATCTCAGTGTTTAAACTGTCACCGCTCTGTGATCCCAGTGTTTAAACTGTCGCCGCTCTGTGATCTCAGTGTTTAAACTGTCACCGCTCTGTGATCTCAGTGTTTAAACTGTCGCCGCTCTGTGATCCCAGTGTTTAAACTGTCACCGCTCTGTGATCCCAGTATTTAAACTGTCGCCGCTCTGTGATCCCAGTATTTAAACTGTCGCCGCTCTGTGATCCCAGTGTTTAAACTGCCGCCGCTCTGTGATCCCAGTATTTCAACTGTCGCCGCTCTGTGATCCCAGTGTTTAAACTGCCGCCGCTCAGTGATCCCAGTATTTAAACTGTCGCCGCTCTGTGATCCCAGTATTTAAACTGTCGCCGCTCTGTGATCCCAGTGTTTAAACTGTCGCCGCTCTGTGTTCCCAGTGTTTAAACTGTCGCCGCTCTGTGATCCCAGTGTTTTAACTGTCGCCGCTCTGTGATCCCAGTGTTTAAACTGTCGCCGCTCTGTGATCCCAGTGTTTCAACTGTCGCCGCTCTGTGATCCCAGTATTTAAACTGTCGCCGCTCTGTGATCCCAGTGTTTAAACTGTCGCCGCTCTGTGATCTCAGTGTTTAAACTGTCACCGCTCTGTGATCCCAGTGTTTAAACTGCCGCCGCTCTGTGATCCCAGTATTTAAACTGTCGCCGCTCTGTGATCCCAGTATTTAAACTGTCGCCGCTCTGTGATCCCAGTGTTTAAACTGTCGCCGCTCTGTGATCCCAGTGTTTAAACTGTCGCCGCTCTGTGATCCCAGTGTTTCAACTGTCGCCGCTCTGTGATCCCAGTGTTTAAACTGTCGCCGCTCTGTGATCCCAGTGTTTAAACTGTCGCCGCTCTGTGATCCCAGTGTTTCAACTGTCGCCGCTCTGTGATCCCAGTGTTTAAACTGTCGCCGCTCTGTGATCCCAGTGTTTCAACTGTCGCCGCTCTGCGATCCAAGTGTTTAAACTGTCGCCGCTCTGTGATCCCAGTGTTTAAACTGTCACCGTTCTGTGATCCCAGTATTTAAACTGTCGCCGCTCTGTGATCCCAGTGTTTAAACTGCCGCCGCTCTGTGATCCCAGTATTTAAACTGTCGCCGCTCTGTGATCCCAGTATTTAAACTGTCGCCGCTCTGTGATCCCAGTATTTAAACTGTCGCCGCTCTGTGATCCTAGTGTTTAAACTGTCGCCGCTCTGTGATCCCAGTATTTAAACTGTAGCCGCTCTGTGATCCCAGTGTTTAAACTGTCACCGCTCTGTGATCCCAGTGTTTAAACTGTCGCCGCTCTGTGTTCCCAGTGTTTAAACTGTCGCCGCTCTGTGTTCCCAGTGTTTCAACTGTCGCAGCTCTGTGATCCCAGTGTTTAAACTGTCGCCGCTCTGTGATCCCAGTGTTTAAACTGTCGCCGCTCTGTGATCCCAGTGTTTAAACTGTCACCACTCCATGATCCCAATATTTAAACTTACGCCGCTCTGTGATCCCAGTGTTTAAACTGTCGTCGCTCTGTGATCCCAGTGTTTAAACTGTCGCCGCTCTGTGATCCCAGTGTTTAAACTGTCACCGCTCTGTGATCCCAGTGTTTAAACTGTCGCCGCTCTGTGTTCCCAGTGTTTAAACTGTCGCCGCTCTGTGATCCCAGTGTTTAAACTGTCGCCGCTCTGTGATCCCAGTGTTTAAACTGTCGCCCCTCTGTGTTCCCAGTGTTTCAACTGTCGCCGCTCTGTGATCCCAGTGTTTAAACTGTCGCCGCTCTGTGATCCCAGTGTTTAAACTGTCGCCGCTCTGTGATCCCAGTGTTTAAACTGTCACCACTCCATGATCCCAATATTTAAACTTACGCCGCTCTGTGATCCCAGTGTTTAAACTGTGGTCGCTCTGTGATCCCAGTGTTTAAACTGTCGTCGCTCTGTGATCTCAGTGTTTAAACTGTCGCCGCTCTGTGATCCCAGTGTTTAAACTATCGCCGCTCTGTGATCCCAGTATTTAAACTGTCGCCGCTCTGTGATCCCAGTGTTTAAACTGTCGCCACTCTGTGATCCCAGTGTTTAAACTGTCGACGCTCTGTGATCCCAGTGTTTAAACTGTCGCCGCTCTGTGATCCCAGTACTTAAACTGTCGCCGCTCTGTGATCCCAGTATTTAAACTGTCGCCGCTCTGTGATCCCAGTATTTAAACAATCGCCGCTCTGTGATCCCAGTATTTAAACTGTCGCCGCTCTGTGATCCCAGTATTTAAACTGTCGCCGCTCTGTGATCCCAGTATTTATACTGTCACCGCTCTGTGATCCCAGTGTTTAAACTGTCACCGCTCTGTGATCCCAGTGTTTAAACTGTCATCGCTCTGTGATCACAGTGTTTAAACTGTCACTGCTCTGTGATCCCAGTGTTTAAACTATCACCGCTCTGTGATCCCAGTATTTAAACTGTCACTGCTCTGTGATCCCAGTGTTTAAACTATCACCGCTCTGTGATCCCAGTATTTAAACTGTCGCCGCTCTGTAATCCTAGTATTTAAACTGTCGCCGCTCTGTGATCCCAGTGTTTAAACTGTCGCCGCTCTGTGATCCCAGTGTTTAAACTGTCACCGCTCTGTAATCCCAGTGTTTAAACTGTCACCGCTCTGTGATCCCAGTAGCTAAACTGTCGCCGCTCTGTGATCCCAGTGTTTAAACTGTTGCCGCTCTGTGATCCCAGTGTTTAAACTGCCGCCGCTCTGTGATCCCAGTATTTAAACTATCACCGCTCTGTGATCCCAGTATTTAAACTGTCGCCGCTCTGTAATCCTAGTATTTAAACTGTCGCCGCTCTGTGATCCCAGTGTTTAAACTGTCACCGCTCTGTAATCCCAGTGTTTAAACTGTCACTGCTCTGTGATCCCAGTAGCTAAACTGTCGCCGCTCTGTGATCCCAGTGTTTAAACTATCGCCGCTCTGTGATCCCAGTGTTTAAACTGTCACCGCTCTGTAATCCCAGTGTTTAAACTGTCACCGCTCTGTGATCCCAGTAGCTAAACTGTCGCCGCTCTGTGATCCCAGTGTTTAAACTGTTGCCGCTCTGTGATCCCAGTGTTTAAACTGCCGCCGCTCTGTGATCCCAGTATTTAAACTGTCGCCGCTCTGTGATCCCAGTATTTAAACTGTCGCCGCTCTGTGATCCCAGTGTTTAAACTGTCGCCGCTCTGTGATCCCAGTGTTTAAACTGCCGCCGCTCTGTGATCCCAGTATTTAAACTGTCGCCGCTCTGTGATCCCAGTGTTTAAACTGTCACCGCTCTGTGATCCTAGTGTTTAAACTGTCGCCGCTCTGTGATCCCAGTGTTTAAACTGTCGCCGCTCTGTGATCCCAGTGTTTAAACTGTCGCCGCTCTGTGATCCCAGTATTTAAACTGTCGCCGCTCTGTGATCCCAGTGTTTAAACTGTCGCCGCTCTGTGATCCCAGTGGTTAAACTGTCACCACTCCATGATCCCAATATTTAAAATTACGCCGCTCTGTGATCCCAGTGTTTAAACTGTCGTCGCTCTGTGATCCCAGTGTTTAAACTGTCGCCGCTCTGTGATCCCAGTGTTTAAACTATCGCCGCTCTGTGATCCCAGTATTTAAACTGTCGCCGCTCTGTGATCCCAGTGTTTAAACTGTCGCCACTCTGTGATCCCAGTGTTTAAACTGTCGACGCTCTGTGATCCCAGTGTTTAAACTGTCGCCGCTCTGTGATCCCAGTATTTAAACTGTCGCCGCTCTGTGATCCCAGTATTTAAACAATCGCCGCTCTGTGATCCCAGTATTTAAACTGTCGCCGCTCTGTGATCCCAGTATTTAAACTGTCGCCGCTCTGTGATCCCAGTATTTATACTGTCACCGCTCTGTGATCCCAGTGTTTAAACTGTCACCGCTCTGTGATCCCAGTGTTTAAACTGTCATCGCTCTGTGATCACAGTGTTTAAACTGTCACTGCTCTGTGATCCCAGTGTTTAAACTATCACCGCTCTGTGATCCCAGTATTTAAACTGTCGCCGCTCTGTAATCCTAGTATTTAAACTGTCGCCGCTCTGTGATCCCAGTGTTTAAACTGTCGCCGCTCTGTGATCCCAGTGTTTAAACTGTCGCCGCTCTGTGATCCCAGTGTTTAAACTGTCACCGCTCTGTGATCCCAGTGTTTAAACTGTCGCCGCTCTGTGATCCCAGTGTTTAAACTGTCGCCGCTCTGTGATCCCAGTGTTTAAACTGTCACCACTCCATGATCCCAATATTTAAACTGTCGCCGCTCTGTGATCCCAGTGTTTAAACTGTCGCCGCTCTGTGATCCCAATATTTAAACAGTCGCCGCTCTGTGATGCCATTATTGAAACTGTCGCCGCTCTGTGATCCCAGTGTCTAAACTGTCACCACTCTGTGATCCCAGTGTTTAAACTGTCACCGTTCTGTGATCCCAGTATTTAAACTGTCACCGTTCTGTGATCCCAATATTTAAACTGTCGCCGCTCTGTGGTCCCAGTGTTTAAACTGTCGCCGCTCTGGGTTCCCAGTGTTTAAACTGTCGCCGCTCTGTGATCCCAGTGTTTAAACTGTCACCGCTCTGTGATCCCAGTGTTTAAACTGTCGCCGCTCTGTGATCTCAGTGTTTAAACTGTCACCGCTCTGTGATCCCAGTGTTTAAACTGTCGCCGCTCTGTGATCTCAGTGTTTAAACTGTCACCGCTCTGTGATCTCAGTGTTTAAACTGTCGCCGCTCTGTGATCCCAGTGTTTAAACTGTCACCGCTCTGTGATCCCAGTATTTAAACTGTCGCCGCTCTGTGATCCCAGTATTTAAACTGTCGCCGCTCTGTGATCCCAGTGTTTAAACTGCCGCCGCTCTGTGATCCCAGTATTTCAACTGTCGCCGCTCTGTGATCCCAGTGTTTAAACTGCCGCCGCTCAGTGATCCCAGTATTTAAACTGTCGCCGCTCTGTGATCCCAGTATTTAAACTGTCGCCGCTCTGTGATCCCAGTGTTTAAACTGTCGCCGCTCTGTGTTCCCAGTGTTTAAACTGTCGCCGCTCTGTGATCCCAGTGTTTCAACTGTCGCCGCTCTGTGATCCCAGTGTTTAAACTGTCGCCGCTCTGTGATCCCAGTGTTTCAACTGTCGCCGCTCTGTGATCCCAGTATTTAAACTGTCGCCGCTCTGTGATCCCAGTTTTTAAACTGTCGCCGCTCTGTGATCTCAGTGTTTAAACTGTCACCGCTCTGTGATCCCAGTGTTTAAACTGCCGCCACTCTGTGATCCCAGTATTTAAACTGTCGCCGCTCTGTGATCCCAGTATTTAAACTGTCGCCGCTCTGTGATCCCAGTGTTTAAACTGTCGCCGCTCTGTGATCCCAGTGTTTAAACTGTCGCCGCTCTGTGATCCCAGTGTTTCAACTGTCGCCGCTCTGTGATCCCAGTGTTTAAACTGTCGCCGCTCTGTGATCCCAGTGTTTAAACTGTCGCCGCTCTGTGATCCCAGTGTTTCAACTGTCGCCGCTCTGTGATCCCAGTGTTTAAACTGTCGCCGCTCTGTGATCCCAGTGTTTCAACTGTCGCCGCTCTGTGATCCAAGTGTTTAAACTGTCGCCGCTCTGTGATCCCAGTGTTTAAACTGTCACCGTTCTGTGATCCCAGTATTTAAACTGTCGCCGCTCTGTGATCCCAGTGTTTAAACTGCCGCCGCTCTGTGATCCCAGTATTTAAACTGTCGCCGCTCTGTGATCCCAGTATTTAAACTGTCGCCGCTCTGTGATCCCAGTATTTAAACTGTCGCCGCTCTGTGATCCTAGTGTTTAAACTGTCGCCGCTCTGTGATCCCAGTATTTAAACTGTAGCCGCTCTGTGATCCCAGTGTTTAAACTGTCACCGCTCTGTGATCCCAGTGTTTAAACTGTCGCCGCTCTGTGTTCCCAGTGTTTAAACTGTCGCCGCTCTGTGATCCCAGTGTTTAAACTGTCGCCGCTCTGTGATCCCAGTGTTTATACTGTCGCCGCTCTGTGTTCCCAGTGTTTCAACTGTCGCCGCTCTGTGATCCCAGTGTTTAAACTGTCGCCGCTCTGTGATCCCAGTGTTTAAACTGTCGCCGCTCTGTGATCCCAGTGTTTAAACTGTCACCACTCCATGATCCCAATATTTAAACTTACGCCGCTCTGTGATCCCAGTGTTTAAACTGTCGTCGCTCTGTGATCCCAGTGTTTAAACTGTCGCCGCTCTGTGATCCCAGTGTTTAAACTGTCACCGCTCTGTGATCCCAGTGTTTAAACTGTCGCCGCTCTGTGTTCCCAGTGTTTAAACTGTCGCCGCTCTGTGATCCCAGTGTTTAAACTGTCGCCGCTCTGTGATCCCAGTGTTTAAACTGTCGCCGCTCTGTGTTCCCAGTGTTTCAACTGTCGCCGCTCTGTGATCCCAGTGTTTAAACTGTCGCCGCTCTGTGATCCCAGTGTTTAAACTGTCGCCGCTCTGTGATCCCAGTGTTTAAACTGTCACCACTCCATGATCCCAATATTTAAACTTACGCCGCTCTGTGATCCCAGTGTTTAAACTGTCGTCGCTCTGTGATCCCAGTGTTTAAACTGTCGTCGCTCTGTGATCTCAGTGTTTAAACTGTCGCCGCTCTGTGATCCCAGTGTTTAAACTATCGCCGCTCTGTGATCCCAGTATTTAAACTGTCGCCGCTCTGTGATCCCAGTGTTTAAACTGTCGCCACTCTGTGATCCCAGTGTTTAAACTGTCGACGCTCTGTGATCCCAGTGTTTAAACTGTCGCCGCTCTGTGATCCCAGTACTTAAACTGTCGCCGCTCTGTGATCCCAGTATTTAAACTGTCGCCGCTCTGTGATCCCAGTATTTAAACAATCGCCGCTCTGTGATCCCAGTATTTAAACTGTCGCCGCTCTGTGATCCCAGTATTTAAACTGTCGCCGCTCTGTGATCCCAGTATTTATACTGTCACCGCTCTGTGATCCCAGTGTTTAAACTGTCACCGCTCTGTGATCCCAGTGTTTAAACTGTCATCGCTCTGTGATCACAGTGTTTAAACTGTCACTGCTCTGTGATCCCAGTGTTTAAACTATCACCGCTCTGTGATCCCAGTATTTAAACTGTCGCCGCTCTGTAATCCTAGTATTTAAACTGTCACCGCTCTGTGATCCCAGTGTTTAAACTGTCATCGCTCTGTGATCACAGTGTTTAAACTGTCACTGCTCTGTGATCACAGTGTTTAAACTATCACCGCTCTGTGATCCCAGTATTTAAACTGTCGCCGCTCTGTAATCCTAGTATTTAAACTGTCGCCGCTCTGTGATCCCAGTGTTTAAACTGTCACCGCTCTGTAATCCCAGTGTTTAAACTGTCACCGCTCTGTGATCCCAGTAGCTAAACTGTCGCCGCTCTGTGATTCCAGTGTTTAAACTGTCGCCGCTCTGTGATCCCAGTGTTTAAACTGTCGCCGCTCTGTGATCCCAGTGTTTAAACTGTCACCACTCCATGATCCCAATATTTAAACTGTCGCCGCTCTGTGATCCCAGTGTTTAAACTGTCGCCGCTCTGTGATCCCAATATTTAAACAGTCGCCGCTCTGTGATGCCATTATTGAAACTGTCGCCGCTCTGTGATCCCAGTGTCTAAACTGTCACCACTCTGTGATCCCAGTGTTTAAACTGTCACCGTTCTGTGATCCCAGTATTTAAACTGTCACCGTTCTGTGATCCCAATATTTAAACTGTCGCCGCTCTGTGATCCCAGTGTTTAAACTGTCGCCGCTCTGTGTTCCCAGTGTTTAAACTGTCGCCGCTCTGTGATCCCAGTGTTTAAACTGTCACCGCTCTGTGATCCCAGTGTTTAAACTGTCGCCGCTCTGTGATCTCAGTGTTTAAACTGTCACCGCTCTGTGATCCCAGTGTTTAAACTGTCGCCGCTCTGTGATCTCAGTGTTTAAACTGTCACCGCTCTGTGATCTCAGTGTTTAAACTGTCGCCGCTCTGTGATCCCAGTGTTTAAACTGTCACCGCTCTGTGATCCCAGTATTTAAACTGTCGCCGCTCTGTGATCCCAGTATTTAAACTGTCGCCGCTCTGTGATCCCAGTGTTTAAACTGCCGCCGCTCTGTGATCCCAGTATTTCAACTGTCGCCGCTCTGTGATCCCAGTGTTTAAACTGCCGCCGCTCAGTGATCCCAGTATTTAAACTGTCGCCGCTCTGTGATCCCAGTATTTAAACTGTCGCCGCTCTGTGATCCCAGTGTTTAAACTGTCGCCGCTCTGTGTTCCCAGTGTTTAAACTGTCGCCGCTCTGTGATCCCAGTGTTTTAACTGTCGCCGCTCTGTGATCCCAGTGTTTAAACTGTCGCCGCTCTGTGATCCCAGTGTTTCAACTGTCGCCGCTCTGTGATCCCAGTATTTAAACTGTCGCCGCTCTGTGATCCCAGTGTTTAAACTGTCGCCGCTCTGTGATCTCAGTGTTTAAACTGTCACCGCTCTGTGATCCCAGTGTTTAAACTGCCGCCGCTCTGTGATCCCAGTATTTAAACTGTCGCCGCTCTGTGATCCCAGTATTTAAACTGTCGCCGCTCTGTGATCCCAGTGTTTAAACTGTCGCCGCTCTGTGATCCCAGTGTTTAAACTGTCGCCGCTCTGTGATCCCAGTGTTTCAACTGTCGCCGCTCTGTGATCCCAGTGTTTAAACTGTCGCCGCTCTGTGATCCCAGTGTTTAAACTGTCGCCGCTCTGTGATCCCAGTGTTTCAACTGTCGCCGCTCTGTGATCCCAGTGTTTAAACTGTCGCCGCTCTGTGATCCCAGTGTTTCAACTGTCGCCGCTCTGTGATCCAAGTGTTTAAACTGTCGCCGCTCTGTGATCCCAGTGTTTAAACTGTCACCGTTCTGTGATCCCAGTATTTAAACTGTCACCGCTCTGTGATCCCAGTGTTTAAACTGCCGCCGCTCTGTGATCCCAGTATTTAAACTGTCGCCGCTCTGTGATCCCAGTATTTAAACTGTCGCCGCTCTGTGATCCCAGTATTTAAACTGTCGCCGCTCTGTGATCCTAGTGTTTAAACTGTCGCCGCTCTGTGATCCCAGTATTTAAACTGTAGCCGCTCTGTGATCCCAGTGTTTAAACTGTCACCGCTCTGTGATCCCAGTGTTTAAACTGTCGCCGCTCTGTGTTCCCAGTGTTTAAACTGTCGCCGCTCTGTGATCCCAGTGTTTAAACTGTCGCCGCTCTGTGATCCCAGTGTTTAAACTGTCGCCGCTCTGTGTTCCCAGTGTTTCAACTGTCGCCGCTCTGTGATCCCAGTGTTTAAACTGTCGCCGCTCTGTGATCCCAGTGTTTAAACTGTCGCCGCTCTGTGATCCCAGTGTTTAAACTGTCACCACTCCATGATCCCAATATTTAAACTTACGCCGCTCTGTGATCCCAGTGTTTAAACTGTCGTCGCTCTGTGATCCCAGTGTTTAAACTGTCGCCGCTCTGTGATCCCAGTGTTTAAACTGTCACCGCTCTGTGATCCCAGTGTTTAAACTGTCGCCGCTCTGTGTTCCCAGTGTTTAAACTGTCGCCGCTCTGTGATCCCAGTGTTTAAACTGTCGCCGCTCTGTGATCCCAGTGTTTAAACTGTCGCCCCTCTGTGTTCCCAGTGTTTCAACTGTCGCCGCTCTGTGATCCCAGTGTTTAAACTGTCGCCGCTCTGTGATCCCAGTGTTTAAACTGTCGCCGCTCTGTGATCCCAGTGTTTAAACTGTCACCACTCCATGATCCCAATATTTAAACTTACGCCGCTCTGTGATCCCAGTGTTTAAACTGTCGTCGCTCTGTGATCCCAGTGTTTAAACTGTCGTCGCTCTGTGATCTCAGTGTTTAAACTGTCGCCGCTCTGTGATCCCAGTGTTTAAACTATCGCCGCTCTGTGATCCCAGTATTTAAACTGTCGCCGCTCTGTGATCCCAGTGTTTAAACTGTCGCCACTCTGTGATCCCAGTGTTTAAACTGTCGACGCTCTGTGATCCCAGTGTTTAAACTGTCGCCGCTCTGTGATCCCAGTACTTAAACTGTCGCCGCTCTGTGATCCCAGTATTTAAACTGTCGCCGCTCTGTGATCCCAGTATTTAAACAATCGCCGCTCTGTGATCCCAGTATTTAAACTGTCGCCGCTCTGTGATCCCAGTATTTAAACTGTCGCCGCTCTGTGATCCCAGTATTTATACTGTCACCGCTCTGTGATCCCAGTGTTTAAACTGTCACCGCTCTGTGATCCCAGTGTTTAAACTGTCATCGCTCTGTGATCACAGTGTTTAAACTGTCACTGCTCTGTGATCCCAGTGTTTAAACTATCACCGCTCTGTGATCCCAGTATTTAAACTGTCGCCGCTCTGTAATCCTAGTATTTAAACTGTCACCGCTCTGTGATCCCAGTGTTTAAACTGTCATCGCTCTGTGATCACAGTGTTTAAACTGTCACTGCTCTGTGATCCCAGTGTTTAAACTATCACCGCTCTGTGATCCCAGTATTTAAACTGTCGCCGCTCTGTAATCCTAGTATTTAAACTGTCGCCGCTCTGTGATCCCAGTGTTTAAACTGTCGCCGCTCTGTGATCCCAGTGTTTAAACTGTCACCGCTCTGTAATCCCAGTGTTTAAACTGTCACCGCTCTGTGATCCCAGTAGCTAAACTGTCGCCGCTCTGTGATCCCAGTGTTTAAACTGTTGCCGCTCTGTGATCCCAGTGTTTAAACTGCCGCCGCTCTGTGATCCCAGTATTTAAACTATCACCGCTCTGTGATCCCAGTATTTAAACTGTCGCCGCTCTGTAATCCTAGTATTTAAACTGTCGCCGCTCTGTGATCCCAGTGTTTAAACTGTCACCGCTCTGTAATCCCAGTGTTTAAACTGTCACCGCTCTGTGATCCCAGTAGCTAAACTGTCGCCGCTCTGTGATCCCAGTGTTTAAACTATCGCCGCTCTGTGATCCCAGTGTTTAAACTGTCACCGCTCTGTAATCCCAGTGTTTAAACTGTCACCGCTCTGTGATCCCAGTAGCTAAACTGTCGCCGCTCTGTGATCCCAGTGTTTAAACTGTTGCCGCTCTGTGATCCCAGTGTTTAAACTGCCGCCGCTCTGTGATCCCAGTATTTAAACTGTCGCCGCTCTGTGATCCCAGTATTTAAACTGTCGCCGCTCTGTGATCCCAGTGTTTAAACTGTCGCCGCTCTGTGATCCCAGTGTTTAAACTGCCGCCGCTCTGTGATCCCAGTATTTAAACTGTCGCCGCTCTGTGATCCCAGTGTTTAAACTGTCACCGCTCTGTGATCCTAGTGTTTAAACTGTCGCCGCTCTGTGATCCCAGTGTTTAAACTGTCGCCGCTCTGTGATCCCAGTGTTTAAACTGTCGCCGCTCTGTGATCCCAGTATTTAAACTGTCGCCGCTCTGTGATCCCAGCGTTTAAACTGTCGCCGCTCTGTGATCCCAGTGGTTAAACTGTCACCACTCCATGATCCCAATATTTAAACTTACGCCGCTCTGTGATCCCAGTGTTTAAACTGTCGTCGCTCTGTGATCCCAGTGTTTAAACTGTCGCCGCTCTGTGATCCCAGTGTTTAAACTATCGCCGCTCTGTGATCCCAGTATTTAAACTGTCGCCGCTCTGTGATCCCAGTGTTTAAACTGTCGCCACTCTGTGATCCCAGTGTTTAAACTGTCGACGCTCTGTGATCCCAGTGTTTAAACTGTCGCCGCTCTGTGATCCCAGTATTTAAACTGTCGCCGCTCTGTGATCCCAGTATTTAAACAATCGCCGCTCTGTGATCCCAGTATTTAAACTGTCGCCGCTCTGTGATCCCAGTATTTAAACTGTCGCCGCTCTGTGATCCCAGTATTTATACTGTCACCGCTCTGTGATCCCAGTGTTTAAACTGTCACCGCTCTGTGATCCCAGTGTTTAAACTGTCATCGCTCTGTGATCACAGTGTTTAAACTGTCACTGCTCTGTGATCCCAGTGTTTAAACTATCACCGCTCTGTGATCCCAGTATTTAAACTGTCGCCGCTCTGTAATCCTAGTATTTAAACTGTCGCCGCTCTGTGATCCCAGTGTTTAAACTGTCGCCGCTCTGTGATCCCAGTGTTTAAACTGTCGCCGCTCTGTGATCCCAGTGTTTAAACTGTCACCGCTCTGTGATCCCAGTGTTTAAACTGTCGCCGCTCTGTGATCCCAGTGTTTAAACTGTCGCCGCTCTGTGATCCCAGTGTTTAAACTGTCACCACTCCATGATCCCAATATTTAAACTGTCGCAGCTCTGTGATCCCAGTGTTTAAACTGTCGCCGCTCTGTGATCCCAATATTTAAACAGTCGCCGCTCTGTGATGCCATTATTGAAACTGTCGCCGCTCTGTGATCCCAGTGTCTAAACTGTCACCACTCTGTGATCCCAGTGTTTAAACTGTCACCGTTCTGTGATCCCAGTATTTAAACTGTCACCGTTCTGTGATCCCAATATTTAAACTGTCGCCGCTCTGTGGTCCCAGTGTTTAAACTGTCGCCGCTCTGGGTTCCCAGTGTTTAAACTGTCGCCGCTCTGTGATCCCAGTGTTTAAACTGTCACCGCTCTGTGATCCCAGTGTTTAAACTGTCGCCGCTCTGTGATCTCAGTGTTTAAACTGTCACCGCTCTGTGAATCCCAGTGTTTAAACTGTCGCCGCTCTGTGATCTCAGTGTTTAAACTGTCACCGCTCTGTGATCTCAGTGTTTAAACTGTCGCCGCTCTGTGATCCCAGTGTTTAAACAGTCACCGCTCTGTGATCCCAGTATTTAAACTGTCGCCGCTCTGTGATCCCAGTATTTAAACTGTCGCCGCTCTGTGATCCCAGTGTTTAAACTGCCGCCGCTCTGTGATCCCAGTATTTCAACTGTCGCCGCTCTGTGATCCCAGTGTTTAAACTGCCGCCGCTCAGTGATCCCAGTATTTAAACTGTCGCCGCTCTGTGATCCCAGTATTTAAACTGTCGCCGCTCTGTGATCCCAGTGTTTAAACTGTCGCCGCTCTGTGTTCCCAGTGTTTAAACTGTCGCCGCTCTGTGATCCCAGTGTTTCAACTGTCGCCGCTCTGTGATCCCAGTGTTTAAACTGTCGCCGCTCTGTGATCCCAGTGTTTCAACTGTCGCCGCTCTGTGATCCCAGTATTTAAACTGTCGCCGCTCTGTGATCCCAGTGTTTAAACTGTCGCCGCTCTGTGATCTCAGTGTTTAAACTGTCACCGCTCTGTGATCCCAGTGTTTAAACTGCCGCCGCTCTGTGATCCCAGTATTTAAACTGTCGCCGCTCTGTGATCCCAGTATTTAAACTGTCGCCGCTCTGTGATCCCAGTGTTTAAACTGTCGCCGCTCTGTGATCCCAGTGTTTAAACTGTCGCCGCTCTGTGATCCCAGTGTTTCAACTGTCGCCGCTCTGTGATCCCAGTGTTTAAACTGTCGCCGCTCTGTGATCCCAGTGTTTAAACTGTCGCCGCTCTGTGATCCCAGTGTTTCAACTGTCGCCGCTCTGTGATCCCAGTGTTTAAACTGTCGCCGCTCTGTGATCCCAGTGTTTCAACTGTCGCCGCTCTGTGATCCAAGTGTTTAAACTGTCGCCGCTCTGTGATCCCAGTGTTTAAACTGTCACCGTTCTGTGATCCCAGTATTTAAACTGTCGCCGCTCTGTGATCCCAGTGTTTAAACTGCCGCCGCTCTGTGATCCCAGTATTTAAACTGTCGCCGCTCTGTGATCCCAGTATTTAAACTGTCGCCGCTCTGTGATCCCAGTATTTAAACTGTCGCCGCTCTGTGATCCTAGTGTTTAAACTGTCGCCGCTCTGTGATCCCAGTATTTAAACTGTAGCCGCTCTGTGATCCCAGTGTTTAAACTGTCACCGCTCTGTGATCCCAGTGTTTAAACTGTCGCCGCTCTGTGTTCCCAGTGTTTAAACTGTCGCCGCTCTGTGATCCCAGTGTTTAAACTGTCGCCGCTCTGTGATCCCAGTGTTTAAACTGTCGCCGCTCTGTGTTCCCAGTGTTTCAACTGTCGCCGCTCTGTGATCCCAGTGTTTAAACTGTCGCCGCTCTGTGATCCCAGTGTTTAAACTGTCGCCGCTCTGTGATCCCAGTGTTTAAACTGTCACCACTCCATGATCCCAATATTTAAACTTACGCCGCTCTGTGATCCCAGTGTTTAAACTGTCGTCGCTCTGTGATCCCAGTGTTTAAACTGTCGCCGCTCTGTGATCCCAGTGTTTAAACTGTCACCGCTCTGTGATCCCAGTGTTTAAACTGTCGCCGCTCTGTGTTCCCAGTGTTTAAACTGTCGCCGCTCTGTGATCCCAGTGTTTAAACTGTCGCCGCTCTGTGATCCCAGTGTTTAAACTGTCGCCGCTCTGTGTTCCCAGTGTTTCAACTGTCGCCGCTCTGTGATCCCATTGTTTAAACTGTCGCCGCTCTGTGATCCCAGTGTTTAAACTGTCGCCGCTCTGTGATCCCAGTTTTTAAACTGTCACCACTCCATGATCCCAATATTTAAACTTACGCCGCTCTGTGATCCCAGTGTTTAAACTGTCGTCGCTCTGTGATCCCAGTGTTTAAACTGTCGTCGCTCTGTGATCTCAGTGTTTAAACTGTCGCCGCTCTGTGATCCCAGTGTTTAAACTATCGCCGCTCTGTGATCCCAGTATTTAAACTGTCGCCGCTCTGTGATCCCAGTGTTTAAACTGTCGCCACTCTGTGATCCCAGTGTTTAAACTGTCGACGCTCTGTGATCCCAGTGTTTAAACTGTCGCCGCTCTGTGATCCCAGTACTTAAACTGTCGCCGCTCTGTGATCCCAGTATTTAAACTGTCGCCGCTCTGTGATCCCAGTATTTAAACAATCGCCGCTCTGTGATCCCAGTATTTAAACTGTCGCCGCTCTGTGATCCCAGTATTTAAACTGTCGCCGCTCTGTGATCCCAGTATTTATACTGTCACCGCTCTGTGATCCCAGTGTTTAAACTGTCACCGCTCTGTGATCCCAGTGTTTAAACTGTCATCGCTCTGTGATCACAGTGTTTAAACTGTCACTGCTCTGTGATCCCAGTGTTTAAACTATCACCGCTCTGTGATCCCAGTATTTAAACTGTCGCCGCTCTGTAATCCTAGTATTTAAACTGTCACCGCTCTGTGATCCCAGTGTTTAAACTGTCATCGCTCTGTGATCACAGTGTTTAAACTGTCACTGCTCTGTGATCACAGTGTTTAAACTATCACCGCTCTGTGATCCCAGTATTTAAACTGTCGCCGCTCTGTAATCCTAGTATTTAAACTGTCGCCGCTCTGTGATCCCAGTGTTTAAACTGTCACCGCTCTGTAATCCCAGTGTTTAAACTGTCACCGCTCTGTGATCCCAGTAGCTAAACTGTCGCCGCTCTGTGATCCCAGTGTTTAAACTGTCGCCGCTCTGTGATCCCAGTGTTTAAACTGTCACCGCTCTGTAATCCCAGTGTTTAAACTGTCACCGCTCTGTGATCCCAGTAGCTAAACTGTCGCCGCTCTGTGATCCCAGTGTTTAAACTGTTGCCGCTCTGTGATCCCAGTGTTTAAACTGCCGCCGCTCTGTGATCCCAGTATTTAAACTATCACCGCTCTGTGATCCCAGT
Organism: Scyliorhinus torazame; assembly: GCF_047496885.1. Classification (NCBI taxonomy): domain Eukaryota; kingdom Metazoa; phylum Chordata; class Chondrichthyes; order Carcharhiniformes; family Scyliorhinidae; genus Scyliorhinus; species Scyliorhinus torazame. The sequence continues at coordinate 1,656,098 of NC_092734.1, read as the reverse complement.
ATTTAAACTGTCGCCGCTCTGTAATCCTAGTATTTAAACTGTCGCCGCTCTGTGATCCCAGTGTTTAAACTGTCACCGCTCTGTAATCCCAGTGTTTAAACTGTCACCGCTCTGTGATCCCAGTAGCTAAACTGTCGCCGCTCTGTGATCCCAGTGTTTAAACTGTCGCCGCTCTGTGATCCCAGTGTTTAAACTGTCACCGCTCTGTAATCCCAGTGTTTAAACTGTCACCGCTCTGTGATCCCAGTAGCTAAACTGTCGCCGCTCTGTGATCCCAGTGTTTAAACTGTTGCCGCTCTGTGATCCCAGTGTTTAAACTGCCGCCGCTCTGTGATCCCAGTATTTAAACTGTCGCCGCTCTGTGATCCCAGTATTTAAACTGTCGCCGCTCTGTGATCCCAGTGTTTAAACTGTCGCCGCTCTGTGATCCCAGTGTTTAAACTGCCGCCGCTCTGTGATCCCAGTATTTAAACTGTCGCCGCTCTGTGATCTCAGTGTTTAAACTGTAACCGCTCTGTGATCCTAGTGTTTAAACTGTCGCCGCTCTGTGATCCCAGTGTTTAAACTGTCGCCGCTCTGTGATCCCAGTGTTTAAACTGTCGCCGCTCTGTGATCCCAGTATTTAAACTGTCGCCGCTCTGTGATCCCAGTGTTTAAACTGTCGCCGCTCTGTGATCCCAGTGGTTAAACTGTCACCACTCCATGATCCCAATATTTAAACTTACGTCGCTCTGTGATCCCAGTGTTTAAACTGTCGTCGCTCTGTGAACCCAGTGTTTAAACTGTCGCCGCTCTGTGATCCCAGTGTTTAAACTATCGCCGCTCTGTGATCCCAGTATTTAAACTGTCGCCGCTCTGTGATCCCAGTGTTTAAACTGTCGCCACTCTGTGATCCCAGTGTTTAAACTGTCGACGCTCTGTGATCCCAGTGTTTAAACTGTCGCCGCTCTGTGATCCCAGTATTTAAACTGTCGCCGCTCTGTGATCCCAGTATTTAAACAATCGCCGCTCTGTGATCCCAGTATTTAAACTGTCGCCGCTCTGTGATCCCAGTATTTAAACTGTCGCCGCTCTGTGATCCCAGTATTTATACTGTCACCGCTCTGTGATCCCAGTGTTTAAACTGTCACCGCTCTGTGATCCCAGTGTTTAAACTGTCATCGCTCTGTGATCACAGTGTTTAAACTGTCACTGCTCTGTGATCCCAGTGTTTAAACTATCACCGCTCTGTGATCCCAGTATTTAAACTGTCGCCGCTCTGTAATCCTAGTATTTAAACTGTCGCCGCTCTGTGATCCCAGTGTTTAAACTGTCGCCGCTCTGTGATCCCAGTGTTTAAACTGTCGCCGCTCTGTGATCCCAGTGTTTAAACTGTCACCGCTCTGTGATCCCAGTGTTTAAACTGTCACCGCTCTGTGATCCCAGTAGCTAAACTGTCGCCGCTCTGTGATCCCAGTGTTTAAACTGTTGCCGCTCTGTGATCCCAGTGTTTAAACTGTCACCGCTCTGTGATCCCAGTAGCTAAACTGTCGCCGCTCTGTGATCCCAGTGTTTAAACTGTCGCCGCTCTGTGATCCCAATATTTAAAATGTCGCCGCTCTGTGATCCCAGTGTTTAAACTGTCAACGCTCTGTGATCCCAATATTTAAACTGTCACCGCTCTGTGATCCCAGTATTTAGACTGTCGCCGCTCTGTGAACCCAGTATTTAAACTGTCGCCGCTCTGTGATCCCAGTATTTAAACTGTCGCCGCTCTGTGATCCCAGTGTTTAAACTGTCGCCGCTCTGTGATCCAAGTGTTTAAACTGTCGTCGCTCTGTGATCCCAGTGTTTAAACTGTCACCGCTCTGTGATCCCAGTGTTTAAACTGTCACCGCTCTGTGATCCCAATATTTAAACTGTCGCCGCTCTGTGTTCCCAGTATTTAAACTGCCGCCACTCTGTGATCCCAGTGTTTAATCTGTCGCCGCTCTGTGATCCCAGTATTTAAACTGTCGTCTCTCTGTGTTCCCAGTGTTTAAACTGTCGCCGCTCTGTGATCCCAGTTTTTAAACTGTCGCCGCTCTGTGATCCCAGTATTTAAACTGTCGCCGCTCTGTGATCCCAGTGTTTAAACTGTCGCCGCTCTGTGATTCCAGTATTTAAACTGTCGCCGCTCTGTGATCCCAGTGTTTAAACTGTCGCCGCTCTGTGATCCCAGTGTTTAAACTGTGGCCGCTCTGTGATCCCAGTGTTTAAACTGTTGCCGCTCTGTGATCCCAGTATTTAAACTGTCGCCGCTCTGTGATCCCAGTGTTTAAACTGTCGCCGCTCTGTGATCCCAGTGTTTAAACTGTCGCCGCTCTGTGATCCCAGTATTTAAACTGTCGCCGCTCTGTGATCCCAGTGTTTAAACTGTCGCCGCTCTGTGATCCCAGTATTTAAACTGTCGCCGCTCTGTGATCCCAGTGTTTTAACTGTTGCCGCTCTGTGATCCCAGTAGCTAAACTGTCGCCGCTCTGTGATCCCAGTGTTTAAACTGTCGCCGCTCTGTGATCCCAGTGTTTAAACTGTCGCCGCTCTGTGATCCCAGTATTTAAACTGTCACCGCTCTGTGATCCCAATATTTAAACTGTCGCCGCTCTGTGATCCCAGTGTTTAAACTGTCGCCGCTCTGTGATCCCAGTGTTTAAACTGTCACCGCTCTGTGGTCCCAGTGTTTAAACTGTCGCCGCACTGTGATCCCAGTATTTATACTGCCACCGCTCTGTGATCCCAGTGTTTAAACTGTCACCGCTCTGTGATCCCAGTGTTTAAACTGTCGCCGCTCTGTGATCCCAGTGTTTAAACTGTCACCGCTCTGTGATCCCAGTGTCTAAACTGTCACCACTCTGTGATCCCAGTGTTTAAACTGTCACCACTCTGTGATCCCAGTAGCTAAACTGTCGCCGCTCTGTGATCCCAGTGTTTAAACTGTTGCCGCTCTGTGATCCCAGTATTTAAACTGTCGCCGCTCTGTGATCCCAATATTTAAAATGTCGCCGCTCTGTGATCCCAATATTTAAACTGTCACCGCTCTGTGATCCCAGTATTTAAACTGTCGCCGCTCTGTGAACCCAGTATTTAAACTGTCGCCGCTCTGTGATCCCAGTATTTAAACTGTCGCCACTCTGTGAACCCAGTATTTAAACTGTCGCCGCTCTGTGATCCCAGTATTTTAACTGTCGCCGCTCTGTGATCCCAGTGTTTAAACTGTCGCCGCTCTGTGATCCCAGTGTTTAAACTGTCACCGTTCTGTGATCCCAATATTTAAACTGTCGCCGCTCTGTGTTCCCAGTATTTAAACTGTCGCCGCTCTGTGATTCCAGTGTTTAATCTGTCGCCGCTCTGTGATCCCAGTATTTAAACTGTCGTCTCTCTGTGTTCCCAGTGTTTAAACTGTCTCCGCTCTGTGATCCCAGTGTTTAAACTGTCGCCGCTCTGTGATCCCAGTATTTAAACTGTCGCCGCTCTGTGATCCCAGTGTTTAAACTGTCGCTGCTCTGTGATTCCAGTATTTAAACTGTCGCCGCTCTGTGATCCCAGTGTTTAAACTGTCGCCGCTCTGTGATCCCAGTGTTTAAACTGTGGCCGCTCTGTGATCCCAGTGTTTAAACTGTTGCCGCTCTGTGATCCCAGTATTTAAACTGTCGCCGCTCTGTGATCCCAGTGTTTAAACTGTCGCCGCTCTGTGATCCCAGTGTTTAAACTGTCGCCGCTCTGTGATCCCAGTATTTAAACAGTCGCCGCTCTGTGATCCCAGTGTTTAAACTGTCGCTGCTCTGTGATCCCAGTATTTAAACTGTCGCCGCTCTGTGATCCCAGTGTTTTAACTGTTGCCGCTCTGTGATCCCAGTAGCTAAACTGTCGCCGCTCTGTGATCCCAGTGTTTAAACTGTCGCCGCTCTGTGATCCCAGTGTTTAAACTGTCGCCGCTCTGTGATCCCAGTATTTAAACTGTCATCGCTCTGTGATCCCAATATTTAAACTGTCGCCGCTCTGTGATCCCAGTGTTTAAACTGTCGCCGCTCTGTGATCCCAGTGTTTAAACTGTCACCGCTCTGTGGTCCCAGTGTTTAAACTGTCACCGCTCTGTGATCCCAGTATTTAAACTGTCGCCGCTCTGTGATCCCAGTGTTTAAACTGTCGCCACTCTGTGATCCCAGTGTTTAAACTGTCGCCGCTCTGTGATCCCAGTGTTTAAACTGTCGCCGCTCTGTGATCCCAGTGTTTAAATTGTCACTGCTCTGTGATCCCAGTGTTTAAACTGTCACCACTCTGTGATCCCAGTGTTTAAACTGTCACCGTTCTGTGATCCCAATATTTAAACTGTCGCCGCTCTGTGATCCCAGTGTTAAAACTGTCGCCGCTCTGTGTTCCCAGTGTTTAAACTGTCGCCGCTCTGTGATCCCAGTTTTTCAACTGTCACCGCTCTGTGATCCCAGTAGCTAAACTGTCGCCGCTCTGTGATCCCAGTGTTTAAACTGTTGCCGCTCTGTGATCCCAGTATTTAAACTTTCACCGCTCTGTGATCCCAATATTTAAAATGTCGCCGCTCTGTGATCCCAGTGTTTAAACTGTCACCGCTCTGTGTTCCCAGTGTTTAAACTGTCGCCGCTCTGTGATCCCAGTGTTTAAACTGTCGCCGCTCTGTGATTCCAGTATTTAAACTGTCACCGCTCTGTGATCCCAGTATTTAAACTGTCGCCGCTCTGTGATCCCAGTATTTAAACTGTCGCCGCTCTGTGATTCCAGTATTTAAACTGTCACCGCTCTGTGTTCCCAGTGTTTAAACTGTCGCCGCTCTGTGATCCCAGTGTTTAAACTGTCGCCGCTCTGTGATTCCAGTATTTAAACTGTCACCGCTCTGTGATCCCAGTATTTAAACTGTCGCCGCTCTGTGATCCCAATATTTAAACTGTCACCGCTCTGTGATCCCAGTATTTAAACTGTCGCCGCTCTGTGATCCCAGTATTTAAACTGTCGCCGCTCTGTGATCCAAGTGTTTAAACTGTCGTCGCTCTGTTATCCCAGTGTTTAAACTGTCACCGCTCTGTGATCCCAGTATTTAAACTGTGGCCGCTCTGTGATCCCAGTATTTAAACTGTCGCCGCTCTGTGATCCCAGTATTTAAACTGTCGCCGCTCTGTGATCCCAGTGTTAAAACTGTCGCCGCTCTGTGATCCCAGTGTTTAAACTGTCGCTGCTCTGTGATCCCAGTATTTAAACTGTCGGCGCTCTGTGATCCCAGTATTTAAACTGTCACCGCTCTGTGAACCCAGTATTTAAACTGTCGTCGCTCTGTGATCCCAGTGATTCAACTGTCGCCGCTCTGTGATCCCAGTGTTTAAACTATCACCGCTCTGTGATCCCAGTGTTTAAACTGTCGCCGCTCTCTGTTCCCAGTGTTTAATCTGTCGCCGCTCTGTGATCCCAGTGTTTAAACTGTCACCGCTCTGTGATCTCAGTGTTTCAACTGTCGCCGCTCTGTGATCCCAGTGTTTAAACTGCCGCCGCTCTGTGATCCCAGTGTTTAAACTGTCGCCGCTCTGTGATCTCAGTGTTTCAACTGTCGCCGCTCTGTGATCCCAGTGTTTAAACTGCCGCCGCACTGTGATCCCAGTGTTTAAACTGCCGCCGCTCTGTGATCCCAGTATTTAAACTGTCGCCGCTCTGTGATCCCAGTGTTTAAACTGTCGCCGCTCTGTGATCCCAGTGTTTAAACTGTCGCCGCTCTGTGATCCCAGTATTTAAACTGTCGCCGCTCTGTGATCCCAGTGTTTAAACTGTCGCCGCTCTGTGATCCCAGTGTTTAAACTGTCGCCGCTCTGTGATCCCAGTATTTAAACTGTCACCGCTCTGTGATCCCAGTGTTTAAACTGTCGCCGCTCTGTGATCCCAGTGTTTAAGCTGTCGCCGCTCTGTGATCCCAGTATTTAAACTGTCGCCGCTCTGTGATCCCAGTGTTTAAACTGTCGCCGCTCTGTGATCCCAGTATTTAAACTGTCGCCGCTCTGTGATCCCAGTGTTTAAACTGTCGCCGCTCTGTGATCCCAGTATTTAAACTGTCACCGCTCTGTGATCCCAGTGTTTAAACTGTCGCCGCTCTGTGATCCCAGTATTTATACTGTCACCGCTCTGTGATCCCAGTATTTAAACTGTCGCCGCTCTGTGATCCCAGTATTTAAACTGTCACCACTCCGTGATCCGAATATTTAAACTGTCACCGCTCTGTGTTCCCAGTGTTTAAACTGTCGCCGCTCTGTGATCCCAGTATTTATACTGTCACCGCTCTGTGATCCCAGTATTTAAACTGTCGCCGCTCTGTGATCCCAGTGTTTAAACTGTCACCACTCTGTGATCCCAGTATTTATACTGTCACCGCTCTGTGATCCCAGTATTTATACTGTCGCCGCTCTGTGATCCCAGTATTTAAACTGTCGCCGCTCTGTGATCCCAGTATTTAAACTGTCGCCGCTCTGTGATCCCAGTATTTAAACTGTCGCCGCTCTGTGATCCCAGTGTTTAAACTGTCGCCGCTCTGTGATTCCAGTATTTAAACTGTCACCGCTCTGTGATCCCAGTATTTAAACTGTCGCCGCTCTGTGATCCCAGTATTTAAACTGTCGCCGCTCTGTGATTCCAGTATTTAAACTGTCACCGCTCTGTGTTCCCAGTGTTTAAACTGTCGCCGCTCTGTGATCCCAGTGTTTAAACTGTCGCCGCTCTGTGATTCCAGTATTTAAACTGTCACCGCTCTGTGATCCCAGTATTTAAACTGTCGCCGCTCTGTGATCCCAATATTTAAACTGTCACCGCTCTGTGATCCCAGTATTTAAACTGTCGCCGCTCTGTGATCCCAGTATTTAAACTGTCGCCGCTCTGTGATCCAAGTGTTTAAACTGTCGTCGCTCTGTTATCCCAGTGTTTAAACTGTCACCGCTCTGTGATCCCAGTATTTAAACTGTGGCCGCTCTGTGATCCCAGTATTTAAACTGTCGCCGCTCTGTGATCCCAGTATTTAAACTGTCGCCGCTCTGTGATCCCAGTGTTAAAACTGTCGCCGCTCTGTGATCCCAGTGTTTAAACTGTCGCTGCTCTGTGATCCCAGTATTTAAACTGTCGGCGCTCTGTGATCCCAGTATTTAAACTGTCACCGCTCTGTGAACCCAGTATTTAAACTGTCGTCGCTCTGTGATCCCAGTGATTCAACTGTCGCCGCTCTGTGATCCCAGTGTTTAAACTGTCACCGCGCTGTGATCCCAGTGTTTAAACTGTCGCCGCTCTCTGTTCCCAGTGTTTAATCTGTCGCCGCTCTGTGATCCCAGTGTTTAAACTGTCACCGCTCTGTGATCTCAGTGTTTCAACTGTCGCCGCTCTGTGATCCCAGTGTTTAAACTGCCGCCGCTCTGTGATCCCAGTGTTTAAACTGTCGCCGCTCTGTGATCTCAGTGTTTCAACTGTCGTCGCTCTGTGATCCCAGTGTTTAAACTGCCGCCGCACTGTGATCCCAGTGTTTAAACTGCCGCCGCTCTGTGATCCCAGTATTTAAACTGTCGCCGCTCTGTGATCCCAGTGTTTAAACTGTCGCCGCTCTGTGATCCCAGTGTTTAAACTGTCGCCGCTCTGTGATCCCAGTGTTTAAACTGTCACCGCTCTGTGATCCCAGTATTTAAACTGTCGCCGCTCTGTGATCCCAGTGTTTAAACTGTCGCCGCTCTGTGATCCCAGTATTTAAACTGTCGCCGCTCTGTGATCCCAGTGTTTAAACTGTCGCCGCTCTGTGATCCCAGTGTTTAAACTGTCGCCGCTCTGTGATCCCAGTATTTAAACTGTCACCGCTCTGTGATCCCAGTGTTTAAACTGTCGCCGCTCTGTGATCCCAGTGTTTAAGCTGTCGCCGCTCTGTGATCCCAGTATTTAAACTGTCGCCGCTCTGTGATCCCAGTGTTTAAACTGTCGCCGCTCTGTGATCCCAGTATTTAAACTGTCGCCGCTCTGTGATCCCAGTGTTTAAACTGTCGCCGCTCTGTGATCCCAGTATTTAAACTGTCGCCGCTCTGTGATCCCAGTGTTTAAACTGTCGCCGCTCTGTGATCCCAGTATTTATACTGTCACCGCTCTGTGATCCCAGTATTTAAACTGTCGCCGCTCTGTGATCCCAGTATTTAAACTGTCACCACTCCGTGATCCGAATATTTAAACTGTCACCGCTCTGTGTTCCCAGTGTTTAAACTGTCGCCGCTCTGTGATCCCAGTATTTATACTGTCACCGCTCTGTGATCCCAGTATTTAAACTGTCGCCGCTCTGTGATCCCAGTGTTTAAACTGTCACCACTCTGTGATCCCAGTATTTATACTGTCACCGCTCTGTGATCCCAGTATTTATACTGTCGCCGCTCTGTGATCCCAGTATTTAAACTGTCGCCGCTCTGTGATCCCAGTATTTAAACTGTCGCCGCTCTGTGATCCCAGTATTTAAACTGTCGCCGCTCTGTGATCCCAGTATTTATACTGTCACCGCTCTGTGATCCCAGTGTTTAAACTGTCACCGCTCTGTGATCCCAGTGTTTAAACTGTCGCCGCTCTGTCATCCCAGTGTTTAAACTGTCGCCGCTCTGTGATCCCAGTGTTTAAACTGTTATCGCTCTGTGATCACAGTGTTTAAACTGTCACTGCTCTGTGATCCCAGTGTTTAAACTGTCGCCGCTCTGTAATCCTAGTATTTAAACTGTCGCCGCTCTGTGATCCCAGCGTTTAAACTGTCACCGCTCTGTGATCCCAGTATTTAAACTGTCGCCGCTCTGTGATCCCAGTATTTAAACTGTCGCCGCTCTGTGATCCCAGCGTTTAAACTGTCGCCGCTCTGTGATCCCAGTATTTAAACTGTCGCCGCTCTGTGATCCCAGTGTTTAAACTGTCGCCGCTCTGTGATCCCAGTGTTTAAACTGTCGCCGCTCTGTGATCCCAGTATTTAAACTGTCACCGCTCTGTGATCCCAGTGTTTAAACTGTCGCCGCTCTGTGATCCCAGTGTTTAAGCTGTCGCCGCTCTGTGATCCCAGTATTTAAACTGTCGCCGCTCTGTGATCCCAGTGTTTAAACTGTCGCCGCTCTGTGATCCCAGTATTTAAACTGTCGCCGCTCTGTGATCCCAGTGTTTAAACTGTCGCCGCTCTGTGATCCCAGTATTTAAACTGTCACCGCTCTGTGATCCCAGTGTTTAAACTGTCGCCGCTCTGTGATCCCAGTATTTATACTGTCACCGCTCTGTGATCCCAGTATTTAAACTGTCGCCGCTCTGTGATCCCAGTATTTAAACTGTCACCACTCCGTGATCCGAATATTTAAACTGTCACCGCTCTGTGTTCCCAGTGTTTAAACTGTCGCCGCTCTGTGATCCCAGTATTTATACTGTCACCGCTCTGTGATCCCAGTATTTAAACTGTCGCCGCTCTGTGATCCCAGTGTTTAAACTGTCACCACTCTGTGATCCCAGTATTTATACTGTCACCGCTCTGTGATCCCAGTATTTATACTGTCGCCGCTCTGTGATCCCAGTATTTAAACTGTCGCCGCTCTGTGATCCCAGTATTTAAACTGTCGCCGCTCTGTGATCCCAGTATTTAAACTGTCGCCGCTCTGTGATCCCAGTGTTTAAACTGTCGCCGCTCTGTGATTCCAGTATTTAAACTGTCACCGCTCTGTGATCCCAGTATTTAAACTGTCGCCGCTCTGTGATCCCAGTATTTAAACTGTCGCCGCTCTGTGATTCCAGTATTTAAACTGTCACCGCTCTGTGTTCCCAGTGTTTAAACTGTCGCCGCTCTGTGATCCCAGTGTTTAAACTGTCGCCGCTCTGTGATTCCAGTATTTAAACTGTCACCGCTCTGTGATCCCAGTATTTAAACTGTCGCCGCTCTGTGATCCCAATATTTAAACTGTCACCGCTCTGTGATCCCAGTATTTAAACTGTCGCCGCTCTGTGATCCCAGTATTTAAACTGTCGCCGCTCTGTGATCCAAGTGTTTAAACTGTCGTCGCTCTGTTATCCCAGTGTTTAAACTGTCACCGCTCTGTGATCCCAGTATTTAAACTGTGGCCGCTCTGTGATCCCAGTATTTAAACTGTCGCCGCTCTGTGATCCCAGTATTTAAACTGTCGCCGCTCTGTGATCCCAGTGTTAAAACTGTCGCCGCTCTGTGATCCCAGTGTTTAAACTGTCGCTGCTCTGTGATCCCAGTATTTAAACTGTCGGCGCTCTGTGATCCCAGTATTTAAACTGTCACCGCTCTGTGAACCCAGTATTTAAACTGTCGTCGCTCTGTGATCCCAGTGATTCAACTGTCGCCGCTCTGTGATCCCAGTGTTTAAACTGTCACCGCTCTGTGATCCCAGTGTTTAAACTGTCGCCGCTCTCTGTTCCCAGTGTTTAATCTGTCGCCGCTCTGTGATCCCAGTGTTTAAACTGTCACCGCTCTGTGATCTCAGTGTTTCAACTGTCGCCGCTCTGTGATCCCAGTGTTTAAACTGCCGCCGCTCTGTGATCCCAGTGTTTAAACTGTCGCCGCTCTGTGATCTCAGTGTTTCAACTGTCGCCGCTCTGTGATCCCAGTGTTTAAACTGCCGCCGCACTGTGATCCCAGTGTTTAAACTGCCGCCGCTCTGTGATCCCAGTATTTAAACTGTCGCCGCTCTGTGATCCCAGTGTTTAAACTGTCGCCGCTCTGTGATCCCAGTGTTTAAACTGTCGCCGCTCTGTGATCCCAGTGTTTAAACTGTCACCGCTCTGTGATCCCAGTATTTAAACTGTCGCCGCTCTGTGATCCCAGTGTTTAAACTGTCGCCGCTCTGTGATCCCAGTATTTAAACTGTCGCCGCTCTGTGATCCCAGTGTTTAAACTGTCGCCGCTCTGTGATCCCAGTGTTTAAACTGTCGCCGCTCTGTGATCCCAGTATTTAAACTGTCACCGCTCTGTGATCCCAGTGTTTAAACTGTCGCCGCTCTGTGATCCCAGTGTTTAAGCTGTCGCCGCTCTGTGATCCCAGTATTTAAACTGTCGCCGCTCTGTGATCCCAGTGTTTAAACTGTCGCCGCTCTGTGATCCCAGTATTTAAACTGTCGCCGCTCTGTGATCCCAGTGTTTAAACTGTCGCCGCTCTGTGATCCCAGTATTTAAACTGTCACCGCTCTGTGATCCCAGTGTTTAAACTGTCGCCGCTCTGTGATCCCAGTATTTATACTGTCACCGCTCTGTGATCCCAGTATTTAAACTGTCGCCGCTCTGTGATCCCAGTATTTAAACTGTCACCACTCCGTGATCCGAATATTTAAACTGTCACCGCTCTGTGTTCCCAGTGTTTAAACTGTCGCCGCTCTGTGATCCCAGTATTTATACTGTCACCGCTCTGTGATCCCAGTATTTAAACTGTCGCCGCTCTGTGATCCCAGTGTTTAAACTGTCACCACTCTGTGATCCCAGTATTTATACTGTCACCGCTCTGTGATCCCAGTATTTATACTGTCGCCGCTCTGTGATCCCAGTATTTAAACTGTCGCCGCTCTGTGATCCCAGTATTTAAACTGTCGCCGCTCTGTGATCCCAGTATTTAAACTGTCGCCGCTCTGTGATCCCAGTATTTATACTGTCACCGCTCTGTGATCCCAGTGTTTAAACTGTCACCGCTCTGTGATCCCAGTGTTTAAACTGTCGCCGCTCTGTCATCCCAGTGTTTAAACTGTCGCCGCTCTGTGATCCCAGTGTTTAAACTGTTATCGCTCTGTGATCACAGTGTTTAAACTGTCACTGCTCTGTGATCCCAGTGTTTAAACTGTCGCCGCTCTGTAATCCTAGTATTTAAACTGTCGCCGCTCTGTGATCCCAGCGTTTAAACTGTCACCGCTCTGTGATCCCAGTATTTAAACTGTCGCCGCTCTGTAATCCTAGTATTTAAACTGTCGCCGCTCTGTGATCCCAGTGTTTAAACTGTCACCGCTCTGTGATCCCAGTATTTAAACTGTCGCCGCTCTGTGATCCCAGCGTTTAAACTGTCACCGCTCTGTGATCCCAGTATTTAAACTGTCGCCGCTCTGTGATCCCAGTATTTAAACTGTCGCCGCTCTCTGATCCCAGTATTTACACTGTCGCCGCTCTGTAATCCTAGTATTTAAACTGTCGCCGCTCTGTGATCCCAGTGTTTAAACTGTCACCGCTCTGTGATCCCAGTATTTAAACTGTCGCCGCTCTGTGATCCCAGCGTTTAAACTGTCACCGCTCTGTGATCCCAGTATTTAAACTGTCGCCGCTCTGTGATCCCAGCGTTTAAACTGTCACCGCTCTGTGATCCCAGTATTTAAACTGTCGCCGCTCTGTGATCCCAGCGTTTAAACTGTCACCGCTCTGTGATCCCAGTATTTAAACTGTCACCGCTCTGTGATCACAGTGTTTAAACTGTCGCCGCTCTGTGATCCCAGTATTTAAACTGTCGCCGCTCTGTGATCACAGTGTTTAAACTGTCACCGCTCTGTGATCCTAGTATTTAAACTGTCGCCGCCTTGTGATCCCAGTGTTTAAACTGTTACCGCTCTGTGATCCCAGTATTTAAACTGTCGCCGCTCTGTGATCCCAGCGTTTAAACTGTCGCCGCTCTGTGATCCCAGTGTTTAAACTGTCGCCGCTCTGTGATCCCTGTGTTTAAACTGTCACCGCTCTGTGATCCCAGTGTTTAAACTGTCGCCGCTCTGTGATCCCAGTGATTAAACTGTCGCCGCTCTGTGATCCCAGTGTTTAAACTGTCGCCGCTCTGTGATCCCAGTGTTTAAACTGTCGCCGCTCTGTGATCCCAGTGTTTAAACTGTCACCTCTCCGTGATCCGAATATTTAAACTGTCGCCGCTCTGTGATCCCAGTGTTTAAACTGTCGCCGCTCTGTGACCCCAGTATTTAAACTGTCGCCGCTCTGTGATCCCAGTATTTATACTGTCACCGCTCTGTGATCCCAGTGTTTAAACTGTCGCCGCTCTGTGATCCCAGTGTTCAAACTGTCGCCGCTCTGTAATCCTAGTATTTAAACTGTCGCCGCTCTGTGTTCCCAGTGTTTAAACTGTCGCCGCTCTGTGATCCCAGTGTTTAAACTGTCGCCGCTCTGTGATCCCAGTGTTTAAACTGTCACCGCTCTGTGATCCCAGTGTTTAAACTGTCGCCGCTCTGTGATCCCAGCGTTTAAACTGTCACCGCTCTGTGATCCCAGTGTTTAAACTGTCGCCGCTCTGTGATCCCAGTGTTTAAACTGTCGCCGCTCTCTGATCCCAGTATTTAAACTGTCACCGCTCTGTGATCCCAGTATTTAAACTGTCGCCGCTCTGTGATCCCAGTGTTTAAACTGTCGCCGCTCTGTGATCCCAGTGTTTAAACTGTCACCGCTCTGTGATCCCAGTATTTAAACTGTCGCCGCTCTGTGATCCCAGTGTTTAAACTGTCACCGCTCTGTGATCTCAGTGTTTAAACTGTCGCCGCTCTGTGATCCCAGTGTTTAAACTGTCACCGCTCTGTGATCCTAGTATTTAAACTGTCGCCGCTCTGTGATCCCAGTATTTATACTGTCACCGCTCTGTGATCCCAGTGTTTAAACTGTCACCGCTCTGTGATCCCAGTGTTTAAACTGTCGCCGCTCTGTCATCCCAGTGTTTAAACTGTCGCCGCTCTGTGATCCCAGTGTTTAAACTGTTATCGCTCTGTGATCACAGTGTTTAAACTGTCACTGCTCTGTGATCCCAGTGTTTAAACTGTCGCCGCTCTGTAATCCTAGTATTTAAACTGTCGCCGCTCTGTGATCCCAGCGTTTAAACTGTCACCGCTCTGTGATCCCAGTATTTAAACTGTCGCCGCTCTCTAATCCTAGTATTTAAACTGTCGCCGCTCTGTGATCCCAGTGTTTAAACTGTCACCGCTCTGTGATCCCAGTATTTAAACTGTCGCCGCTCTGTGATCCCAGCGTTTAAACTGTCACCGCTCTGTGATCCCAGTATTTAAACTGTCGCCGCTCTGTGATCCCAGTATTTAAACTGTCGCCGCTCTCTGATCCCAGTATTTACACTGTCGCCGCTCTGTAATCCTAGTATTTAAACTGTCGCCGCTCTGTGATCCCAGTGTTTAAACTGTCACCGCTCTGTGATCCCAGTATTTAAACTGTCGCCGCTCTGTGATCCCAGCGTTTAAACTGTCACCGCTCTGTGATCCCAGTATTTAAACTGTCGCCGCTCTGTGATCCCAGCGTTTAAACTGTCACCGCTCTGTGGTCCCAGTATTTAAACTGTCGCCGCTCTGTGATCCCAGCGTTTAAACTGTCACCGCTCTGTGATCCCAGTATTTAAACTGTCACCGCTCTGTGATCACAGTGTTTAAACTGTCGCCGCTCTGTGATCCCAGTATTTAAACTGTCGCCGCTCTGTGATCACAGTGTTTAAACTGTCACCGCTCTGTGATCCTAGTATTTAAACTGTCGCCGCCTTGTGATCCCAGTGTTTAAACTGTTACCGCTCTGTGATCCCAGTATTTAAACTGTCGCCGCTCTGTGATCCCAGCGTTTAAACTGTCGCCGCTCTGTGATCCCAGTGTTTAAACTGTCGCCGCTCTGTGATCCCTGTGTTTAAACTGTCACCGCTCTGTGATCCCAGTGTTTAAACTGTCGCCGCTCTGTGATCCCAGTGTTTAAACTGTCGCCACTCTGTGATCCCAGTGTTTAAACTGTCGCCGCTCTGTGATCCCAGTGTTTAAACTGTCGCCGCTCTGTGATCGCAGTGTTTAAACTGTCACCTCTCCGTGATCCGAATATTTAAACTGTCGCCGCTCTGTGATCCCAGTGTTTAAACTGTCGCCGCTCTGTGACCCCAGTATTTAAACTGTCGCCGCTCTGTGATCCCAGTATTTACACTGTCACCGCTCTGTGATCCCAGTGTTTAAACTGTCGCCGCTCTGTGATCCCAGTGTTCAAACTGTCGCCGCTCTGTAATCCTAGTATTTAAACTGTCGCCGCTCTGTGTTCCCAGTGTTTAAACTGTCGCCGCTCTGTGATCCCAGTGTTTAAACTGTCGCCGCTCTGTGATCCCAGTGTTTAAACTGTCACCGCTCTGTGATCCCAGTGTTTAAACTGTCGCCGCTCTGTGATCCCAGCGTTTAAACTGTCACCGCTCTGTGATCCCAGTGTTTAAACTGTCGCCGCTCTGTGATCCCAGTGTTTAAACTGTCGCCGCTCTCTGATCCCAGTATTTAAACTGTCACCGCTCTGTGATCCCAGTATTTAAACTGTCGCCGCTCTGTGATCCCAGTGTTTAAACTGTCGCCGCTCTGTGATCCCAGTGTTTAAACTGTCACCGCTTTGTGATCCCAGTATTTAAACTGTCGCCGCTCTGTGATCCCAGTGTTTAAACTGTCACCGCTCTGTGATCTCAGTGTTTAAACTGTCGCCGCTCTGTGATCCCAGTGTTTAAACTGTCACCGCTCTGTGATCCTAGTATTTAAACTGTCGCCGCTCTGTGATCCCAGTGTTTAAACTGTCACCGCTCTGTGATCCCAGTGTTTAAACTGTCGCCGCTCTGTGATCCCAGTATTTAAACTGTCGCCGCTCTGTGATCCCAGTGTTTAAACTTTCACCGCTCTGTGATCCCAGTATTTAAACTGTCGCCGCTCTGTGTTCCCAGTGTTTAAACTGTCGCCGCTCTGTGATCCCAATATTTAAACTGTCGCCGCTCTGTGATCCCAGTGTTTAAACTGTCGCCGCTCTGTGATCCCAGTATTTAAACTGTTGCCGCTCTGTGATCCCAGTATTTAAACTGTCACCGCTCTGTGATCCCAGTGTTTAAACTGTCGCCGCTCTGTGATCCCAGTATTTAAACTGTCGCCGCTCTGTGATCCCAGTATTTAAACTGTCACCGCTCTGTGATCCCAGTGTTTAAACTGTCGCCGCTCTGTGATCCCAGTATTTAAACTGTCGCCGCTCTGTGATCCCAGTATTTAAACTGTCGCCGCTCTGTGATCCCAGTATTTAAACTGTCGCCGCTCTGTGATCCCAGTGTTTAAACTGTCACCGCTCTGTGATCCCAGTGTTTAAACTGTCACCGCTCTGTGATCCCAGTATTTAAACTGTCGCCGCTCTGTGATCCCAGTGTTTAAACTTTCACCGCTCTGTGATCCCAGTATTTAAACTGTCGCCGCTCTGTGATCCCAATATTTAAACTGTCGCCGCTCTGTGATCCCAGTATTTAAACTGTCGCCGCTCTGTGATCCCAGTATTTAAACTGTTGCCGCTCTGTGATCCCAGTGTTTAAACTGTCGCCGCTCTGTGATCCCAGTATTTAAACTGTCACCGCTCTGTGATCCCAGTATTTAAACTGTCGCCGCTCTGTGATCCCAGTGTTTAAACTGTCGCCGCTCTGTGATCCCAGTGTTTAAACTGTCGCCGTTCTGTGATCCAAGTGTTTAAACTCTCGCCGCTCCGTGATCCAAGTGTTTAAACTGTCGTCGCTCTGTGATCCCAGTATTTAAACTGTCGCCGCTCTGTGATCCCAGTGTTTAAACTGTCGCGCTCTGTGATCCCAGTGTTTAAACTGTCGCCGCTCTGTGATCCCAGTGTTTAAACTGTCGCCGCTCTGTGATCCCAGTGTTTAAACTGTCGCCGCTCTGTGATCCCAGTGTTTAAACTGTCGCCGCTCTGTGATCCCAGTATTTAAACTGTCACCGATCTGTGATCCCAGTGTTTAAACTGTCGCCGCTCTGTGATCCCAGTATTTAAACTGTCGCCGCTCTGTGATCCCAGTGTTTAAACTGTCGCTGCTCTGTGATCCAAGTGTTTAAACTGTCGTCGCTCTGTGATCCCAGTGTTTAAACTGTCGCCGCTCTGTGATCCCAGTGTTTAAACTGTCGCCGCTCTGTGATCCCAGTGTTTAAACTGTCGGCGCTCTGTGATCCCAATATTTAAACTGTCGCCGCTCTGTGATCCCAGTATTTAAACCGTCGCCGCTCTGTGATCCCAGTGTTTAAACTGTCGCCGCTCTGTGATCCCAGTATTTAAACTGTGGCCGCTCTGTGATCCCAGTGTTAAAACTGTCGCCGCTCTGTGATCCCAGTATTTAAACTGTCGCTGCTCTGTGATCCCAGTGTTTAAACTGTCGCCGCTCTGTGATCCCAGTGTTTAAACTGTCGCCGCTCTGTGATCCCAGTGTTTAAACTGTCGCCGCTCTGTGATCCCAGTATTTAAACTGTCACCGCTCTGTGAACCCAGTATTTAAACTGTCGTCGCTCTGTGATCCCAGTATTTAAACTGTCACCGCTCTGTGATCCCAGTGATTCAACTGTCGCCGCTCTGTGATCCCAATATTTAAACTGTCGCCGCTCTGTGATCCCTGTGTTTAAACTGTCACCGCTCTGTGATCCCAGTGTTTAAACTGTCACCGCTCTGTGATCCCAGTGTTTAAACTGTCGCCGCTCTGTGTTCCCAGTGTTTAATCTGTCGCCGCTCTGTGATCCCAGTATTTAAACTGTCGCCGCTCTGTGATCCCAGTGTTTAAACTGTCACAGCTCTGTGATCCCAGTAGCTAAACTGTCGACGCTCTGTGATCCCAGTATTTAAACTGTCACTGCTCTGTGATCCCAGTGTTTAAACTGTCGCCGCTCTGTGATCCCAGTAGCTAAACTGTCGCCGCTCTGTGATCCCAGTGTTTAAACTGTCGCCGCTCTGTGATCCCAGTGTTTAAACTGTCACAGCTCTGTGATCCCAGTAGCTAAACTGTCACCGCTCTGTGATCCCAGTATTTAAACTGTCACAGCTCTGTGATCCCAGTAGCTAAACTGTCGCCGCTCTGTGATCCCAGTGTTTAAACTGTCACAGCTCTGTGATCCCAGTAGCTAAATTGTCGCCGCTCTGTGATCCCAGTGTTTAAACTGTCGCCGCTCTGTGATCCCAGTGTTTAAACTGTCGCCGCTCTGTGATCCCAGTAGCTAAACTGTCACCGCTCTGTGATCCCAGTATTTAAACTGTCACTGCTCTGTGACCCCAGTATTTAAACTGTCGCCGCTCTGTGATCCCAGTGTTTAAACTGTCGCCGCTCTGTGATCCCAGTGTTTAAACTGTCACCGCTCTGTGATCCCAGTGTTTAAACTGTCGCCGCTCTGTGATCCCAGTGTTTAAACTGTCGCCGCTCTGTGATCCCAGTGTTTAAACTGTCACCGCTCTGTGATCCCAGTGTTTAAACTGTCACCGCTCTGTGATCCCAGTATTTAAACTGTCACCGCTCTGTGATCCCAATATTTAAACTGTCGCCGCTCTGTGATCCCAGTGTTTAAACTGTCACCGCTCTGTGATCCCAGTGTTTAAACTGTCGCCGCTCTGTGATCCCAGTATTTAAACTGTCGCCGCTCTGTGATCCCAGTGTTTAAACTGTCGCCGCTCTGTGATCTCAGTGTTTCAACTGTCACCGCTCTGTGATCCCAGTGTTTAAACTGTCACCGCTCTGTGATCCCAGTGTTTAAACTGTCGCCGCTCTGTGATCCCAGTGTTTAAACTGTCACCGCTCTGTGATCCCAGTGTTTAAACTGTCGCCGCTCTGTGATCCCAGTGTTTAAACTGTCACCGCTCTGTGATCCCAGTGTTTAAACTGTCACCGCTCTGTGATCCCAGTGTTTAAACTGTCGCCGCTCTGTGTTTCCAGTATTTAAACTGTCGCCGCTCTGTGATCCCAGTGTTTAATCTGTCGCCGCTCTGTGTTCCCAGTATTTAAACTGTCGCCGCTCTGTGATCCCAGTATTTAAACTGTCGTCTCTCTGTGATCCCAGTGTTTAAACTGTCGCCGCTCTGTGATCCCAGTATTTAAACTGTCGCCGCTCTGTGATCCCAGCGTTTAAACTGTCACCGCTCTGTGATCCCAGTATTTAAACTGTCGCCGCTCTGTGATCCCAGCGTTTAAACTGTCACCGCTCTGTGATCCCAGTATTTAAACTGTCGCCGCTCTGTGATCCCAGCGTTTAAACTGTCACCGCTCTGTGATCCCAGTATTTAAACTGTCACCGCTCTGTGATCACAGTGTTTAAACTGTCGCCGCTCTGTGATCCCAGTATTTAAACTGTCGCCGCTCTGTGATCACAGTGTTTAAACTGTCACCGCTCTGTGATCCTAGTATTTAAACTGTCGCCGCCTTGTGATCCCAGTGTTTAAACTGTTACCGCTCTGTGATCCCAGTATTTAAACTGTCGCCGCTCTGCGATCCCAGTATTTAAACTGTCGCCGCTCTGTGATCCCAGTGTTTAAACTGTCGCCACTCTGTGATCCCAGTGTTTAAACTGTCGCCGCTCTGTGATCCCAGTGTTTAAACTGTCGCCGCTCTGTGATCCCAGTGTTTAAACTGTCACCTCTCCGTGATCCGAATATTTAAACTGTCGCCGCTCTGTGATCCCAGTGTTTAAACTGTCGCCGCTCTGTGACCCCAGTATTTAAACTGTCGCCGCTCTGTAATCCTAGTATTTAAACTGTCGCCGCTCTGTGTTCCCAGTGTTTAAACTGTCGCCGCTCTGTGATCCCAGTGTTTAAACTGTCGCCGCTCTGTGATCCCAGTGTTTAAACTGTCACCGCTCTGTGATCCCAGTGTTTAAACTGTCGCCACTCTGTGATCCCAGCGTTTAAACTGTCACCGCTCTGTGATCCCAGTGTTTAAACTGTCGCCGCTCTGTGATCCCAGTGTTTAAACTGTCGCCGCTCTCTGATCCCAGTATTTAAACTGTCACCGCTCTGTGATCCCAGTATTTAAACTGTCGCCGCTCTGTGATCCCAGTGTTTAAACTGTCGCCGCTCTGTGATCCCAGTGTTTAAACTGTCACCGCTCTGTGATCCCAGTATTTAAACTGTCGCCGCTCTGTGAACCCAGTGTTTAAACTGTCGCCGCTCTGTGATCCCAGTATTTAAACTGTCGCCGCTCTGTGAACCCAGTATTTAAACTGTCGCCGCTCTGTGATCCCAGTATTTTAACTGTCGCCGCTCTGTGATCCCAGTGTTTAAACTGTCGCCGCTCTGTGATCCCAGTGTTTAAACTGTCACCGTTCTGTGTTCCCAGTATTTAAACTGTCGCCGCTCTGTGATTCCAGTGTTTAATCTGTCGCCGCTCTGTGATCCCAGTATTTAAACTGTCGTCTCTCTGTGTTCCCAGTGTTTAAACTGTCTCCGCTCTGTGATCCCAGTGTTTAAACTGTCGCCGCTCTGTGATCCCAGTATTTAAACTGTCGCCGCTCTGTGATCCCAGTGTTTAAACTGTCGCTGCTCTGTGATTCCAGTATTTAAACTGTCGCCGCTCTGTGATCCCAGTGTTTAAACTGTCGCCGCTCTGTGATCCCAGTGTTTAAACAGTGGCCGCTCTGTGATCCCAGTGTTTAAACTGTTGCCGCTCTGTGATCCCAGTATTTAAACTGTCGCCGCTCTGTGATCCCAGTGTTTAAACTGTCGCCGCTCTGTGATCCCAGTATTTAAACTGTCACTGCTCTGTGACCCCAGTATTTAAACTGTCGCCGCTCTGTGATCCCAGTGTTTAAACTGTCGCCGCTCTGTGATCCCAGTGTTTAAACTGTCACCGCTCTGTGATCCCAGTGTTTAAACTGTCGCCGCTCTGTGATCCCAGTGTTTAAACTGTCGCCGCTCTGTGATCCCAGTGTTTAAACTGTCACCGCTCTGTGATCCCAGTGTTTAAACTGTCACCTCTCTGTGATCCCAGTATTTAAACTGTCACCGCTCTGTGATCCCAATATTTAAACTGTCGCCGCTCTGTGATCCCAGTGTTTAAACTGTCACCGCTCTGTGATCCCAGTGTTTAAACTGTCGCCGCTCTGTGATCCCAGTATTTAAACTGTCGCCGCTCTGTGATCCCAGTGTTTAAACTGTCGCCGCTCTGTGATCTCAGTGTTTCAACTGTCACCGCTCTGTGATCCCAGTGTTTAAACTGTCACCGCTCTGTGATCCCAGTGTTTAAACTGTCGCCGCTCTGTGATCCCAGTGTTTAAACTGTCACCGCTCTGTGATCCCAGTGTTTAAACTGTCGCCGCTCTGTGATCCCAGTGTTTAAACTGTCACCGCTCTGTGATCCCAGTGTTTAAACTGTCACCGCTCTGTGATCCCAGTGTTTAAACTGTCGCCGCTCTGTGTTTCCAGTATTTAAACTGTCGCCGCTCTGTGATCCCAGTGTTTAATCTGTCGCCGCTCTGTGTTCCCAGTATTTAAACTGTCGCCGCTCTGTGATCCCAGTATTTAAACTGTCGTCTCTCTGTGATCCCAGTGTTTAAACTGTCGCCGCTCTGTGATCCCAGTATTTAAACTGTCGCCGCTCTGTGATCCCAGCGTTTAAACTGTCACCGCTCTGTGATCCCAGTATTTAAACTGTCGCCGCTCTGTGATCCCAGCGTTTAAACTGTCACCGCTCTGTGATCCCAGTATTTAAACTGTCGCCGCTCTGTGATCCCAGCGTTTAAACTGTCACCGCTCTGTGATCCCAGTATTTAAACTGTCACCGCTCTGTGATCACAGTGTTTAAACTGTCGCCGCTCTGTGATCCCAGTATTTAAACTGTCGCCGCTCTGTGATCACAGTGTTTAAACTGTCACCGCTCTGTGATCCTCGTATTTAAACTGTCGCCGCCTTGTGATCCCAGTGTTTAAACTGTTACCGCTCTGTGATCCCAGTATTTAAACTGTCGCCGCTCTGCGATCCCAGCGTTTAAACTGTCGCCGCTCTGTGATCCCAGTGTTTAAACTGTCGCCGCTCTGTGATCCCTGTGTTTAAACTGTCACCGCTCTGTGATCCCAGTGTTTAAACTGTCGCCGCTCTGTGATCCCAGTGTTTAAACTGTCGCCACTCTGTGATCCCAGTGTTTAAACTGTCGCCGCTCTGTGATCCCAGTGTTTAAACTGTCGCCGCTCTGTGATCCCAGTGTTTAAACTGTCACCTCTCCGTGATCCGAATATTTAAACTGTCGCCGCTCTGTGATCCCAGTGTTTAAACTGTCGCCGCTCTGTGACCCCAGTATTTAAACTGTCGCCGCTCTGTAATCCTAGTATTTAAACTGTCGCCGCTCTGTGTTCCCAGTGTTTAAACTGTCGCCGCTCTGTGATCCCAGTGTTTAAACTGTCGCCGCTCTGTGATCCCAGTGTTTAAACTGTCACCGCTCTGTGATCCCAGTGTTTAAACTGTCGCCGCTCTGTGATCCCAGCGTTTAAACTGTCACCGCTCTGTGATCCCAGTGTTTAAACTGTCGCCGCTCTGTGATCCCAGTGTTTAAACTGTCGCCGCTCTCTGATCCCAGTATTTAAACTGTCACCGCTCTGTGATCCCAGTATTTAAACTGTCGCCGCTCTGTGATCCCAGTGTTTAAACTGTCGCCGCTCTGTGATCCCAGTGTTTAAACTGTCACCGCTCTGTGATCCCAGTATTTAAACTGTCGCCGCTCTGTGAACCCAGTGTTTAAACTGTCGCCGCTCTGTGATCCCAGTATTTAAACTGTCGCCGCTCTGTGAACCCAGTATTTAAACTGTCGCCGCTCTGTGATCCCAGTATTTTAACTGTCGCCGCTCTGTGATCCCAGTGTTTAAACTGTCGCCGCTCTGTGATCCCAGTGTTTAAACTGTCACCGTTCTGTGATCCCAATATTTAAACTGTCGCCGCTCTGTGTTCCCAGTATTTAAACTGTCGCCGCTCTGTGATTCCAGTGTTTAATCTGTCGCCGCTCTGTGATCCCAGTATTTAAACTGTCGTCTCTCTGTGTTCCCAGTGTTTAAACTGTCTCCGCTCTGTGATCCCAGTGTTTAAACTGTCGCCGCTCTGTGATCCCAGTATTTAAACTGTCGCCGCTCTGTGATCCCAGTGTTTAAACTGTCGCTGCTCTGTGATTCCAGTATTTAAACTGTCGCTGCTCTGTGATCCCAGTGTTTAAACTGTCGCCGCTCTGTGATCCCAGTGTTTAAACAGTGGCCGCTCTGTGATCCCAGTGTTTAAACTGTTGCCGCTCTGTGATCCCAGTATTTAAACTGTCGCCGCTCTGTGATCCCAGTGTTTAAACTGTCGCCGCTCTGTGATCCCAGTGTTTAAACTGTTGCCGCTCTGTGATCCCAGTATTTAAACAGTCGCCGCTCTGTGATCCCAGTGTTTAAACTGTCGCTGCTCTGTGATCCCAGTATTTAAACTGTCGCCGCTCTGTGATCCCAGTGTTTTAACTGTTGCCGTTCTGTGATCCCAGTAGCTAAACTGTCGCCGCTCTGTGATCCCAGTGTTTAAACTGTCGCCGCTCTGTGATCCCAGTGTTTAAACTGTCGCCGCTCTGTGATCCCAGTATTTAAACTGTCATCGCTCTGTGATCCCAATATTTAAACTGTCGCCGCTCTGTGATCCCAGTGTTTAAACTGTCGCCGCTCTGTGATCCCAGTGTTTAAACTGTCACCGCTCTGTGGTCCCAGTGTTTAAACTGTCACCGCTCTGTGATCCCAGTATTTAAACTGTCGCCGCTCTGTGATCCCAGTGTTTAAACTGTCGCCACTCTGTGATCCCAGTGTTTAAACTGTCGCCGCTCTGTGATCCCAGTGTTTAAACTGTCGCCGCTCTGTGATCCCAGTGTTTAAATTGTCACTGCTCTGTGATCCCAGTGTTTAAACTGTCACCACTCTGTGATCCCAGTGTTTAAACTGTCACCGTTCTGTGATCCCAATATTTAAACTGTCGCCGCTCTGTGATCCCAGTGTTAAAACTGTCGCCGCTCTGTGTTCCCAGTGTTTAAACTGTCGCCGCTCTGTGATCCCAGTTTTTCAACTGTCACTGCTCTGTGATCCCAGTAGCTAAACTGTCGCCGCTCTGTGATCCCAGTGTTTAAACTGTTGCCGCTCTGTGATCCCAGTATTTAAACTTTCACCGCTCTGTGATCCCAATATTTAAAATGTCGCCGCTCTGTGATCCCAGTGTTTAAACTGTCACCGCTCTGTGTTCCCAGTGTTTAAACTGTCGCCGCTCTGTGATCCCAGTGTTTAAACTGTCGCCGCTCTGTGATTCCAGTATTTAAACTGTCACCGCTCTGTGATCCCAGTATTTAAACTGTCGCCGCTCTGTGATCCCAGTATTTAAACTGTCGCCGCTCTGTGATTCCAGTATTTAAACTGTCACCGCTCTGTGTTCCCAGTGTTTAAACTGTCGCCGCTCTGTGATCCCAGTGTTTAAACTGTCGCCGCTCTGTGATTCCAGTATTTAAACTGTCACCGCTCTGTGATCCCAGTATTTAAACTGTCGCCGCTCTGTGATCCCAATATTTAAACTGTCACCGCTCTGTGATCCCAGTATTTAAACTGTCGCCGCTCTGTGATCCCAGTATTTAAACTGTCGCCGCTCTGTGATCCAAGTGTTTAAACTGTCGTCGCTCTGTTATCCCAGTGTTTAAACTGTCACCGCTCTGTGATCCCAGTATTTAAACTGTGGCCGCTCTGTGATCCCAGTATTTAAACTGTCGCCGCTCTGTGATCCCAGTATTTAAACTGTCGCCGCTCTGTGATCCCAGTGTTAAAACTGTCGCCGCTCTGTGATCCCAGTGTTTAAACTGTCGCTGCTCTGTGATCCCAGTATTTAAACTGTCGGCGCTCTGTGATCCCAGTATTTAAACTGTCACCGCTCTGTGAACCCAGTATTTAAACTGTCGTCGCTCTGTGATCCCAGTGATTCAACTGTCGCCGCTCTGTGATCCCAGTGTTTAAACTATCACCGCTCTGTGATCCCAGTGTTTAAACTGTCGCCGCTCTCTGTTCCCAGTGTTTAATCTGTCGCCGCTCTGTGATCCCAGTGTTTAAACTGTCACCGCTCTGTGATCTCAGTGTTTCAACTGTCGCCGCTCTGTGATCCCAGTGTTTAAACTGCCGCCGCTCTGTGATCCCAGTGTTTAAACTGTCGCCGCTCTGTGATCTCAGTGTTTCAACTGTCGCCGCTCTGTGATCCCAGTGTTTAAACTGCCGCCGCACTGTGATCCCAGTGTTTAAACTGCCGCCGCTCTGTGATCCCAGTATTTAAACTGTCGCCGCTCTGTGATCCCAGTGTTTAAACTGTCGCCGCTCTGTGATCCCAGTGTTTAAACTGTCGCCGCTCTGTGATCCCAGTATTTAAACTGTCGCCGCTCTGTGATCCCAGTGTTTAAACTGTCGCCGCTCTGTGATCCCAGTGTTTAAACTGTCGCCACTCTGTGATCCCAGTATTTAAACTGTCACCGCTCTGTGATCCCAGTGTTTAAACTGTCGCCGCTCTGTGATCCCAGTGTTTAAGCTGTCGCCGCTCTGTGATCCCAGTATTTAAACTGTCGCCGCTCTGTGATCCCAGTGTTTAAACTGTCGCCGCTCTGTGATCCCAGTATTTAAACTGTCGCCGCTCTGTGATCCCAGTGTTTAAACTGTCGCCGCTCCGTGATCCCAGTATTTAAACTGTCACCGCTCTGTGATCCCAGTGTTTAAACTGTCGCCGCTCTGTGATCCCAGTATTTATACTGTCACCGCTCTGTGATCCCAGTATTTAAACTGTCGCCGCTCTGTGATCCCAGTATTTAAACTGTCACCACTCCGTGATCCGAATATTTAAACTGTCACCGCTCTGTGTTCCCAGTGTTTAAACTGTCGCCGCTCTGTGATCCCAGTATTTATACTTTCACCGCTCTGTGATCCCAGTATTTAAACTGTCGCCGCTCTGTGATCCCAGTGTTTAAACTGTCACCACTCTGTGATCCCAGTATTTATACTGTCACCGCTCTGTGATCCCAGTATTTATACTGTCGCCGCTCTGTGATCCTAGTATTTAAACTGTCGCCGCTCTGTGATCCCAGTATTTATACTGTCACCGCTCTGTGATCCCAGTGTTTAAACTGTCACCGCTCTGTGATCCCAGTGTTTAAACTGTCGCCGCTCTGTCATCCCAGTGTTTAAACTGTCGCCGCTCTGTGATCCCAGTGTTTAAACTGTTATCGCTCTGTGATCACAGTGTTTAAACTGTCACTGCTCTGTGATCCCAGTGTTTAAACTGTCGCCGCTCTGTAATCCTAGTATTTAAACTGTCGCCGCTCTGTGATCCCAGCGTTTAAACTGTCACCGCTCTGTGATCCCAGTATTTAAACTGTCGCCGCTCTCTAATCCTAGTATTTAAACTGTCGCCGCTCTGTGATCCCAGTGTTTAAACTGTCACCGCTCTGTGATCCCAGTATTTAAACTGTCGCCGCTCTGTGATCCCAGCGTTTAAACTGTCACCGCTCTGTGATCCCAGTATTTAAACTGTCGCCGCTCTGTGATCCCAGTATTTAAACTGTCGCCGCTCTCTGATCCCAGTATTTACACTGTCGCCGCTCTGTAATCCTAGTATTTAAACTGTCGCCGCTCTGTGATCCCAGTGTTTAAACTGTCACCGCTCTGTGATCCCAGTATTTAAACTGTCGCCGCTCTGTGATCCCAGCGTTTAAACTGTCACCGCTCTGTGATCCCAGTATTTAAACTGTCGCCGCTCTGTGATCCCAGCGTTTAAACTGTCACCGCTCTGTGATCCCAGTATTTAAACTGTCGCCGCTCTGTGATCCCAGCGTTTAAACTGTCACCGCTCTGTGATCCCAGTATTTAAACTGTCACCGCTCTGTGATCACAGTGTTTAAACTGTCGCCGCTCTGTGATCCCAGTATTTAAACTGTCGCCGCTCTGTGATCACAGTGTTTAAACTGTCACCGCTCTGTGATCCTAGTATTTAAACTGTCGCCGCCTTGTGATCCCAGTGTTTAAACTGTTACCGCTCTGTGATCCCAGTATTTAAACTGTCGCCGCTCTGTGATCCCAGCGTTTAAACTGTCGCCGCTCTGTGATCCCAGTGTTTAAACTGTCGCCGCTCTGTGATCCCTGTGTTTAAACTGTCACCGCTCTGTGATCCCAGTGTTTAAACTGTCGCCGCTCTGTGATCCCAGTGTTTAAACTGTCGCCACTCTGTGATCCCAGTGTTTAAACTGTCGCCGCTCTGTGATCCCAGTGTTTAAACTGTCGCCGCTCTGTGATCCCAGTGTTTAAACTGTCACCTCTCCGTGATCCGAATATTTAAACTGTCGCCGCTCTGTGATCCCAGTGTTTAAACTGTCGCCGCTCTGTGACCCCAGTATTTAAACTGTCGCCGCTCTGTGATCCCAGTATTTATACTGTCACCGCTCTGTGATCCCAGTGTTTAAACTGTCGCCGCTCTGTGATCCCAGTGTTCAAACTGTCGCCGCTCTGTAATCCTAGTATTTAAACTGTCGCCGCTCTGTGTTCCCAGTGTTTAAACTGTCGCCGCTCTGTGATCCCAGTGTTTAAACTGTCGCCGCTCTGTGATCCCAGTGTTTAAACTGTCACCGCTCTGTGATCCCAGTGTTTAAACTGTCGCCGCTCTGTGATCCCAGCGTTTAAACTGTCACCGCTCTGTGATCCCAGTGTTTAAACTGTCGCCGCTCTGTGATCCCAGTGTTTAAACTGTCGCCGCTCTCTGATCCCAGTATTTAAACTGTCACCGCTCTGTGATCCCAGTATTTAAACTGTCGCCGCTCTGTGATCCCAGTGTTTAAACTGTCGCCGCTCTGTGATCCCAGTGTTTAAACTGTCACCGCTCTGTGATCCCAGTATTTAAACTGTCGCCGCTCTGTGATCCCAGTGTTTAAACTGTCACCGCTCTGTGATCTCAGTGTTTAAACTGTCGCCGCTCTGTGATCCCAGTGTTTAAACTGTCACCGCTCTGTGATCCTAGTATTTAAACTGTCGCCGCTCTGTGATCCCAGTGTTTAAACTGTCACCGCTCTGTGATCCCAGTGTTTAAACTGTCGCCGCTCTGTGATCCCAGTATTTAAACTGTCGCCGCTCTGTGATCCGTGTTTAAACTTTCACCGCTCTGTGATCCCAGTATTTAAACTGTCGCCGCTCTGTGTTCCCAGTGTTTAAACTGTCGCCGCTCTGTGATCCCAATATTTAAACTGTCGCCGCTCTGTGATCCCAGTGTTTAAACTGTCGCCGCTCTGTGATCCCAGTATTTAAACTGTTGCCGCTCTGTGATCCCAGTATTTAAACTGTCACCGCTCTGTGATCCCAGTGTTTAAACTGTCGCCGCTCTGTGATCCCAGTATTTAAACTGTCGCCGCTCTGTGATCCCAGTATTTAAACTGTCACCGCTCTGTGATCCCAGTGTTTAAACTGTCGCCGCTCTGTGATCCCAGTATTTAAACTGTCGCCGCTCTGTGATCCCAGTATTTAAACTGTCGCCGCTCTGTGATTCCAGTATTTAAACTGTCGCCGCTCTGTGATCCCAGTGTTTAAACTGTCACCGCTCTGTGATCCCAGTGTTTAAACTGTCACCGCTCTGTGATCCCAGTATTTAAACTGTCGCCGCTCTGTGATCCCAGTGTTTAAACTTTCACCGCTCTGTGATCCCAGTATTTAAACTGTCGCCGCTCTGTGATCCCAATATTTAAACTGTCGCCGCTCTGTGATCCCAGTATTTAAACTGTCGCCGCTCTGTGATCCCAGTATTTAAACTGTTGCCGCTCTGTGATCCCAGTGTTTAAACTGTCGCCGCTCTGTGATCCCAGTATTTAAACTGTCACCGCTCTGTGATCCCAGTATTTAAACTGTCGCCGCTCTGTGATCCCAGTGTTTAAACTGTCGCCGCTCTGTGATCCCAGTGTTTAAACTGTCGCCGTTCTGTGATCCAAGTGTTTAAACTCTCGCCGCTCCGTGATCCAAGTGTTTAAACTGTCGTCGCTCTGTGATCCCAGTATTTAAACTGTCGCCGCTCTGTGATCCCAGTGTTTAAACTGTCGCGCTCTGTGATCCCAGTGTTTAAACTGTCGCCGCTCTGTGATCCCAGTGTTTAAACTGTCGCCGCTCTGTGATCCCAGTGTTTAAACTGTCGCCGCTCTGTGATCCCAGTGTTTAAACTGTCGCCGCTCTGTGATCCCAGTATTTAAACTGTCACCGATCTGTGATCCCAGTGTTTAAACTGTCGCCGCTCTGTGATCCCAGTATTTAAACTGTCGCCGCTCTGTGATCCCAGTGTTTAAACTGTCGCTGCTCTGTGATCCAAGTGTTTAAACTGTCGTCGCTCTGTGATCCCAGTGTTTAAACTGTCGCCGCTCTGTGATCCCAGTGTTTAAACTGTCGCCGCTCTGTGATCCCAGTGTTTAAACTGTCGGCGCTCTGTGATCCCAATATTTAAACTGTCGCCGCTCTGTGATCCCAGTATTTAAACCGTCGCCGCTCTGTGATCCCAGTGTTTAAACTGTCGCCGCTCTGTGATCCCAGTATTTAAACTGTGGCCGCTCTGTGATCCCAGTGTTAAAACTGTCGCCGCTCTGTGATCCCAGTATTTAAACTGTCGCTGCTCTGTGATCCCAGTGTTTAAACTGTCGCCGCTCTGTGATCCCAGTGTTTAAACTGTCGCCGCTCTGTGATCCCAGTGTTTAAACTGTCGCCGCTCTGTGATCCCAGTATTTAAACTGTCACCGCTCTGTGAACCCAGTATTTAAACTGTCGTCGCTCTGTGATCCCAGTATTTAAACTGTCACCGCTCTGTGATCCCAGTGATTCAACTGTCGCCGCTCTGTGATCCCAATATTTAAACTGTCGCCGCTCTGTGATCCCTGTGTTTAAACTGTCACCGCTCTGTGATCCCAGTGTTTAAACTGTCACCGCTCTGTGATCCCAGTGTTTAAACTGTCGCCGCTCTGTGTTCCCAGTGTTTAATCTGTCGCCGCTCTGTGATCCCAGTATTTAAACTGTCGCCGCTCTGTGATCCCAGTGTTTAAACTGTCACAGCTCTGTGATCCCAGTAGCTAAACTGTCGACGCTCTGTGATCCCAGTATTTAAACTGTCACTGCTCTGTGATCCCAGTGTTTAAACTGTCGCCGCTCTGTGATCCCAGTAGCTAAACTGTCGCCGCTCTGTGATCCCAGTGTTTAAACTGTCGCCGCTCTGTGATCCCAGTGTTTAAACTGTCACAGCTCTGTGATCCCAGTAGCTAAACTGTCACCGCTCTGTGATCCCAGTATTTAAACTGTCACAGCTCTGTGATCCCAGTAGCTAAACTGTCGCCGCTCTGTGATCCCAGTGTTTAAACTGTCACAGCTCTGTGATCCCAGTAGCTAAATTGTCGCCGCTCTGTGATCCCAGTGTTTAAACTGTCGCCGCTCTGTGATCCCAGTGTTTAAACTGTCGCCGCTCTGTGATCCCAGTAGCTAAACTGTCACCGCTCTGTGATCCCAGTATTTAAACTGTCACTGCTCTGTGACCCCAGTATTTAAACTGTCGCCGCTCTGTGATCCCAGTGTTTAAACTGTCGCCGCTCTGTGATCCCAGTGTTTAAACTGTCACCGCTCTGTGATCCCAGTGTTTAAACTGTCGCCGCTCTGTGATCCCAGTGTTTAAACTGTCGCCGCTCTGTGATCCCAGTGTTTAAACTGTCACCGCTCTGTGATCCCAGTGTTTAAACTGTCACCGCTCTGTGATCCCAGTATTTAAACTGTCACCGCTCTGTGATCCCAATATTTAAACTGTCGCCGCTCTGTGATCCCAGTATTTAAACAGTCGCCGCTCTGTGATCCCAGTGTTTAAACTGTCACCGCTCTGTGATCCCAGTGTTTAAACTGTCACCGCTCTGTGATCCCAGTATTTAAACTGTCGCCGCTCTGTGATCCCAGTATTTAAACTGTCGCCGCTCTGTGATCCCAGTATTTAAACTGTCGCCGCTCTGTGATCCCAGTATTTAAACTGTCGCCGCTCTGTGATCCCAGTGTTTAAACTGTCGCCGCTCTGTGATCTCAGTGTTTCAACTGTCACCGCTCTGTGATCCCAGTGTTTAAACTGTCACCGCTCTGTGATCCCAGTGTTTAAACTGTCACCGCTCTGTGATCCCAGTGTTTAAACTGTCGCCGCTCTGTGATCCCAGTATTTAAACTGTCGCCGCTCTGTGATCCCAGTGTTTAAACTGTCGCCGCTCTGTGATCTCAGTGTTTCAACTGTCACCGCTCTGTGATCCCAGTGTTTAAACTGTCACCGCTCTGTGATCCCAGTGTTTAAACTGTCGCCGCTCTGTGATCCCAGTGTTTAAACTGTCACCGCTCTGTGATCCCAGTGTTTAAACTGTCGCCGCTCTGTGATCCCAGTGTTTAAACTGTCACCGCTCTGTGATCCCAGTGTTTAAACTGTCACCGCTCTGTGATCCCAGTGTTTAAACTGTCGCCGCTCTGTGTTTCCAGTATTTAAACTGTCGCCGCTCTGTGATCCCAGTGTTTAATCTGTCGCCGCTCTGTGTTCCCCGTATTTAAACTGTCGCCGCTCTGTGATCCCAGTATTTAAACTGTCGTCTCTCTGTGATCCCAGTGTTTAAACTGTCGCCGCTCTGTGATCCCAGTATTTAAACTGTCGCCGCTCTGTGATCCCAGCGTTTAAACTGTCACCGCTCTGTGATCCCAGTATTTAAACTGTCGCCGCTCTGTGATCCCAGCGTTTAAACTGTCACCGCTCTGTGATCCCAGTATTTAAACTGTCGCCGCTCTGTGATCCCAGCGTTTAAACTGTCACCGCTCTGTGATCCCAGTATTTAAACTGTCACCGCTCTGTGATCACAGTGTTTAAACTGTCGCCGCTCTGTGATCCCAGTATTTAAACTGTCGCCGCTCTGTGATCACAGTGTTTAAACTGTCACCGCTCTGTGATCCTAGTATTTAAACTGTCGCCGCCTTGTGATCCCAGTGTTTAAACTGTTACCGCTCTGTGATCCCAGTATTTAAACTGTCGCCGCTCTGTGATCCCAGCGTTTAAACTGTCGCCGCTCTGTGATCCCAGTGTTTAAACTGTCGCCGCTCTGTGATCCCTGTGTTTAAACTGTCACCGCTCTGTGATCCCAGTGTTTAAACTGTCGCCGCTCTGTGATCCCAGTGTTTAAACTGTCGCCACTCTGTGATCCCAGTGTTTAAACTGTCGCCGCTCTGTGATCCCAGTGTTTAAACTGTCGCCGCTCTGTGATCCCAGTGTTTAAACTGTCACCTCTCCGTGATCCGAATATTTAAACTGTCGCCGCTCTGTGATCCCAGTGTTTAAACTGTCGCCGCTCTGTGACCCCAGTATTTAAACTGTCGCCGCTCTGTGATCCCAGTATTTATACTGTCACCGCTCTGTGATCCCAGTGTTTAAACTGTCGCCGCTCTGTGATCCCAGTGTTCAAACTGTCGCCGCTCTGTAATCCTAGTATTTAAACTGTCGCCGCTCTGTGTTCCCAGTGTTTAAACTGTCGCCGCTCTGTGATCCCAGTGTTTAAACTGTCGCCGCTCTGTGATCCCAGTGTTTAAACTGTCACCGCTCTGTGATCCCAGTGTTTAAACTGTCGCCGCTCTGTGATCCCAGCGTTTAAACTGTCACCGCTCTGTGATCCCAGTGTTTAAACTGTCGCCGCTCTGTGATCCCAGTGTTTAAACTGTCGCCGCTCTCTGATCCCAGTATTTAAACTGTCACCGCTCTGTGATCCCAGTATTTAAACTGTCGCCGCTCTGTGATCCCAGTGTTTAAACTGTCGCCGCTCTGTGATCCCAGTGTTTAAACTGTCACCGCTCTGTGATCCCAGTATTTAAACTGTCGCCGCTCTGTGATCCCAGTGTTTAAACTGTCACCGCTCTGTGATCTCAGTGTTTAAACTGTCGCCGCTCTGTGATCCCAGTGTTTAAACTGTCACCGCTCTGTGATCCTAGTATTTAAACTGTCGCCGCTCTGTGATCCCAGTGTTTAAACTGTCACCGCTCTGTGATCCCAGTGTTTAA
Organism: Scyliorhinus torazame; assembly: GCF_047496885.1. Classification (NCBI taxonomy): domain Eukaryota; kingdom Metazoa; phylum Chordata; class Chondrichthyes; order Carcharhiniformes; family Scyliorhinidae; genus Scyliorhinus; species Scyliorhinus torazame. Next base: position 1,623,236 of record NC_092734.1, on the reverse strand, counting down.
ACTGTCGCCGCTCTGTGATCCCAGTATTTAAACTGTCGCCGCTCTGTGATCCCAGTGTTTAAACTTTCACCGCTCTGTGATCCCAGTATTTAAACTGTCGCCGCTCTGTGTTCCCAGTGTTTAAACTGTCGCCGCTCTGTGATCCCAATATTTAAACTGTCGCCGCTCTGTGATCCCAGTGTTTAAACTGTCGCCGCTCTGTGATCCCAGTATTTAAACTGTTGCCGCTCTGTGATCCCAGTATTTAAACTGTCACCGCTCTGTGATCCCAGTGTTTAAACTGTCGCCGCTCTGTGATCCCAGTATTTAAACTGTCGCCGCTCTGTGATCCCAGTATTTAAACTGTCACCGCTCTGTGATCCCAGTGTTTAAACTGTCGCCGCTCTGTGATCCCAGTATTTAAACTGTCGCCGCTCTGTGATCCCAGTATTTAAACTGTCGCCGCTCTGTGATCCCAGTATTTAAACTGTCGCCGCTCTGTGATCCCAGTGTTTAAACTGTCACCGCTCTGTGATCCCAGTGTTTAAACTGTCACCGCTCTGTGATCCCAGTATTTAAACTGTCGCCGCTCTGTGATCCCAGTGTTTAAACTTTCACCGCTCTGTGATCCCAGTATTTAAACTGTCGCCGCTCTGTGATCCCAATATTTAAACTGTCGCCGCTCTGTGATCCCAGTATTTAAACTGTCGCCGCTCTGTGATCCCAGTATTTAAACTGTTGCCGCTCTGTGATCCCAGTGTTTAAACTGTCGCCGCTCTGTGATCCCAGTATTTAAACTGTCACCGCTCTGTGATCCCAGTATTTAAACTGTCGCCGCTCTGTGATCCCAGTGTTTAAACTGTCGCCGCTCTGTGATCCCAGTGTTTAAACTGTCGCCGTTCTGTGATCCAAGTGTTTAAACTCTCGCCGCTCCGTGATCCAAGTGTTTAAACTGTCGTCGCTCTGTGATCCCAGTATTTAAACTGTCGCCGCTCTGTGATCCCAGTGTTTAAACTGTCGCGCTCTGTGATCCCAGTGTTTAAACTGTCGCCGCTCTGTGATCCCAGTGTTTAAACTGTCGCCGCTCTGTGATCCCAGTGTTTAAACTGTCGCCGCTCTGTGATCCCAGTGTTTAAACTGTCGCCGCTCTGTGATCCCAGTATTTAAACTGTCACCGATCTGTGATCCCAGTGTTTAAACTGTCGCCGCTCTGTGATCCCAGTATTTAAACTGTCGCCGCTCTGTGATCCCAGTGTTTAAACTGTCGCCGCTCTGTGATCCAAGTGTTTAAACTGTCGTCGCTCTGTGATCCCAGTGTTTAAACTGTCGCCGCTCTGTGATCCCAGTGTTTAAACTGTCGCCGCTCTGTGATCCCAGTGTTTAAACTGTCGGCGCTCTGTGATCCCAATATTTAAACTGTCGCCGCTCTGTGATCCCAGTATTTAAACCGTCGCCGCTCTGTGATCCCAGTGTTTAAACTGTCGCCGCTCTGTGATCCCAGTATTTAAACTGTGGCCGCTCTGTGATCCCAGTGTTAAAACTGTCGCCGCTCTGTGATCCCAGTATTTAAACTGTCGCTGCTCTGTGATCCCAGTGTTTAAACTGTCGCCGCTCTGTGATCCCAGTGTTTAAACTGTCGCCGCTCTGTGATCCCAGTGTTTAAACTGTCGCCGCTCTGTGATCCCAGTATTTAAACTGTCACCGCTCTGTGAACCCAGTATTTAAACTGTGGTCGCTCTGTGATCCCAGTATTTAAACTGTCACCGCTCTGTGATCCCAGTGATTCAACTGTCGCCGCTCTGTGATCCCAATATTTAAACTGTCGCCGCTCTGTGATCCCTGTGTTTAAACTGTCACCGCTCTGTGATCCCAGTGTTTAAACTGTCACCGCTCTGTGATCCCAGTGTTTAAACTGTCGCCGCTCTGTGTTCCCAGTGTTTAATCTGTCGCCGCTCTGTGATCCCAGTATTTAAACTGTCGCCGCTCTGTGATCCCAGTGTTTAAACTGTCACAGCTCTGTGATCCCAGTAGCTAAACTGTCGACGCTCTGTGATCCCAGTATTTAAACTGTCACTGCTCTGTGATCCCAGTGTTTAAACTGTCGCCGCTCTGTGATCCCAGTAGCTAAACTGTCGCCGCTCTGTGATCCCAGTGTTTAAACTGTCGCCGCTCTGTGATCCCAGTGTTTAAACTGTCACAGCTCTGTGATCCCAGTAGCTAAACTGTCACCGCTCTGTGATCCCAGTATTTAAACTGTCACAGCTCTGTGATCCCAGTAGCTAAACTGTCGCCGCTCTGTGATCCCAGTGTTTAAACTGTCACAGCTCTGTGATCCCAGTAGCTAAATTGTCGCCGCTCTGTGATCCCAGTGTTTAAACTGTCGCCGCTCTGTGATCCCAGTGTTTAAACTGTCGCCGCTCTGTGATCCCAGTAGCTAAACTGTCACCGCTCTGTGATCCCAGTATTTAAACTGTCACTGCTCTGTGACCCCAGTATTTAAACTGTCGCCGCTCTGTGATCCCAGTGTTTAAACTGTCGCCGCTCTGTGATCCCAGTGTTTAAACTGTCACCGCTCTGTGATCCCAGTGTTTAAACTGTCGCCGCTCTGTGATCCCAGTGTTTAAACTGTCGCCGCTCTGTGATCCCAGTGTTTAAACTGTCACCGCTCTGTGATCCCAGCGTTTAAACTGTCACCGCTCTGTGATCCCAGTATTTAAACTGTCACCGCTCTGTGATCCCAATATTTAAACTGTCGCCGCTCTGTGATCCCAGTATTTAAACAGTCGCCGCTCTGTGATCCCAGTGTTTAAACTGTCACCGCTCTGTGATCCCAGTGTTTAAACTGTCACCGCTCTGTGATCCCAGTATTTAAACTGTCGCCGCTCTGTGATCCCAGTATTTAAACTGTCGCCGCTCTGTGATCCCAGTATTTAAACTGTCGCCGCTCTGTGATCCCAGTATTTAAACTGTCGCCGCTCTGTGATCCCAGTGTTTAAACTGTCGCCGCTCTGTGATCTCAGTGTTTCAACTGTCACCGCTCTGTGATCCCAGTGTTTAAACTGTCACCGCTCTGTGATCCCAGTGTTTAAACTGTCACCGCTCTGTGATCCCAGTGTTTAAACTGTCGCCGCTCTGTGATCCCAGTATTTAAACTGTCGCCGCTCTGTGATGCCAGTGTTTAAACTGTCGCCGCTCTGTGATCTCAGTGTTTCAACTGTCACCGCTCTGTGATCCCAGTGTTTAAACTGTCACCGCTCTGTGATCCCAGTGTTTAAACTGTCGCCGCTCTGTGATCCCAGTGTTTAAACTGTCACCGCTCTGTGATCCCAGTGTTTAAACTGTCGCCGCTCTGTGATCCCAGTGTTTAAACTGTCACCGCTCTGTGATCCCAGTGTTTAAACTGTCACCGCTCTGTGATCCCAGTGTTTAAACTGTCGCCGCTCTGTGTTTCCAGTATTTAAACTGTCGCCGCTCTGTGATCCCAGTGTTTAATCTGTCGCCGCTCTGTGTTCCCAGTATTTAAACTGTCGCCGCTCTGTGATCCCAGTATTTAAACTGTCGTCTCTCTGTGATCCCAGTGTTTAAACTGTCGCCGCTCTGTGATCCCAGTATTTAAACTGTCGCCGCTCTGTGATCCCAGTGTTTAAACTGTCGCTGCTCTGTGATCCCAGTATTTAAACTGTCGCCGCTCTGTGATCCCAGTATTTAAACTGTCGCCGCTCTGTGATCCCAGTGTTTAAACTGTCGCCGCTCTGTGATCCCAGTATTTAAACTGTCGCCGCTCTGTGATCCCAGTGTTTAAACTGTCGCCGCTCTGTGATCCCAGTATTTAAACTGTCGCCGCTCTGTGATCGCAGTGTTTAAACTGTCGCCGCTCTGTGATCACAATATTTAAACTGTCGCCGCTCTGTGATCCCAGTGTTTAAACTGTCGCCGCTCTGTGATCCCAGTGTTTAATCTGTCGCCGCTCTGTGATCCCAGTATTTAAACTGTCACCGCTCTGTGATCCCAGTGTTTAAACTGTCACCGCTCTGTGATCCCAGTGTTTAAACTGTCACCGCTCTGTGATCCCAGTATTTAAACTGTCGCCGCTCTGTGATCCCAGTGTTTAAACTTTCACCGCTCTGTGATCCCAGTATTTAAACTGTCGCCGCTCTGTGATCCCAATATTTAAACTGTCGCCGCTCTGTGATCCCAGTATTTAAACTGTCGCCGCTCTGTGATCCCAGTATTTAAACTGTTGCCGCTCTGTGATCCCAGTGTTTAAACTGTCGCCGCTCTGTGATCCCAGTATTTAAACTGTCACCGCTCTGTGATCCCAGTATTTAAACTGTCGCCGCTCTGTGATCCCAGTGTTTAAACTGTCGCCGCTCTGTGATCCCAGTGTTTAAACTGTCGCCGTTCTGTGATCCAAGTGTTTAAACTCTCGCCGCTCCGTGATCCAAGTGTTTAAACTGTCGTCGCTCTGTGATCCCAGTATTTAAACTGTCGCCGCTCTGTGATCCCAGTGTTTAAACTGTCGCGCTCTGTGATCCCAGTGTTTAAACTGTCGCCGCTCTGTGATCCCAGTGTTTAAACTGTCGCCGCTCTGTGATCCCAGTGTTTAAACTGTCGCCGCTCTGTGATCCCAGTGTTTAAACTGTCGCCGCTCTGTGATCCCAGTATTTAAACTGTCACCGATCTGTGATCCCAGTGTTTAAACTGTCGCCGCTCTGTGATCCCAGTATTTAAACTGTCGCCGCTCTGTGATCCCAGTGTTTAAACTGTCGCCGCTCTGTGATCCAAGTGTTTAAACTGTCGTCGCTCTGTGATCCCAGTGTTTAAACTGTCGCCGCTCTGTGATCCCAGTGTTTAAACTGTCGCCGCTCTGTGATCCCAGTGTTTAAACTGTCGGCGCTCTGTGATCCCAATATTTAAACTGTCGCCGCTCTGTGATCCCAGTATTTAAACCGTCGCCGCTCTGTGATCCCAGTGTTTAAACTGTCGCCGCTCTGTGATCCCAGTATTTAAACTGTGGCCGCTCTGTGATCCCAGTGTTAAAACTGTCGCCGCTCTGTGATCCCAGTATTTAAACTGTCGCTGCTCTGTGATCCCAGTGTTTAAACTGTCGCCGCTCTGTGATCCCAGTGTTTAAACTGTCGCCGCTCTGTGATCCCAGTGTTTAAACTGTCGCCGCTCTGTGATCCCAGTATTTAAACTGTCACCGCTCTGTGAACCCAGTATTTAAACTGTCGTCGCTCTGTGATCCCAGTATTTAAACTGTCACCGCTCTGTGATCCCAGTGATTCAACTGTCGCCGCTCTGTGATCCCAATATTTAAACTGTCGCCGCTCTGTGATCCCTGTGTTTAAACTGTCACCGCTCTGTGATCCCAGTGTTTAAACTGTCACCGCTCTGTGATCCCAGTGTTTAAACTGTCGCCGCTCTGTGTTCCCAGTGTTTAATCTGTCGCCGCTCTGTGATCCCAGTATTTAAACTGTCGCCGCTCTGTGATCCCAGTGTTTAAACTGTCACAGCTCTGTGATCCCAGTAGCTAAACTGTCGACGCTCTGTGATCCCAGTATTTAAACTGTCACTGCTCTGTGATCCCAGTGTTTAAACTGTCGCCGCTCTGTGATCCCAGTAGCTAAACTGTCGCCGCTCTGTGATCCCAGTGTTTAAACTGTCGCCGCTCTGTGATCCCAGTGTTTAAACTGTCACAGCTCTGTGATCCCAGTAGCTAAACTGTCACCGCTCTGTGATCCCAGTATTTAAACTGTCACAGCTCTGTGATCCCAGTAGCTAAACTGTCGCCGCTCTGTGATCCCAGTGTTTAAACTGTCACAGCTCTGTGATCCCAGTAGCTAAATTGTCGCCGCTCTGTGATCCCAGTGTTTAAACTGTCGCCGCTCTGTGATCCCAGTGTTTAAACTGTCGCCGCTCTGTGATCCCAGTAGCTAAACTGTCACCGCTCTGTGATCCCAGTATTTAAACTGTCACTGCTCTGTGACCCCAGTATTTAAACTGTCGCCGCTCTGTGATCCCAGTGTTTAAACTGTCGCCGCTCTGTGATCCCAGTGTTTAAACTGTCACCGCTCTGTGATCCCAGTGTTTAAACTGTCGCCGCTCTGTGATCCCAGTGTTTAAACTGTCGCCGCTCTGTGATCCCAGTGTTTAAACTGTCACCGCTCTGTGATCCCAGCGTTTAAACTGTCACCGCTCTGTGATCCCAGTATTTAAACTGTCACCGCTCTGTGATCCCAATATTTAAACTGTCGCCGCTCTGTGATCCCAGTATTTAAACAGTCGCCGCTCTGTGATCCCAGTGTTTAAACTGTCACCGCTCTGTGATCCCAGTGTTTAAACTGTCACCGCTCTGTGATCCCAGTATTTAAACTGTCGCCGCTCTGTGATCCCAGTATTTAAACTGTCGCCGCTCTGTGATCCCAGTATTTAAACTGTCGCCGCTCTGTGATCCCAGTATTTAAACTGTCGCCGCTCTGTGATCCCAGTGTTTAAACTGTCGCCGCTCTGTGATCTCAGTGTTTCAACTGTCACCGCTCTGTGATCCCAGTGTTTAAACTGTCACCGCTCTGTGATCCCAGTGTTTAAACTGTCACCGCTCTGTGATCCCAGTAGCTAAACTGTCGCCGCTCTGTGATCCCAGTGTTTAAACTGTCGCCGCTCTGTGATCCCAGTGTTTAAACTGTCGCCGCTCTGTGATCCCAGTAGCTAAACTGTCACCGCTCTGTGATCCCAGTATTTAAACTGTCACTGCTCTGTGACCCCAGTATTTAAACTGTCGCCGCTCTGTGATCCCAGTGTTTAAACTGTCGCCGCTCTGTGATCCCAGTGTTTAAACTGTCGCCGCTCTGTGATCCCAGTGTTTAAACTGTCGCCGCTCTGTGATCCCAGTGTTTAAACTGTCACCGCTCTGTGATCCCAGCGTTTAAACTGTCACCGCTCTGTGATCCCAGTATTTAAACTGTCACCGCTCTGTGATCCCAATATTTAAACTGTCGCCGCTCTGTGATCCCAGTATTTAAACAGTCGCCGCTCTGTGATCCCAGTGTTTAAACTGTCACCGCTCTGTGATCCCAGTGTTTAAACTGTCACCGCTCTGTGATCCCAGTATTTAAACTGTCGCCGCTCTGTGATCCCAGTATTTAAACTGTCGCCGCTCTGTGATCCCAGTATTTAAACTGTCGCCGCTCTGTGATCCCAGTATTTAAACTGTCGCCGCTCTGTGATCCCAGTGTTTAAACTGTCGCCGCTCTGTGATCTCAGTGTTTCAACTGTCACCGCTCTGTGATCCCAGTGTTTAAACTGTCACCGCTCTGTGATCCCAGTGTTTAAACTGTCACCGCTCTGTGATCCCAGTGTTTAAACTGTCGCCGCTCTGTGATCCCAGTATTTAAACTGTCGCCGCTCTGTGATGCCAGTGTTTAAACTGTCGCCGCTCTGTGATCTCAGTGTTTCAACTGTCACCGCTCTGTGATCCCAGTGTTTAAACTGTCACCGCTCTGTGATCCCAGTGTTTAAACTGTCGCCGCTCTGTGATCCCAGTGTTTAAACTGTCACCGCTCTGTGATCCCAGTGTTTAAACTGTCGCCGCTCTGTGATCCCAGTGTTTAAACTGTCACCGCTCTGTGATCCCAGTGTTTAAACTGTCACCGCTCTGTGATCCCAGTGTTTAAACTGTCGCCGCTCTGTGTTTCCAGTATTTAAACTGTCGCCGCTCTGTGATCCCAGTGTTTAATCTGTCGCCGCTCTGTGTTCCCAGTATTTAAACTGTCGCCGCTCTGTGATCCCAGTATTTAAACTGTCGTCTCTCTGTGATCCCAGTGTTTAAACTGTCGCCGCTCTGTGATCCCAGTATTTAAACTGTCGCCGCTCTGTGATCCCAGTGTTTAAACTGTCGCTGCTCTGTGATCCCAGTATTTAAACTGTCGCCGCTCTGTGATCCCAGTATTTAAACTGTCGCCGCTCTGTGATCCCAGTGTTTAAACTGTCGCCGCTCTGTGATCCCAGTATTTAAACTGTCGCCGCTCTGTGATCCCAGTGTTTAAACTGTCGCCGCTCTGTGATCCCAGTATTTAAACTGTCGCCGCTCTGTGATCGCAGTGTTTAAACTGTCGCCGCTCTGTGATCACAATATTTAAACTGTCGCCGCTCTGTGATCCCAGTGTTTAAACTGTCGCCGCTCTGTGATCCCAGTGTTTAATCTGTCGACGCTCTGTGATCCCAGTATTTAAACTGTCACCGCTCTGTGATCCCAGTGTTTAAACTGTCGCCGCTCTGTGATCCCAGTGTTTAAACTGTCGCCGCTCTGTGATCCCAGTATTCATACTGTCACCGCTCTGTGATCCCAGTGTTTCAACTGTCGCCGCTCTGTGATCCCAGTATATAAACTGTTGTCTCTCTGTGATCCCAGTGTTGAAACTGTCGCCGTTCTGTGATCCCAGGGTTTAAACTGTTCTGACACTCACTGCTTGAAATGGTGGTAGCGGCAGGACATCTCACAACATTTAGGAAGAATTTAGATGAGCCCTTACAAGGCTACAAATCAAGTGCTGGAAAATGAGATTGAAGTTAATAGATGCTTGGTGGTTGGTGGGGACTCAATTGGCCAAAGGGCCTCTTTCTGTGCTGTAAAAACTCTCAAACTCAATCCCAATTGGTCCGTCACTGGTACTCCCAACACCCCCTTCAGTTGCCTAGACTTAAAGCGTTGCTATGGTTCCCTAACCTCTCCGCCTCACTACTTTGTTTTGCTCCAACCTCTGACCAAAGATGTGGTCATATGAGCTAATATCTTCTTTCGTAGCTTGGTAAACTTTGTTTCATAATGCATTTGGTAAGCACGTTTGGCTGTCTTATTATGCTGAAGGCACTATATAAAATACAAGTTGTTGTTGTTTCAGACCTGAAGACTTGTGCTGCAGAACCAGCCACACTCCTAACCAAGCTGTTCCAGTACAGCTACAACACAGGCATCTATCAGAGAACGCGGGGACTGTCCACTTACTCTGCCTGTAGAACAATAATAATAATGAAAAGTCTAATCCAGCCAATTATTGCCCCATCACTTTAGTTATCAGCAAAGTGTAGTTGGATGTGCTATTCGGTGATATGTACTCACCGATGCTCAATTCGGATTCCACCAGGAACACAGCTCAAGTCCTCATCACAACGTTGGTCCAAACATGGGCGTTAGGGCTGAATGACGCAGGTAACGTGAGCGGCTTTGCTCTTGTCATCAAGGCAAAATCTGACCGCGTTTGGCATCGGGGAGTCCAGGCAGACCTGGAGTCAGTGGGAATCAGGGGGAAAGCTCTCGTTGGTTGGAGTGAATGGGAATCAGGGGGAAAGCTCTCTGTTGGTTGGAGTGAATGGGTATCAGGTGGAAAGCTCTCTGTTGGTTGGAGTCAGTGGGAATCAGGGGGAAAGCTCTCGTTGGTTGGAGTGAATGGGAATCAGGGGGAAAGCTCTCTGTTGGTTGGAGTGAATGGGAATCAGGGGGAAAGCTCTCTGTTGGTTGGAATCAATGGGAATCAGGGGGAAAGCTCTCTGTTGGTTGGAGTGAATGGGAATCAGGTGGAAAGCTCTCTGTTGGTTGGAGTGAATGGGAATCAAGGGGAAAGCTCTCTGTTGGTTGGAGTGAATGGGAATCAAGGGGAAAGCTCTCTGTTGGTTGGAGTGAATGGGAATCCGGGGGAAAGCTCTCTGTTGGTTGGAGTCAGTGGGAATCAGGGGGGAAGCTCTCTGTTGGATGGAGTCAGTGGGAATCAGGGGGAAAGCTCTCTGTTGGTTGGAGTCAGTGGGAAAGCTCTCTGTTGGTTGGAGTGAATGGGAATCAGGGGGAAAGCTCTCTGTTGGATGGAGTCAGTGGGAATCAGGGGGAAAGCTCTCTGTTGGATGGAGTCAGTGGGAATCAGGGGGAAAGCTCTCTGTTGGATGGAGTCAGTGGGAATCAGGGGGAAAGCTCTCTGTTGGTTGGAGTCAGTGGGAAAGCTCTCTGTTGGTTGGAGTGACTGGGAATCAGGGGGAAAGCTCTCTGTTGGTTGGAGTGAATGGGAATCAGGGGGAAAGCTCTCTGTTGGTTGGAGTCAGTGGGAATCAGGGGGAAAGCTCTCTGTTGGTTGGAGTGAATGGGAATCAGGTGGAAAGCTCTCTGTTGGTTGGAGTCAATGGGAATCAGGTGGAAAGCTCTCTGTTGGTTGGAGTGAATGGGAATCAGGGGGAAAGCTCTCTGTTGGTTGGAGTCAATGGGAATCAGGGGAAAGCTCTCTGTTGGTTGGAGTCAATGGGAATCAGAGGAAAGCTCTCTGTTGGTTGGAGTCAGTGGGAATCAGGTGGAAAGCTCTCTGTTGGTTGGAGTCAATGGGAATCAGGTGGAAAGCTCTCTGTTGGTTGGAGTCAATGGGAATCAGGGGAAAGCTCTCTGTTGGTTGGAGTCAGTGGGAATCAGGTGCAAAGCTCTCTGTTGGTTGGAGTCAATGGGAATCAGGTGGAAAGCTCTCTGTTGGTTGGAGTCAGTGGGAATCAGGGGGAAAGCTCTCTGTTGGTTGGAGTGAATGGGAATCAGGGGAAAGCTCTCTGTTGGTTGGAGTCAGTGGGAATCAGGTGGAAAGCTCTCTGTTGGTTGGAGTCAATGGGAATCAGGGGGAAAGCTCTCTGTTGGTTGGAGTCAATGGGAATCAGGGGAAAGCTCTCTGTTGGTTGGAGTCAGTGGGAATCAGGGGGAAAGCTCTCTGTTGGTTGGAGTCAATGGGAATCAGGGGAAAGCTCTCTGTTGGTTGGAGTCAATGGGAATCAGGTGGAAAGCTCTCTGTTGGTTGGAGTCAATGGGAATCAGGGGGAAAGCTCTCTGTTGGTTGGAGTCAATGGGAATCAGGTGGAAAGCTCTCTGTTGGTTGGAGTCAATGGGAATCAGGGGGAAAGCTCTCTGTTGGTTGGAGTCAGTGGGAATCAGGGGGAAAGCTCTCTGTTGGTTGGAGTGAATGGGAATCAGGTGGAAAGCTCTCTGTTGGTTGGAGTGAATGGGAATCAGGGGAAAGCTCTCTGTTGGTTGGAGTCAATGGGAATCAGGGGAAAGCTCTCTGTTGGTTGGAGTCAGTGGGAATCAGGTGGAAAGCTCTCTGTTGGTTGGAGTCAATGGGAATCAGGTGGAAAGCTCTCTGTTGGTTGGAGTCAATGGGAATCAGGGGAAAGCTCTCTGTTGGTTGGAGTCAATGGGAATCAGGTGGAAAGCTCTCTGTTGGTTGGAGTCAATGGGAATCAGGGGGAAAGCTCTCTGTTGGTTGGAGTCAATGGGAATCAGGGGGAAAGCTCTCTGTTGGTTGGAGTGACTGGGAATCAAGGGGAAAGCTCTCTGTTGGTTGGAGTCATTTCTGGCTCAAAGGAAGATGGTTGTGGTGGTTGGAGGTCAATCATCTCATCTCCAGGACATCACTGCAGGAGTTCCTCAGGACCATGTCCTTGACCCAGCATCTTCCTGTATTGAGTGTTGGCCACACTGCCGCAGTTCCGCTGTCTTGCCGCTGGGGGCGTGTTGGCGCCTCCCCATTCTGCCGGCAGTCAGCGGCTGCGCGCGCAACCACAGCCAACCGTTCCCGCGCGAGCCCCAGGCGGCGCCCGCCACAAGGCACGCCCCTAATTGGAGCAGCAATGCGCACGCGCGCGCGGAATCACGGCTGTGATTGGAGGGTCTCTGCGCGGCGCTGTGATTGGCGGGTGTCTGCGCGGCGCTGTGATTGGCGGGTCTCCGCGCGGCGCTGTGATTGGCGGGTCTCTTCGCTGCGCTGTGATTGGCGGGTCTCTGTGCGACGCTGTTATTGGCCGGTCTCTGTGCGGCGCTGTGATTGGCCGGTCTCTCTGCGACGCTGTGATTGGCCGGTCTCTGCCCGGCGCTGTGATTGGCGGGTCTCTGTGCGGCGCTGTGATTGGCGGGTCTGTGCACGGCGCTGTGATTGGCCGGTCTCTGTGCGGCGCTGTGATTGGCGGGTCTCTGCCCGGTGCTGTGATTGGCGGGTCTCTGTGCGACGCTGTGATTGGCGGGTCTGTGCACGGCGCTGTGATTGGCCGGTCTCTGTGCGACGCTGTGATTGGCGGGTCTGTGCACGGCGCTGTGATTGGCCGGTCTCTGTGCGACGCTGTGATTGGCGGGTCTGTGCACGGCGCTGTGATTGGCCGGTCTGTCACGAGCGGCTGCATGGGTGGGACAGTTGTCCAGCGCGGTGCACTCTGACCCACAAGAGTGCCTGACCCGTGGCTGCCAATGGAAAGCTTGGTGTGTCCTCCGAGAGAATGGCCAACCTGTGACTGACTATGTGGAGGAGCCACCCATGGAGCTGGAGAGTCCAGCAGGCCCTGGGAGTCCCGGGAGGAATGGGACAGAATCCCTACAGTGCAGAAGGAGGCCATTGGGCCCATCGAGTCTACATCGACCCTCCGAAAGAACAGCCCACCCACGCCCACCTCTTGGAAAGGGAAGCACCAATCTCCTGAAGATTTCATGCAGCCGCTCTGATGGAGCAAGTGATTCCCCAAATTCACTTGAGCCTCTGCACGTTGAGCGAGGGATGTATTGTTGATCGACTTCCTGGGGAATCGCATTCTCCGCAATTACATATTTCACTTGTCGCTCTACCTGTGGCAAAATAGGAATTCCGCCCATAGGTAACTTGTCTTCATCTCCTGAGCTGTATAGGAGCCGAAATCAGAGGTAGATTCCAGGACTTATTGGATCTTCTGACCCTGCAAATGTCGGCGTTCAAGGTGCAAGTAATAATAATCTTTATTGTCAGTAGGCTTACACTAACACTGCAATGAAGTTACTGTGAAAAGCCCCTCGTCGCCACATTCCGGCGCCTGTTCGGGTACACAGAGGGAGAATTCAGAATTCTCAGCTGGTACAGGAATTGAACCCGCGCCTCAGGCCATGTTCTGCATCACAAACTAGCTGTCTAGCCCACTGAGCTAAACCACCCGCACTGGGAGGGAGAATTCAGAATGTCCAATTCACCTAACAGCATGTCTTTCTGGACTGTGGGAGGCAACCAAAGCACCCGGAGGAAACCCACGCAGACACGGGGAGAACGTGCAGACTCCATACAGACGGTAACCCAAGCCGGGAATCGAACCTGGGACCTGGAGCTGTGAACCAACAGTGCTAACCACTGTGCTGCCCAGTGTTGCCACTGTCACCATGTGGGGACTAACTGATGCACTTTTGTGGCATGGCAGGGAGCATCAAAGCTGATACTGCCCCTACTGCCACCCTAAATACCAACAGTGCTTTGGTCAGTAGAAGGCTCCGAGTAGCAATTAGAGACTAGAAATATTGCCCCAATTATTGACCAGGCAGAGATCAGTCCCAATCAAAACTGTCCCAGTCTGATAGGTTGTAGGTTCACCAGAGTGGAATAGGCCACTGATTCTCATTTGTTCTGCTCGCCTGAAAAATGACCATTTGAGCAGAGTCTGCCCATTGAGATGTTTGTTGTTCTCACTCCCCCACCTTTGTTTCTAATCAGTACAAGTTGTAAATGAAATGAAGGGGTCAGCAACACAGTTTGTTGTCTTATAATGGAACTTTGTAAAGATAAAAGATGTTTTTAATAGGCACATTTTGACCTTTAAGATAGTCTTGGTTTTTGAAGTGACTACCCAAAATTGGAGGCATTCATCCATTTATTGCCACCTTATTACTTTGTTACATTAGCAGATAGGAATCATATGCAGACGCATTAAGTGTTTAGAAACTAAATATTTATTGAATTTGATTTCAAAGTATTGTTCTTCACAACTGCCTGTTCAAATTATACTTTACACTTCAGCACAATCTGTAGTTACTTAGTTGTTTACTTTTGTTCACTTTAGCAGGTTAAAGTGATAGTACCTTGGTGTCCTCAATTGCATCATTCAACCACGTTTTTACAGTTTTTGGTGAATTGAATATGTCAGTTTTGCTAAACAAATTTATGTAAACCTTCTTATCGATATTTCTAACTTGCCCAGCAGGTTAGCAGTATCTTCACTATCAGGGAATCTGTGAAACCAATCTCACTTGCCAGTAAAACGACTGTGTAGCAAGTTGTAGGAAGCAGAACCACTTGTGGAAAATGTCAGTCACTGTGATGTGGGAGGAACTATAAATTGTAATTGAAAAGTTACATCTAAACTGTTGAGCTTCTTTTATCCTTGTCAGGAGTTCTCTGATCTTACTATGTATTTCCAGCACATTATTTTCTATTTCAGATTTCAACCATTAATTGATTTACTTTTCCCCTTTTTCTCCCATTGCTGATTATTTGTGATTGTGGTTGGTACTGATGGGAGAGAATGAAGCTCCTTCATTGGAGTGATGTTGAATTGACAGATACTTGGAAGGAGGTTTGGCTCTTTTAATAGGGACCTCGTGTGTACAAGAAATTTGCATACATACTTCATTATATCACCGCCCTGGATTTCAGATAGCTATAAATCTACTCCTAACCCACAGCTTTACAAGCTTTGCAAAGCTCTGTAAAATTGTTTGGGTTCCAACATCTCTAACCACAAGGGCCACTGCAGCATCATTTGAGAAAGCGATAGGGCACTCAGTAATTCGGTTCAAAGTCAAACTGCGTACAAGAAATATTCAAAGTGCTGTTCTAACTATCCTGTTTTGGATTCAATACCTAACCGTATAATTCCCTTCTCTCCATGGCCTCAATACACATCACACATATTGAGAAACAGGAAAAGCCGAAAAATAAACTTCAGGATTCAAATAATTCTTCATATTTACACTTGCACTCTCACTCCTGCTGTTAATGGGGGGAAAAATTATTAACTTGGCCCAGTTGTTACCCCCAAAGCTAGAATCATCCTACTATCATCCTACAGATTGGATGTCTAATATAACCCCGCTATTCAAAAATGGAAGTAGAGAGAAAATCGGGGACTATAGACCAGTGAGCCTAACATCGGTAGTAGGGAAGTTGCTAGAAAGCAGTGGTGTAATCAGACAAAGTCAGAATGGATTTCCAAAAGAAAAATCATGCTCGACAAATCTACTGGAACTCTTTGAAGATGTAACAATGTTATTCTCTAAGTCTGAATAAAGACTGTAGACTTACAGTTAACACAAACACTTTATTCAAAGGATTCATTCTGCTTCCAGAGCTCAACTAGATGTAAAACAGTCAAGAGGTATCACCAGTGAAACTAAGGTAAGCTGCCTATGCTGAGCTGTCTCTGTCTGCTGCTGCTCACTAGCTCTGTGCTTCTGAAAGAGGCGGATCCTGCCTTGGGCTCGACCCTTTATACCCGTCTCTGATGCTGCCCTCTAGTGATGCTGTGGCTGTTACATCTGTCTGCAGTCCCTGGTGTATGTGCAGATGTATGTACAGATGTACAGATCACTACATCCCCCCCCCCCCATTTTGATTTGATATGTTTTCTAGACGCCGCAAGAAAACTACATAAGTGGTGAGAATAAGCAAATCTGCACACTGCGAAAATGATAAAGTAATACAGAAACAATTAACAGTGTTATGAGTCCATCGTGAGAAATGTTCATATTCGTATTGTGGGTGTGTTGAAGTGTCGTTACAAATCTAGCCGGTCGGGTGCCTTACGGCTTCTGCTGGAGCGTCTTAACGGTGGTGGTGGGGATGACGGTTTGATGTCATCAAGAGTACTGTCTGGCGTTGTGTGGCGAGGAACGTCCTGTGGACTAATGGACTCAGTCAAGTCCAGTGTGGGAAGCACCGGCGTTGTAGGCCAAAGCATTAACAGATCCCGGCGGTTACGGCGAAAGAGTACTCCCGCCGACGACTTGACAATGTCGGACCTCCTGCCTGATCACCGTGGCTAGCTCAGACCATCCGCCTTCTGGGTCCCTGATCCTGACGAGCTCGCCCATGTTCAGTGGCTTGAGTGGGATCACATGTTGATCATAGTATTGTTTTTGTTTGAACCGTAGTATCCGCATTTCGTCGAGTACCAGAGCATTATGGGGGTCTCAGAATTGAATCGCCGGGAGGGTTGTCCGGATGTCCCTGCCGAAGAGCATCTGTGTTGGCGACAGTCCTGAGCTCAATGGGGTTGCTCGGTAGGATAACAGCGCTAGGTTGATGTCCGAGCGTGAATCTATTGCCTTGCTAATAAGTCGTTTAACAATGTGGACACCCTTTTCCACTTTCCCATTTGATTGTGGGTAGCGCGGACTGGATGTTACATGCCGAAAGCTGTAGCGGTCTGAGAAATCTTTCCAATCCCCAGCTCGCGAAGCAGGGACCATTATCTGACATCACCACACGCGGGATTCCATGTTGCGTGAATGTCTCCTGGCACGCCTTGATGACAGATGAAGATGTGAGATCGTGGAGTTTCAGTACCTCCGGATAGTTTGAGTAATAGTCCATGATCAAGACGTAATCACGGCATGAAATAGGTCAACGGCCACTTTTGTCCACGGCGCCATTGTGAGTTTGTGTTGCTGCAGTGGTTCTTTACACTGTGCGGGTTGGTGTCTTTGACAGGTGTCACATGTCATGACCTATCCGTTATGTCTTGATTCATGTCGGGCCAGTACACAGCCTGTCGTGCTCGCCTTTTGCATTTCTCAATGCCTAGGTGGCCTTCATGAATCTTACGTAGCATCTCGGCGCGGAGTGTGGCCGGAATCACAATCTGCGCATTGCGGAGCAGCAGGCCGTCAACTTCAAACAGTTCTGACTTGACATTCTGAAATTGTGGACATTGTCCCCTCGTCCAACCGAGCTGGAGTAGGTGCAGCACCCCCCGTAAGGTTGCGTCTTTCTGCGTCTCCTGTCGGATTAGGCAAAGCTTCTCATCCGAAGCAGGCAAATTCTCCATGCATGACTGTGTTTGGGCCTCGATTTCTCTGATAGGGGCTGATGGTGCGTTGTCAGTGCCAATTGATCGGGACAGTGCATCGGCAATGGCAAGGTCTCTTCCCGGGGTGTATACTAGGGTGAAATACCTTCACAGCTTCATCATGATGCGCTGCAGACGAGGTGTCATGTCATTTAGATGCTTGTCTATGATATGGACCAACGGTCTGTTTCCACTATGAACGTGGGCAGGCTGTACATGTAGTCATGGAACTTCAGAATCCCAGTGAGGAGTCCGAGACATTCTTTTTCGATCTGTGCATATCTGCACTCAGTTGCGGTCATGGCCCTGGACGCGTCTGCCACCGGGACCCAGTCAGACTGGTCGGCCTGTTGGAGGAGAACGGCGCCAATCCCGTCCTGGCTGGCGTCAGTGGAGATCTTGGTGGGTCTGGTTGCGTCAAAGAAAGCAAGGGTCGGTGCCCTCTTTAGTTGCTGTTTGAGATCCACCCATTCATTTTGGTGATGTTGTGTCCACTCAAACGCAGTGGTCTTTCGTAGGAGATTGCGTAAAGCTGCCGTCCGTGCGGACAGGTTTGGGATGAACCTGCCGAGGAAGTTGACGAAGCCCAGAAATCGTAGCACCGCCTTCTTGCCGTGTGGCGTCTTCATGGTCCCGATTGCAGCGATTTTCGCCTCATCAGGGCTGATACCCTGAGGTGATATGGTGTCACCCAAAAAGGCTACAGACCCTTTCGCAAATGTGCATTTTGCCTGGTTCAGTTTCAAACCGTATTTATGAATCCTCCGAAACACCTTCTTCAGACGACAGAGGGGTTCTTCTTCAGTGGTGGACCATACGATGATGTCATCCACATAGACTCTGACACCCTCGATGCCCTCGGTCATTTGCTCCATTAACCTGTGGAAGATCTCTGACGCAGAGATAATGCCGAAGGGCATGCAATTGAAGCAGAAATGTCCGAATGGCGTGTTGAACGTACACAGTAATCTGCTCGCGTCATCGAGCTGTATCTGCCAAAACCCCTGCGAGGCATCGAGTTTGCTGAAGATACGAGCATTCGTCATCTCAGATGTGATCTCTTCACGCTTGGGGATGGGGTAGTGTTCCCGGCGAATGTTCTGGTTCAGGTCTTTCGGGTCTATGCATATGCGAAGATCTCCAGAAGGTTTCTTAACACAGACAATGGAGCTAACCCAGTCAGTCGGCTGTGTGACTCGCGATATTACACCTTGTGACTGCAGTCTGTTGAGTTCCGCTTTCAACTTCTCCCCCCTGGGCGGCTGAATGACGGGTTTGGCGTCTGTCTTCAGCATGGTTTTGTATTGGCAGGGTAAGGTGCCCATGCCTTTAAATACGTCGGGGTATTCTTGCAGCATGCTGTGGATTTTAGCTTCCAGACTTGATGGATCCTGGGTGTGCATGTAAATGCGTTGCACCAGCCGCAGGTCTTTGCAGGCCTGAGTGCCTAACAGTGATGGCTTATTGTCGTCTACAATCTCGAATCTTAGCTGCTTGCGTATCGTCTTGCTGTCCACCCGGAGATGGCACGGTCCCTTTGAGGCGATCTGATTGCCCTTTTAGTCCTTCAGCCGACATGCAGCGGGTATTATTTAATGGTCTCCTGGAATCGAATGGAGATCCTTACTAGTGAGGAGGTTAGCTGAGGCCCCAGTGTCAAGCTTGAAGACTAATGGAAAGTCGTTGACTTGCACAGTCGCAGCCCACTCACTGCTGGAATCAATGCTGTCGACCGGGTGAGGCGTGGCGATTGTTGCGTCATGTTCCTCAATGGTCTCGATCGTGTCCACGACAAGCGAGTTGTTGCAAGCGAGGTTGTCCTCATCCAAGGAATACTCATCATTGTTTTTTTTGTGCTCCGTTGAGTCTATGCTTTTTACATTGAAGTTCACGTGTTTCTGTCTTGTCTTCATTAGCAGTGCAGCTCTGCACTGTGAGACAAAGTGATTGTATTTGCCACACTTTAAACATTGTTTTCCAGAAGCTGGACATTGCCCTTTTAAGTGGGCGTGTCCACAGCGGGGACATGTCATGACGCTGTCCCTCCACGCTCGCGCATGCGGGTCCTTCTTCCGTGTCAGATCTTCGGGAGAACTGCGCATGCGTGTGGCCTGCATCCAGGTTCGTGCGTGCGGGATTGCCGCTAGAGGAGCGCCTTCTGGACGCCTGGGCCACCATTTTGACGGGCTCGACCTCGTGGTGAAGGCCTTGGTCCCGGTGAGTAAACTCCTCATATTCTTCTTTACTTTTTTCATAAGTAGAGCATCTTTGCATGGCTGTTTCTGGGGTTAGGTCTTTTTGTTTTAATAAGGATTTTCTAAGTCCCTCATCAGATATACCATTGACTATCTGGTCTCTGATGAGGGAGTCACGGAGGTTTTCAGAGTTGCAGGATTGAGCTAGTAATTTTAAATCAGTTACAAAACTGCTGAAAGATTCTCCCGGTTGTTGCAAGCGCCTGGGGAACTTGAATCTTTCAAATGTCTCATTGACTTCAGATTGACAGTGGCTTTCAAATTTTTTGATGATTATTTCCAGCTTGCCCTTGCCCTCCCCTTCCAGGTAGGTAAAGGAATTATATATTTCTAATGCCTGCGGCCCTGCCAGGGAAAAGAGCAAGGCTATCTTCCTGGCATCAGACGCTGAGGTTAGATCCTTAGCTTCTAGATATATTTTGAACTGTTGTATAAAAAGTTTCCAATTGGAATGCATATTACCCGTGGTCTTGAGCAGGCGTGGAGGTTGGATTGGGTCCATCGTGCCGATTGGTATCTGAAGGGTCCGAATGCTGCGAGGCCTTCCTTGGTCAAATGTCTGGATTAAGTTCTCATCTCTTGCTGGTGTCTAGCTAGCTTGCTGAAATCACTTCTGGTACTATATGTAATTCTCTAAGTCTGAATAAAGACTGTAGACTTACAGTTAATACAAACACTTTATTCAAAGGGTCCGTTCTGCTTCCAGAGCTCAACTAGATGTAAAACAGTCAAGAGGTATCACCAGTGAAACTAAGGTAAGCTGCCTATGCTGAGCTGTCTCTGTGTGCTGCTGCTCACTAGCTCTGTGCTTCTGAAAGAGGCGGATCCTGCCTTGGGCTCGGCCCTTTATACCCGTCTCTGATGCTGGCCTCTAGTGATGCTGTGGCTGTTACATCTGTCTGTAGTCCCTGGTGTATGTGCAGATGTATGTACAGATGTACAGATCACTACAGTAACTAGTAGAGTTGACCAGGGAGAACAGGTGGATGTGGTTTATTTAGACTTTCAGAAGGCTTTCGACAAGGTCTCACATAGCAGATTACTATGTAAAGTTCAAGGCAATGGGATTACAGGTAGTGTCTTGAGATGGATAGAAAGCTGGTTAGCAGACAGGAAGCAAAAAATTGGGGAAAATGGACCACATAAAAATCGTTCCCATAAAGTAGTCCATGAGTTAGGAATTTGTGTTGTGTATGTGCCCCCTTTTAATTTATGAGTGGTTCAATCTAAAAATAACCCAGCAGACAACCTTTAGGCTTAAACAAGATAAAAGTTAGTTTATTACAAAACTAGTGCTGGAAGTTATTTAAGTAAATGTGATAACATTATTAGCTAAAATACAGTTACAAGATTAAATGCAAATAAAGGGGGAAAATACTTAAATATGAGATTTCAAATCAGTCTCTGGTATCATTTCTGGCCCGTTGCTTGAATTCCTTCTTTCTGAAGTGAACGGGTTGAAAGCTGAGGTTCTCTACAACAGCTGTGATGCTTCTGCAGTCCATTATTCAGAGGTTTACCTTTTCAGGTGGACTCAGCAGGATTTTGGGAGAGAGTTTCTTTTCCTCACTAATTCTATAGTTGTGGCACTTTCAGATTGCTTGGACCTTTTCAACCGAAAGGCACTTGATTTGTTCATATCCCTTCTTGTCATCCCTTGGCCAAGAACCCACTCTGAAGTTATTTTACAGAGTTCTTTCTGAAGTTTTACACACAAATTGGCTGTTCTCAGCCTGTCTTTATCACCACCAAAACATAATGGCTGGTATTTTAACTTCGATGAAACATTGTTCAACCAGGCAAAGACGTTAATTATGTTGAGGTTGTTTTAAGTCTCTTCCTGTCTCCTGTTCCCTCAATTAAAATGTTTTATTTCTGTTATGAGTTTATTTGGTGTCTCATTGATGAGATCTTGAGACTTGTGTTTAAACCTGAACCATTAATTGGTAATCCGTAAGTATGTGCAGATCCCAGTTACTGCCATGCTGGGTTCTGCTGCCATGAAGGATTCTTTCTAGACTGTTCTCTGAGTCCCTGTGACTCTAAACATAACACCGTGGGCAGTGTTATTTTCCAGTCGCACATTAACTCTTGCTCTCCCGAGCAGCTTTACATTAAAATAGCATGCAGGCACACATAATATCCTCCTTCTCAAAAGAAAACTTCCCTTCCTTCAGATAGAGTATAGCTATTTACAATACAATCTTTACTCAACAGACCATCTCCCCCAACCCACATCTCTGACTTTATAAATTCAGACAATCCCGAGGTTTGATAGTTCTTCCACGTCTCGCTCTGTCACGTTTGGAGGAATGGGAGTGTGGTTCTGGTACTTGGCAATCGCC
Source organism: Scyliorhinus torazame (assembly GCF_047496885.1). Taxonomy (NCBI): domain Eukaryota; kingdom Metazoa; phylum Chordata; class Chondrichthyes; order Carcharhiniformes; family Scyliorhinidae; genus Scyliorhinus; species Scyliorhinus torazame. The sequence goes on along the minus strand of NC_092734.1, from coordinate 1,601,788 downwards.
ACATTTTGTGCTCCTTCGAGCTGTGTTTCTCTTTATTAACATAAGAACATAAGAACTAGGAGCAGGAGTAGGCCATCTGGCCCCTCGAGCCTGCTGCACCATTCAATGTGATCATGGCTGATCTTTTGTGGACTCAGCTCCACTTTCCGGCCCGAACACCATAACCCTTAATCCCTTTATTCTTCAAAAAACTATCTATCTTTATCTTAAAAACATTTAATGAAGGAGCCTCTACTGCTTCACTGGGCAAGGAATTCCATAGATTCACAACCCTTTGGGTGAAGAAGTTCCTCCTAAACTCAGTCCTAAATCTACTTCCCCTTATTTTGAGGCTATGCCCCCTAGTTCTGCTTTCACCCGCCAGTGGAAACAACCTGCCCGCATCTATCCTATCTATTCCCTTCATAATCTTATATGTTTCTATAAGATCCCCCCTCATCCTTCTAAATTCCAACGAGTACAGTCCCAGTCTACTCAACCTCCTCGTAATCCAACCCCTTCAGCTCTGGGATTAACCTAGTGAATCTCCTCTGCACACCCTCCAGTGCCAGTACGTCCTTTCTCAAGTAAGGAGACCAAAACTGAACACAATACTCCAGGTGTGGCCTCACTAACACCTTATACAATTGCAGCATAACCTCCCTAGTCTTAAACTCCATCCCTCTAGCAATGAAGGACAAAATTCCATTTGCCTTCTTAATCACCTGTTGCACCTGAAAACCAACTTTCTGCGACTCATGCACTAGCACACCCAGGTCTCTCTGCACAGCAGCATGTTTTAATATTTTATCATTTAAATAATAATCCCTTTTGCTGTGATTCCTACCAAAATGGATAACCTCACATTTGTCAACATTGTATTCCATCTGCCAGACCCTAGCCCATTCACTTAGCCTATCCAAATCCCTCTGCAGACTTCCAGTATCCTCTGCACTTTTTACCACTTATCTTAGTGTCGTCTGCAAACTTGGACACATTGCCCTTGGTCCCCAACTCAAATCATCTATGTAAATTGTGAACAGTTGTGGGCCCAACACTGATCCCTGAGGGACACCACTAGCTACTGATTGCCAACCAGAGAAACACCCATTAATCCCCACTCTTTGCTTTCTATTAATTAACCAATCCTCGATCCATGCTACTACTTTCCCCTTAATGCCATGCATCTTTATCTTATGCAACAACCTTTTGTGTGGCACCTTGTCAAAGGCTTTCTGGAAATCCAGATAGACCACATCCATTGGCTCCCCGTTATCTACCGCACTGATAATGTCCTCAAAAAATTCCACTAAATTAGTTAGGCACGACCTGCCCTTTATGAACCCATGCTGCGTCTGTCCAATGGGACAATTTCCATCCAGATGCCTCGCTATTTCATCCTTGATGACAGATTCCAGCATCTTCCCTACTACCGAAGTTAAGCTCACTGGCCTATAATTACCCACTTTCTGCCTACCTCCTTTTTTAAACAGTGGTGTCACGTTTGCTAATTTCCAATCCGCTGGGACCACCCCAGAGTCTAGTGAATTTTGGTAAATTATCACTAGTGCATTTGCAATTTCCCTAGCCATCTCTTTTAGCACTCTGGGATGCATTCCATCAGGGCCAGGAGACTTGTCTACCTTTAGCCCCATTAGCTTGCCCATCACTACCTCCTTGGTGATATCAATCCTCTCAAGGTCCTCACCTGTCATAGCCTCATTTCCATCAGTCACTGGCATGTTATTTGTGTCTTCCACTGTGAAGACCGACCCAAAAAACCTGTTCAGTTCCTCAGCCATTTCCTCATCTCCCATTATTAAATCTCCCTTCTCATCCTCTAAAGGACCAATATTTACCTTAGCCACTCTTTTTTGTTTTATATATTTGGAGAAACTTTTACTATCTGTTTTTATATTCTGAGCAAGTTTACTCTCATAATCTATCTTACTCTTTATAGCTTTTTTAGTAGCTTTCTGTTGCCCCCTACAAATTTCCCAGTCCTCTAGTCTCCCACTGATCTTTGCTACTTTGTATGTTTTTTCCTTCAATTTGATACTCTGCCTTATTTCCTTAGATACCCACGGTCGATTTTCCCTCTTTTTACTGTCCTTCCTTTTTGTTGGTATAAACCTTTGCTGGGCACTGTGAAAAATCACTTGGAAGGTTCTCCACTGTTCCTCAACTGTTTCACCATAAAGTCTTTGCTCCCAGTATACCTTAGCTAGTTCTTCTCTCATCCCATTGTAATCTCCTTTGTTTAAGCACAAAACACTCGTGCTTGATTTTACCTTCTCACCCTCCATCTGTATTTTAAATTCCACCATATTGTGATCGCTCCTTCCGAGAGGATCCCTAACTATGAGATCCTGAATCAATCCTGTCTCATTACACAGGACCAGATCTAGGACCGCTTGTTCCCTCGTAGGTTCCATTACATACTGTTCGAGGAAACTATCGCGGATACATTCTATAAACTCCTCCTCAAGGCTGCCTTGACCGACCTGGTTAAACCAATCAACATGTAGATTAAAATCCCCCATGATAACTGCTGTACCATTTCTACATGCATCTGTTATTTCTTTGTTTATTTCCTGCCCCACCATAATGTTACTATTTGGTGGCCTATAGATTACTCCTATCAGTGACTTTTTCGCCTTACTATTCCTGATTTCCACCCAAATGGATTCAACCTTATCCTCCATAGCACCGATGTCATCCCTTACTGTTGCCCGGATGTCATCCTTAAATAACAGAGCTACACCACATCCCTTACTCTGTCCTTCCGAATAGTTTGATACCCTCGGATATTTAACTCCCAGTCGTGACCATCCTTTAACCATGTTTCAGTAATGGCCACTAAATCATAGTCATTCACGATGATTTGCGCCATCAACTCATTTACCTTATTCCGAATACTACGAGCATTCAGGTAAAGTACACTTATGTTGGCTTTTTTACCTCTGTTCTTAATCTTAACTCCTTGATCAGTAACCTCTCCTAAGTTATATTTCCTCTTAACCTTTCTCCTAATTTTCCTTGTCGTCGAACCCATATCTTCCTGTAACAACCTGCTGCGTCGCTTACCATTAATGTTTTCACTTCCCGTTTTATTTCTTTTAGTATTCCTGGTCCTATTCACTGAGCTCCCCTCAGTCACTGTACCTTGTACTGTCGCCCTTTTTGATTTTTGACTATGGCTTCTCTGCCTTACACTTTCCCCCTTACTGCCTTTTATTTCTGTCCCTGTTTTACTACCTTCCAACTTCCTGCATTGGTTCCCATCCCCCTGCCACATTAGTTTAAACTCTCCCCAACAGCTCTAGCAAACACCCCCCCTAGGACATCGGTTCCAGTCCTGCCCAGGTGCAGACCGTCCGGTTTGTACTGGTCCCACCTCCCCCAGAATCGGTTCCAATGTCCCAGGAATTTGAATCCCTCCCTCTTGCACCATCTCTCGAGCCACGTATTCATCCTCTCTATCCTGACATTCCTACTCTGACTAGCTCGAGGCACTGGTAGCAATCCTGAGATTACTACCTTTGAGGTCCTACTTTTTAGTTTAACTCCTAGCTCCCTAAATTCAGCTTGTAGGACCTCGTCCCGTTTTTTACCTATATCGTTGGTGCCTATGTGCACCACGACAGCTGGCTGTTCACCCTCCCCCCCCCAGAATGTCCTGCAGCCGCTCCGAGACATCCTTGACCCTTGCACCAGGGAGGCAACATACCATCCTGGAGTCTCGATTGCGTCCGCAGAACCGCCTGTCTATTCCCCTTACAATTGAGTCCCCTATCACTATAGCCCTGCCATTCTTCTTCCTGCGCAGCAGAGCCAGCCACGGTGCCATGAACCTGGCTGCTGCTGCCTTCCCCTGGTGAGCCATCTCCCTCAACAGCATCCAAAGCGGTATATCTGTTTTGCAGGGAGATGACCGCAGAGGACACCTGCACTGCCTTCCTACTCTTGCTCTGTCTTTTGGTGACCCATTTACTATCTCCCTCAGTACCTTTCACCTGCGGTGTGACCAACTCGCTAAACGTGCTATCCACGACGTCCTCAGCATCACGGATGCTCCAAAGTGAGTCCATCCGCAGCTCCAGAGCCGTCAAGCGGTCTAACAGGAGCTGCAACTGGACACACTTCATGCACGTGAAGGAGCCAGGGACAGTGGACGTGTCCCTGAGCTCCCACATCGCACACGAGGAGCATGACATGGGTCTGAGATCTCCTGCCATGTCTTAAACCTTCGGTTAACTTCAACAATTTCAATTTCCCCAGAAAAAATGTAAATAAATAAATAAACAATGAAGAAAAAAATAAATAAACAGCCCGTCTGCTTTTTTTGGACATGGTGTGTTTGTCCTGTTCCTTCCAAAGGGAATGTGCATTCCACTCAGTCCTAGACCGGACTCAAATTTTCTTTTTCCACGGGACTGTGCCATGGCCTTGCTGGAAGTGGACATTTCACACACACAACCTTCATTTCCACATCTTTCACAATTTCAGCCAAACGTTGTTTTATTTTTGAATTATTTTGCAAGCTTATGAATCTTTTCAATCGTTCTCAGCATGTCTGACCCATTCAGTGCTATTTCTTCATCTAATTCTTTGCACTTCAGAGTAGGGTTTACACTTTCTGATCTCATTTCTGTCTTTTCTTCCTCTGTCTACAGCAGAACTTTGACCTTGTCCTTCATTTCGGTTTCACTGTTGGCCTGGCCTGTCTTCGGCAAAGTCTTAACTTGTTTCAGTTCTGTAATTGTGCTACTAATGGCTTCATTATTCGCTGCAGCTTGGAAAGTTCTACAGCCTTTCCTTTTACTGTCTCCCCATTTTTATTCAGTTGGTTCTTCAGATCTTTTGTCTTTTTCTTGCAGCTTTCGGCTTCCTGATGAAACATGGAACATTGCTGAGTCTTCCCCATTAACTGGTTCTTCAGTTTGTTCAGAGTGATGTTAATTTCATTTTGCTTCTCTTTGTCATTTTCCAGACGTACAAACTCTGACCTGAGAGATCCTTGACGCTTTGTGAAGTTCTTTCAACAGGTTTCCCTGTTCTATACAAAGCTCGAAATCAGCTGTTGTTTCAACTGTTTATTTTCTTGTTAACTTCTTGCCATCTCAGTCTAGGTTTAAGTGTATTGTTTCATTACTGCTGATCATTTCAATGTAGCTTTTTCTGAGGTATATTAAATGTCCTTTTCAACTCCTCCTGTTAATGCATTTGAAGTAATCACTGATACTTTTAAGGATGAACATTACATCAGGGAGACTCGTAAACAACTCAGCTTAAAATACATTAATCAGCTTAAAATACATTGCAAAATCCAAATGTACTGTAGCTCTGAATCAGCTGGGAGGACAGGCGTGCCAACATTAGTGTCTTTGAAGGAGTCAGTAGCACCAATATCGAGGCCATGATCATCCAAATCCAGCTCCGCTGGGCCGCCCATGTGATCAGGATGTCAGAGTCCTGTCTCCACTGTTATTGGCTGGTGTAGAAGGACACTCGGAGGCCTTTTTGCTTTTACATTCCCAGACTAGACCCCAGCAGTTGATAGGATATCGGACAGAAACCAATATTTTGTTACTTTGTGAAGCTGTGAGGAAAGGACCTTCGCTCCAGGAGCGACTCCACACACAAGTATCGGGGTGGTTTATTAAAACAAACATTATTATTATCACCGTATTGTTACGACCCCCTGGGGTAGTGCACAGTCAACTCTAGCCCCACTTGACTCAGTCGCAACACAATTGAAATAAATAAATATTTTTTAGAAAAATGTCTTTGGTCCTTCACTGTCCAATAACTACAGTCACCAGGTTTGTAAATCTAAACACAATTCAGAAGATTAATAACAGTAATTATAATTAAATATGCAGCAAGCCCAGCCGTTAACTATTATCTAATTCCTAACCCACCACTTAAACTCACCCCACCTTCTGTATACACACACACACACACACAAGACAGCCAAACACTGAGAGAAAGGGGTGTAAAATAATAAATAAAGTAAAAAGACTTTGCTTCAGATAGTTGTTTGTCGCACCTTCCTTCAAGGCTTTTAGTTTGAAATTTCTGTTTCCAGTCTGCAATGGTTTTCATTGTAGATTCATTCAGGCCTCTGCAATTTAAGAAATACGGCAGCTTTTCTGGAGAAAAAACAGGGGGGGGGGGGGGGAAGAGAGAGTAGGTCATTTTCTCTTGAGTGTCCAGATCTCCAACTGTGTTTCCCTGGCTCTCTGAAAATCATTGCACTTAGGCAAGACCCAATCTTGTTAACGGACCACCAGCCAACCGGTCGAACCGAGTCTCACCGATTTCTCAGGTGCTGAAAAGTCTGAACCCTGCTTTTCAAAGCTAGCAGTGTGTTCTCTTTTGTAACCTTTGAATTGATAATTTCCCCTGCTTGACTTAAAGACACATGTCCATTAAGCATCCATGGATCAAAATGATAACAGCAAAGATAAAGGGGGGAAAAAGGGCATCAGGAGGGTCCCTTATATACCTCCCTTCCTAAAGGAATGAAATATCAGGGCACAGACGTTTCATTATGAGGTCTGCAAGACAGTGTGATAGCATCCAAAGCTCTTCACAGGTAAAGGGGTGGTAGCCCTGTCCTTCGCCTCTCTGATCAGCCGACGGAACCTTCTGCTAGGTTGGAAGTCAGCAGGTTACCCAGAGCCTTGGAATGACTCTCCGATTTGGCTGAGTTCCTGAAGCTAGAAAAAAAAAAAATTCTTAATTGGGGGTCTGAGGCGACGAGACATTCACAGCACGTGGAGAAGGTTTATCAACCTTTTCGAGGACCTGTTCGTAACCAGAAATTTGGGGTGGGGGGTGGGGGCTACAGACAGACAGGGAGGGTGGGATGTGAGGGGAGGGCACCGAGGGAAGGGAGGAGAGAACCGCTGACGAGAAGGAAAATACACGCACGATACAGTGGAGAGATGGGGAGGAAGGCCCTATTCCTGGAGGGGCACATGCCCCTCCCACACGTAAAGAACCAGGAAACCTGCTACTCTTCCTCTATAATCAACGGTTCAACATGACTCTTCCCATCATGATTAATGTGAATGAAATGTTCTCTTGTAACTATGTACACCATTGTAAATAAAGAAACCTGATAGCACATGGCGGCACAAAAATGTGCAGGTTAGGTGGATTGGCCGTGCTAAATTGGCCTGAGTGTCCAAAAAGGTGAGATGGGGTTACTGGATTACAGGGATAGTGTGGGGGTGTGGGCTTGGGTAGGGTGCTCTTTTCAAGGGCTGGTGCAGACTCGATGGGCCGAATGGCCTCCTTCTCTGTAAATTCTATGAAATCTATTATGAAGACTATGGTCACAGACGCTGTTACAACCTGTGATATATATGTTGTTGATGTAGTTGTTGCCCTTTTTTTTGTGTTTTTACTTGCCTATGTGTTGTGTAAATTTTGACATGGTGTTAAAATACTTTAAGCAAATAAATCACAACTCTTTATCCGTTCATCCATCCCCATTATAAAGTTCCCTTCCCAGTCTCTGCATTGGTAACTTGTCTGCTCTTAAACCCTTGACGAAACATCCGCTATCACATTATCCTTTCCAGGGATGTGTACAATTTTAACATTAAACTGTTGTAATAATAAACTCCAAGGGAATAATCTTGCATTCCGGAATTGAAACCTTTCTATAAACGTAAGCAGATTATGGTCCATATCAATTAAACTTTGTTTATTGTCATGCCGGACTAAGTGACGAAGGGCAGCAGCAATGCTGAGGCTTCCTTTTCAATGGTGAAATACTTTCTTTGGCAAGGGCTTAGTTTGTTTGAAAAGTATCCCACTGGCCTCTCCCTATTCCTGTATCCCTGTCTTCCCCGACCCCAAGGTTGCTGATGGGGAGAATGTGCAGACACGGGGAGAATGTGAAAACTCCACACTGACAGTGACCTCGCGCTGGGATCGAACCTGGGTCCTCGGTGCCGTGAGGCAGCAGTGCTAACCACTGTGCCACCTTGGGTTGTTTTCTATGCACCATTCTTTTACAGCGTTCACCTTTTCGGCAGAGTCTTTATAATCACAGCTCTTATATCTATTTAGTAATGCGGACTTATACAATTTTGGCTTTCCAGATTTCAAGTGTTCTTTACTTTCGTAATCAGAGGATAACACATTGTTGGTTCCATGAACTTTCTGTGTTTTGTCAACAGATGTAGTTGCAGAATCACTGCATGGGTCTTCATTCACCTTCCTCTCCATTTTCAAAAGGAATTGATCGTTAATTATTTCATCGCCTTTGCCATTTGCTTCCTTTACCTTGAAGAGGCAATGTGGGCCTTTAAAAGGATGTTGGGTTAATCAGCCATTTGCTTGGCGTCATTTCACAGTGTTACGACACCCTGGGCTAAGGAGCAGTCAATTTCAGCCCCTTGACCTGGGGTCACAACACAATTGAATCAACAAATAATTCTTAGAAAAATACCTGACTCTTTGGCTCTTGGCTACCCAATAATTACAGTCACCATGTTTGTAAATTTAAACACAATTACTTTTTAATTATAACAGGACTTGTAATAAAATATGCAACAAATACAACTGGTTAACCATTATCTAATTCTTAATCCCTAATTCCCACTTTAACTTGCCCCCACCTTCTACACACACACAGACACACGACAAACACACACACACACAGACACACGACAAACACACACACACAGAGGTGAAGAAAGAGGTGAAAGTAGTAAGTGAAAGATAAGGGGCGGGATTTTCTCTTTTGGGGACTAAGTCCGCCGGAAAACGGTCAAGAATCACTCTGGACTTTTTCATCGAAAGTCTGGGATGATTCTCCGTTTTCCAGGGGACTAGCAGAGCCCCGGCATGCGTCGCGCAGCGCTGGCTGCAACCGCGCGGCTGCAACCGGGCCCGTGCATGCGCGTGATGGCCCACTTCAGCGCGGGCGCCGCTGACATGGCGGACCACACAGCGGGCCTGCGCAATGGAAGATAGGTCCCCCCAGATCGCGATGGCCCGCCAATCAGTGGCCCCCGATCGCGGGCCTGGCCTATGCTGAGGCCCCCCCCCCCGGAGTCAGATTCCCCCGCCCCCCCCCCCCACCAGGACCGCCATGACGGCCGCGGGTCCAAGCTCCCGCCGGGTGGTACCAGATGTAAACCACGCCGGCGAGAGGTCGACCGCGGAGAATCACCACGGGGGTCTCTTTCAATGGCCCCTGACCAGCGTCACATCGACCGCCCACGCGTGACTGGCGGGTCCGCGGAGAATCGCCGGGCTCGATTCCGGCGCGGAGAGTCGGAGAATCCCGCCATGAGTCTTTGTTTCAGATGATTGTCTCTATCACACTTTCCTGCAAACCAGGCTTTCAGGGGGAGATTTCTTCTTTCCAGTCTGTAATGGTTTTCACCGCAGATTCATTCAGATCCCTACAGTTTCAGAAATACAGCAGTGTTTCTGGAGAAAACACGAGAGAGAGAGCAGCCCCTTTCCCCTGAGTGTCCAGGGACCTGACTCTGCTTTCCTTGGGTCTCTGGAAATCATCCCACTCAGGCAGGATCCAATCACCTCCTGTTCCTGGCAGAATACGGTCTTTTGGCCAATTCATTAGCCACCAACCAACCAATCGAACCGAGTCCCAGCCCATCTCTTGGGTGCCACAAAGTCTGAGTTCTCCTGCTCCAACACTACCACCAAATACTATGTTGCAACTTCTTGAATTCCTCATTCTCTCTGCTGCTTGACTTAAAGACACATGTGCATTAAACATCTATAGAACAAAAATTATAACAGCAAAAATCAAGGGGAAATAATGGAATCAACAGGAAAGACCCTTATTCCAGTTTTTGCTGTCCTCATCGTGAACAGCTAAGCCATGTTACTGTGTATATTTTCTTTCAAAACAGACATACGATGGGAAATATTTTCACCTGCAGTGAATGGCAATGGGTTTACTGCAAGAGTAAAAGTTACTTTTAGGGAGGTCCAATTCACTTGCTTCCGATGCTGTCTTCTTCCTTAGCTTTGGGAGAATTACTTGACATCTGTTCAATATCAGTCAGTGACATGTCTATTCCGTAGCAGTTGTTTAACATTTCTTCATAATCAGAATCCAAATTGGATTTAGAACTTGCATCTGAATCTTCATCTCTGTTATTACTATTAGATTGGGATTCCTCTTTCTTAGAATCACCTTCAGTCTTTGAGTTCTCAGAATCTGGTTTTCTACTAGATTTTATTTTTGACAAACCTCTGTGAGCAATCATCCTCATAGAGATAATTTCATCAGTATCAGCAGAACCTGATTCACTACCATTGTCATTTGGTGAATGATTAATGTCTTTCAGCATTTCTTTCTTTGAGTCATTTGATGCCCATGGGTTTTCCGAATTCCCACCAGTTTTGCCATTGGTATCTCGCGTTGTCCGCAGTACTTCCCTCAGACTCTCTGTAATGGTGGGTGAAGCTACAACCGCCACTCCTACCAAATCATTGAAAGAACAAAGAACAATACAGCACAGGAACAGGCCCTTCGGCCCTCCAAGCCTGTACCGGTCATGATACCAATCTTTGCCAAAACCCTCAGCACTCCCATGTGCCGTATCCCTCTATACCCGTCCTGTCCATGTGTTTGTCAAGTTGCCTTTTGAACGTCGTTAATGTATCTGCTTCCACAACCTCCTCTGGCAATGCATTCCAGGTACTCACCACCCTTTGTGTAAAAAAACTTGCCTCGCACATCTCTAAACTTTGCCCCCTGGATCTTAAACCTATGCCCCCTGGTGATTGACCCCTCCACCCTGGGAAAGAGTGCCTGCCCATCCACTCTATCCATGCCCCTCATAATCTTGTAGACCTCTATCAGGTCACCCCTCAACCTCCGTCTTTCTAATGAAAACAGTCCAAGTCTATTCAGCCTCTCCACATAGCTAACACCCTGCAGACCAGATAACATCCTGGTAAACCTCCTCTGCACCCTCTCCAAAGCCTCCACATCCTTCTGGTAGTGTGGCGACCAGAATTGTGCGCAATAGTCCAAGTGCAGCCTTACCAAGGTTCTATACAACTGCAGCATGACTTGCCAGTTTTTATACTCGATGCCCTGTCTAATGAAGGCAAGCATTCCGTATGCCTTCTTGACTACCTTGTCCACTTGTGTTGCCACCTTCAAAGATCTGTGGACCTACACGCCCAGATCTCTCTGACTTCTATATTCCTAAGAGTTTTGCCATTTACGGTATATTTCCTCTCTATGTTAGACCTACCAAAATGCATTACCTCACATTTGTCCGGGTTAAACTACATTTGCCATTTCTCTGCCTAAGTCTCCAACCTATCTATGTCTTGCTGTATCTTCTGACAATCCTCAACACTATCTGCCACTCCACCAACCTTGGTGTCATCCGCGAACTGACTAATCAGACCGGCTACATTTTCCTCCAAATCGTTTATGTACACCACAAACAACAGAGGCCCAAGCACAGATCCCTGTGGAACACCATTAGTCACAACCTTCTATTTAGAAAAATACCCTTCTACTGCTACCCTTTGCCTTCGGTGACGAAGCCAGTTCTGTATCCATCTTACCATCTCACCTCTGATCCCGTGTGGCTTCACCTTTTATACCAGTCTACCATGAGGCACCTTGTCAAAGACTTTACTGAAGTCCATGTAAGCAACATCCATTGCCCTCCCCTCATCAATCAACTTTGTCACCTCCTCAAAAAACTCGATCAAGTTAGTGAGGCATGACCTCCCCTTCACAAATCCATGCTGTCTATCGCTTATGAGTCCATTTGTTTCCAAATGGTATAAATCTTGTCCCTGAGAATTCTCTCCAATAATTTATCTACTACAGACGTGAAGCTCACCGGCCGAGAGTGTCCAGGATTATCCCTGCTACCTTTCTTAAGCAGTGGTACCACATTAGCTATTCTCCAGTACTCTGGGATCTCACCTGTAGCCAATGAGGATACAGAGATGTCAGTCAAGGCCCCAAAAATTTCCAACCTTCCTTCCCTCAGTATTCTGGGGTAAATCCCATCCAGCCCAGGAGACTTATCTACCTTAATATCTTTTAAAAGACTTAATACCTCCTTAACCAAATAAGGACAATAAGACCATAAGGGCAGCACAGTAGCATTGTGGATAGCACAATTGCTTCACAGCTCCAGGGTCCCAGGTTCGATTTTGGCTTTGGTCACTGTCTGTGCGGAGTCTGCACGTTCTCCCCGTGTGTGCGTGGGTTTCCTCCGGGTGCTCTGGTTTCCTCCCACAGTCCAAAGATGTGCAGGTTAGGTGGATTGGCCATGATAAATTGCCCTTAAGTGTTCAAAATTGCCCTTAGTGTTGGGTTGGGTTACTGGGTTATGGGGATAGGGTGGAGGTGTTGACCTTGGGTAGGGTGCTCTTTCCAAGAGCCGGTGCAGACTCGATGGGCCGAATGGCCTCCTTCTGCACTGTAAATTCTATGATTCTATGATAAGGCATAGAAGCAGAAATGGCCACTCGGCCCATCGAGTCCGCTCCGCCATTCAATCATGGCTGATATTTTTCTCATCCCCATTCTCCTCCCTTCTACCGATACTGTCATGGACAGATGCATCTGACGCAGGCCCTCTTGTTGATTCCCTCACCACCTGGTGCAGTCTCAGCCTAGCAGTTATGTCCTTTAGGACCCGGCCAGCTCGGTCTGTGGTGGTATCACTGAGCCACTCTTGGTGAAGGACATTGGCGTCCCCCACCCAGAGTACATTCTGTGCCTTCGCCACCCTCAGTGCTTCCTCCAAGTGGTGTTCAACATGGAGGAGCACTGATTCATCAGCTGATGGCGGCTGGTACATGGTAATCAGCAGGAGGTTTCCTTACCCATGTTTAACCTGAAGCCATGGGACTTCATGGAGTTGTCATGTGAGAGTACCTTTAAGAAATGGGTGCTTATCAAATAGAATATCATAGAATTTACAGTGCAGAAGGAGGCCATTCGGCCCATCGAGTCTACACCAGCTCTTGGAAAGAGCACCGTACCCAAGGTCAACACCTCCATCCTATCCCCATAAGCAGGCAGCTACAGTGTGTGTTTAGTTTTGTTTTCAGAGTTGGAGCTGCATCCAGCCAAACAAGGTGCCTTCAAATCACTTGCTAATTTAAAAGTGATAACTGCTCTCAGTAGAGAATTTAAACCTGATCTCTCTATTAAAGAGGGTATTTGACTTATGGATGTTGCTAGGAAAGATTAAGGGTCACTTGTAGAGTACTGTATTCTTTGGGAGAGGTATTTGAATTGATAGTTGCGAAGGTGTTTACTGTGTGTTTATGAAATGTTAACTGGATTCATAGAAGAAACATTGTTTTGTTTTAAAAGTACTTTTGCTCCCTGTTGCATCACACCTGTAAAGTGGGCCTTTGTGCTCCCCATAACCAAAATCTATTAAAAGTTGTGGGTCAGGTGAACTCTATGATACAATTTGGTGTCCTCTAAACCCTGGCCTATAACAGGGTCCAGAGCTGATGATGAGGACTCCCAGGGCAACTCCCTCCCGACTGTTTTCCACTGTACCGCCACCGGTGAGACAGGACATACCCAGGAATGGTCAGAATGGTGTCCGGGCAATTATCTGTAAAGTATGAGTTTCTGAGTATGTCAGGCTGTTGCTTTACTAGTCTATGAGACAGCTCTCCCATCTTCAGCACATGCCCCCAGATGTTAATAAGGAGGACTTTGCAGAGTCGGCAGGGATGGGTTTGCCGTTGTCATTTCCGGTGCCTTGTTCGCCGCTGGGTGGTCCGTCCGATTTCATTCCTTTTTTTGTGTTTCGTAGCGGTTGAATACAACTGTGCGGCTTGCTAAGCCATTTCAGCGTCAACCACGTTGCTGTGGGTCTTGGGAGTCACATGTAGGCCAGACCAGGTAAGGATGGCAGATAGAGATCTAATGCGATCTCGCGAGACAGTGATGTAAATACTGCCCACCACCTTTTAGCGAATCTGCATATTAAAGTGAAACTGCAATGTGCAAATTCCTGAATTACCCACAGCATGGGATTTATCTCCTTCGCCTTGTTGGCCTCGGGCGAGCGCCGTTCATTACTGGTCTCCACAAACGGGGACCAGATGGAACAGCACTCGTGGGGGTCTCCCAGGGGGTTGAAGGTGCATGCCCTTCAGGCAGGGTGGCATCCTTGCACTGCTGGTGACACCTGGGCACCCTGGCACTGTCGTCTGACACCTGTCAAGGTGCCTGGGAGGCACTGTCAACTGGCAGGAGCACTGCCAGGTTGTGACTGCCAAGGTGCCAAGCTGGCATTTTCTGGGCACTGGCGATTGGGCTGCGCGTGCCCTGTATGGGGGATGGGGGGCCAGGGACCCTCCCATAGTGTATTGCAGCTGGTGGGGGGGGGGGGGGGGGGGGGGGCTGCGTGAGGGTTGCGCGGGGACCTCGGAGATTGGGACACCATTTATAAATAGCATCCCAATCTCCCGCTACACAGAGGATTTCTAGTGAGCGGAAGTCTCAGTGCACAAAACAGGGCTATGTGCCGTTTTGGCCGTGCATTCACCACTGAGGCCTCTTATCTAACGCAGGTGGCAGTTCATAGCCATGCGTTTCTTTGTGCTGTGTGCGCCAGAAAACATGGGGCTAAACGTGCTCACTGTGGGACTTTGTTCTCTCTTAGTAAAGCCTTTCGACTTGTCTTTCTAACCTTGACATCTTAGCTTGTTTTTTCTGCTTTCCACTTTTGTTTCCTATATTTCTGTCTTATGTTTCTACCCTCGTTCCCCCTCCTCTGTCTCCCTGCGCAGGTTCCCATACTTCTGCCATTCTTGTTTAAACCCTCCCTGACAGAACTAGTAAACATCCCCCTCCTCCCCCTGCCCCCCGAGGACATTGGTCCCTCCCAATGTCCCAGGAATCTGAATGATTTCCTCCTACACCATTTCTCCAGCCACGTATTCATCTGGAATTTCCTATTATTTTTATTCTGACGAGCACGTGACACTGGTAGTAATCCTAAGATGACTTCCTTTGAGGTCCTACATTTTAATTTCCGTCTTGACTCCTTATATTCTGCTTCTAGGACCTTTGGTACCAACAAGATAGGTTAAATAATGTGTACCACGGCCACTGGCTGTTCACCCTCCTCCCTCAGAATGCTCTGCAGCTGCTCCAGTACATCCTTGATCCAGGCACCGGTGAAGCAACACACCATTCTGGAGTCTCTTGCAGCCGCAGAAATGTCTGTCTGTTCCCCTTACTGTTGAATCCCTATCATTACAGCATTGCTAATCTTCTTCCCCCTCTCTTCTACATCACAGCTACCCATGGTGCCATGGACATGGATTCCGCTGCTATACCCTGAGAAGTCCAACACCCCACAACAGTATCTATAATAGTCTAACTGTTAGAGAAAGGGATGGCCACGGAAGTGCCCATAACTTCCCATATGGTGCAAGAGGCGCAAACTCGGCTGCCATGACTTCCTTTTACAGTAAGCTTGTTAGCTACTCCCCTTAATAGAATTCTAATTATGCTAGGGACCTTATTTCACTCCGACCATGTCCACTGCAGTGCAAAAACCTGTCTTAAATCTTTGGAGAACTTACTTTAATTCTTAACTTTACTTCCCTAATGCAATTTTTTTATCATAAGATATTGGCCCTAATTTTCTCAGTTAGACCCACGTACAGCTACTTGTTTGAAATACAATGCACCTTTCCTATTTACAGCAATTTGTAGACAATCCCTAACAGTAGTTTCTTACCAAAGAATTAATTTTTGGTTTTCCTGTGATGGCACTCTTTTTTTACAACAAGAACTGACTGTAGGACACTTTCACAGACTGCTTCACTGTGACATTCACTGCAGGACACTCGTCCCAGTCTGCTTCACTGTGACACTGACTGCAGGACACTCTTACCAGTTGGCCTCACTGTGACGCTCACGGCAGGACGCTCTTCCCAGCCTGCTTCACTGTGACACTGACTGCAGGACACTCTTCCCAGTCTGCTTCACTGTCACATTCACTGCAGGACACTCTTCCCAGACTGCTTCACTGTGACGCTCTCTGCAGGACACTCTTCCCAGTGTGCTTCACTGTGACGCTCACTGCAGGACACTTTTCCCAGACTGCTTCACTGTGACGCTCACTGCAGGACACTTTTCCCAGACTGCTTCACTGTGACACTGACTGCAGGACACTCTTCCCTGACTGCTTCACTGTGACGCTCACTGCAGGACACTCTTCCCAGACTGCTTCACTGTGATGCTGACTGCAGGACACTCTTCGCTGACTGCTTCACTGTGACACTCACTGCAGGACACGCTTCCAAGACTGCTTCACTGTGACGCTCACCGCAGGACACTCTTCCCAGACTGCTTTACTGTGACGCTCACTGCAGGACACTCTTCCCAGTCTGCTTCACTGTGACACTCACTGCAGGACACTCTTCGCTGACTGCTTCACTGTGACACTCACTGCAGGACACTCTTCCCAGTCTGCTTCACTGTGACACTCACTGCAGGACACTCTTCCCAGTCTGCTTCACTGTGATGCTGACTGCAGGCACTCTTCCCAGACTGCTTCACTGTGATGCTGACTGCAGGACACTCTTCCCAGTCTGCTTCACTGTGACGGTCTCTGCAGGACACTTTTCCCAGACTGCTTCACTGTGACGCTCACTGCAGGACACTCTTCCCAGACTGCTTCACTATGATGCTGACTGCAGGCACTCTTCCCAGACTGCTTCACTGTGATGCTGACTGCAGGACTCTCTTCCCAGTCTGCTTCACTGTGACGGTCACTGCAGGACACTCTTCCCAGTCTGCTTCACTGTGATGCTGACTGCAGGCACTCTTCCCAGACTGCTTCACTGTGATGCTGACTGCAGGACACTCTTCCCAGTCTGCTTCACTGTGACGGTCTCTGCAGGACACTTTTCCCAGACTGCTTCACTGTGACGCTGACTGCAGGACACTCTTCCCAGACTGCTTCACTGTGATGCTGACTGCAGGCACTCTTCCCAGACTGCTTCACTGTGATGCTGACTGCAGGACACTCTTACCAGTCTGCTTCACTGTGATGCTCACTGCAGGACACTCTTCCCGGACTGCTTCACTGTGACGGTCACTGCAGGACACTTTTCCCAGACTGCTTCACCGTGACGCTGACTGCAGGACACTCTTCCCAGACTGCTTCACTGTGACACTGACTGCAGGACACTTTTCCCAGACTGCATCACTGTGACGCTGACTGCAGGATACTCTTCCCAGACTGCTTCACTGTGACGCTGACTGCAGGACAGTCTTCCCAGTCTGCTTCACTGTGATGCTCACTCGGGACACTCTTCCCAGTCTGCTTCACTCTGACGCTCACTGCAGGACACTCTTCCCAGACTGCTTCACTGTGATGCTGACTGCAGGACACTCTTCCCAGTCAGCTTCACTGTGACGGTCACTGCAGGACACCTTTCCCCGACTGCTTCATTGTGACGCTCACTGCAGGACACTCTTCCCAGACTGCTTCATTGTGATGCTGACTGCAGGACACTCTTCCCAGTCTGCTTCACTGTGACGCTCTCTGCAGGACACTCTTCCCAGACTGCTTCACTGTGAGGCTGACTGCAGGGCACTCTTCCCAGACGGCTTCACTGTGATGCTGACTGCAGGACACTCTTCCCAGTCTGCTTCACTGTGACGCTCACTGCAGGACACTTTTCCCAGACTGCTTCACTGTGACGCTGACTGCAGGACACTCTTCCCAGACTGCTTCACTGTGACGCTGACTGCAGGACACTCTTCCCAGACTGCTTCACTGTGACGTTCACTGCAGGACACTCTTCCCAGACTGCTTCACTGTGACGCTCACTGCAGGACACTTTTCCCAGACTGCTTTACTGTGGCGCTCACTACAGGACACTCTTCCCAGTCTGCTTCACTGTGACGCTGACTGCAGGACACTTTTCCCAGACTGCTTCACTGTGATGCTGACTGTGAGGACACTCTACGCAGACTGCTTCACTGTGATGCTGACTGCAGGACACTCTTCCCAGACTGCTTCACTGTGACGCTCACTGCAGGTCACTCTTCCTAGACTGCTTCACTGTGATGCTCACTGCAGGACACTTTTCCCAGACTGCTTCAGTGTGACGCTCACTGCAGGACACTTTTCCCAGACTGCTTCACTGTGACACTCACTGCAGGACACTCTTCCCAGTCTGCTTCACAGTGACGCTGACTGCAGGACACTCTTCCCAGTCTGCTTCACAGTGACGCTGACTGCAGGACACTTTTCCCAGACTGCTTCAGTGTGACGCTCACTGCAGGACACTTTTCCCAGACTGCTTCACTGTGACGCTCACTGCAGGACACTCTTCCCAGTCTGCTTCACAGTGACGCTGACTGCAGGACACTTTTCCCAGTCTGCTTCACTGTGACGCTCACTGCAGGACATTCTTCCCAGACTGCTTCACTGTGATGCTCACTCAGGACACTCTTCCCAGACTGCTTCACTGTGACGCTCTCTGCAGGCACTCTTCCCAGTGTGCTTCACTGTGATGCTCACTCAGGACACTCTTCCCAGACTGCTTCACTGTGACGCTCACTCAGGACACTCTTCCCAGACTGCTTCACTGTGACGCTGACTGCAGGACACTCTTCCCAGACTGCTTCACTGTGATGCTCACTGCAGGACACTTTTCCCAGACTGCTTCACTGTGACACTGACTGCAGGACACTCTTCCAAGACTGCTTCACTGTGACGCTGACTGCAGGACACTCTTCCCAGTCTGCTTCACTCTGACGCTCACTGCAGGGCACTCTTCCCAGACTGCTTCACTGTGATGCTGACTGCAGGACACTCTTCCCAGTCTGCTTCACTCTGACGCTCACTGCAGGACACTCTTCCCGGACTGCTTCACTGTGATGCTGACTGCAGGGCACTCTTCCCATACTGCTTCACTGTGATGCTGACTGCAGGACACTCTTCCCAGTCTGCTTCACTCTGACGCTCACTGCAGGACACTTTTCCCAGACTGCTTCACTGTGACGCTCTCTGCAGGACGTTTTTCCCAGACTTCTTCACTGTGACGCTCACTACAGGATGCTCTTCCCAGTCTGCTTCACTGTGACGCTGACTGCAGGACACTCTTCACAGACTGCTTGACTGTGACGGTCACTGCAGGACACTTTTCCCAGACTGCTTCACTGTGACGCTGACTGCAGGACACTTTTCCCAGTCTGCTTCACTGTGACGCTGACTGCAGGACACTTTTCCCAGACTGCTTCACTGTGACGCTCACTGCAGGACATTCTTCCCAGACTGCTTCAGTGTGATGCTCACTCAGGACACTCTTCCCTGACTGCTTCACTGTGATGCTCACTGCAGGACACTCTTCCCAGTCTGCTTCACTGTGACGCTGACTGCAGGACACTTTTCCCAGACTGCTTCACTGTGACGCTCACTGCAGGACATTCTTCCCAGACTGCTTCAGTGTGATGCTCACTCAGGACACTCTTCCCAGACTGCTTCACTGTGACGCTCTCTGCAGGACACGCTTCCCAGACTGCTTTTCTGTGACGCTCACTCAAGACACTCTTCCCAGACTGCTTCACTGTGACGCTGACTGCAGGACACTCTTCCCAGACTGCTTCACTGTCATGCTCACTGCAGGACACTTTTCCCAGACTGCTTCACTGTGACACTGACTGCAGGCACTCTTCCCAGACTGCTTCACTGTTACGCTCACTGCAGGACACTCTTCCCAGACTGCTTCACTGTGATGCTGACTGCAGGACACTCTTCCCAGTCTGCTTCACTCTGACCCTCACTGCAGGACACTCTTCCCAGTCTGCTTCACTGTGATGCTCACTGCAGGACACTCTTCCAAGACTGCTTCACTGTGACGCTGACTGCAGGACACTCTTCCCAGTCTGCTTCACTCTGACGCTCACTGCAGGGCACTCTTCCCAGACTGCTTCACTGTGATGCTGACTGCAGGACACTCTTCCCAGTCTGCTTCACTCTGACGCTCACTGCAGGACACTCTTCCCGGACTGCTTCACTGTGATGCTGACTGCAGGGCACTCTTCCCATACTGCTTCACTGTGATGCTGACTGCAGGACACTCTTCCCAGTCTGCTTCACTGTGACGCTCACTGCAGGACACTTTTCCCAGACTGCTTCACTGTGACGCTCTCTGCAGGACGCTTTTCCCAGACTTCTTCACTGTGACGCTCACTACAGGACGCTCTTCCCAGTCTGCTTCACTGTGACGCTGACTGCAGGACACTTTTCCCAGACTGCTTCACTGTGATGCTGACTGTGAGGACACTCTTCACAGACTGCTTCACTGTGCCGGTCACTGCAGGACACTTTTCCCAGACTGCTTCACTGTGACGCTGACTGCAGGACACTCTTCCCAGACTTCTTCACTTTGACGTTCAATGCAGTACAATTTTCACAGACTGCTTCATTGTGACGCTCACTGCAGGACACTCTTCCCAGACTGCTTCACTGTGACGCTCACTGCAGGACACTTTTCCCAGTCTGCTTCACTGTGACGCTGACTGCAGTTCACTTTTCCCAGACTGCTTCACTGTGACGCTGACTGCGAGGACACTCTTCGCAGACTGCTTCACTGTGACGCTGACTGCAGGACACTCTTCCCAAACTGCTTCACTGTGACGTTCACTGCAGGACACTCTCCCCAGACTGCTTCACTGTGATGCTGACTGCAGGACACTCTCCCCAGACTGCATCACTGTGACGCTGACTGCAGGACACTCTTCCCAGACTGCTTCACTGTGATGCTCACTCAGGACACTCTTTCCAGACTGCTTCACTGTGATGCTCACTCAGGACACTCTTCCCAGACTGCATCACTGTGACGCTGACTGCAGGACACTCTTCCCAGACTGCTTCACTGTGATGCTCACTCAGGACACTCTTCCCAGACTGCTTCACTGTGACGTTCACTGCAGTACAATCTTCGCAGACTGCTTCATTGTGACGCTCACTGCAGGACACTCTTCCCAGACTGCTTCACTGTGACATTCACTGCAGGACACTCTTCCCAGACTGCTTCACTGTGACGCTCACTGCAGGACACTCTTCCCAGACTGCTTCACTGTGACACTCACTGCAGGGCACTCTTCCCAGTCTGCTTCACTGTGACGCTGACTGCAGGACACTCTTCCCAGACTGCGTCACGCTTCCCAATGTGTTCCCGGGTGGGTTCCCCTAATTCAACTTTCCGAAAGGCACCCCAATTCTGTTACATCCGTTCCAGGCGGAAGAATTAACTGGTTCCCTTCTTTATTCAACCTCACTCGATTGGCAGCAACAAGAGCTGACTTTGATAGGTCAGTAGATAGCTTGAAGACACTAGATTCTTTCACCTCATGTCTTTTGCTGGACCTTCTCCAGCAGCAGAGAAAACGGGAGATTGTTTGCCTACTTGCCCTTTTGTAGGTGTGACAGCCTGTGGTGCCTCCTTCTTTCTGTGTCACACAGACACACATTCTCACACATCAGCGCCCCAGTACACACAGAACAGGTCTGCAGTTGTGTTTTTATCCTCGTTTCCTGTGTGTTTTGAAAAGAAACAAACTGCCTCAGAGACAGATTTGTATGAACACATTTTGAAATATTAATCACCAGGAGATGGGATGTGGATGTCTGCTGAGATACAAAATGTCTGTCTCTGCACTCCCAGTTTATTTTGCTCTTCTCACCTTCACTTTAGAAGGTGGCTTTTCAATTTAAAGCAGTTTGTTCTGTCTCATTTCAAATTCAAATTTCAAAGATTTTGAAAAATTATTTCTCAAAAAAATAAAGACCTGGGGGCTGGCTTCTCCGTTTTGGAGACTAAGTACTCACACCGTCGCGAAAACTGTGGTCTTTAAAGGCCACAGATTCCCTGTTTTGCAGGGGTCTAGCAGGGAGCTGCCGTAGAGCTCGCAGCTCTAAGAGCCGATACGGCCCCTGAACTTCTGGACCAGAGGCCACGCATGTACACTGGCCGCTCCGTGTTCCATGGCAGACTGAGCCCGCGGACCAGGGTCGCCAAAAGAACGCGCCTCGGACCGCCCGTACTCATTGCCCCCAGCCCCGAATGAAGCCCTCCCTGTCCGCCAATCGGCCCTCCCCCAACTGCGGCAGCCCCAGATTGAGTCCGCAGCCTCATTGCGGGGTTCCCGAACGGCAGGACCATGAGAGACCCACGCTGTCGGGATTCAGCCGGTCGGGGACGGAGCATCGCGGGGCAGGCCTGAGGCGGTGGAGACTCGGCGGAGTACACCGATTTTCAGGGGGCGGATAATTTAGAAACCGGCGCCGCTCCCGATTTTGGCGCCAAAACGGATTCTCTGCCCCATCGCCGAATGCGATTTCGGGGAGCGGAGAATCCAGTCCTATAACTTCATGACTGGGTTCTAATTCCTCAGTAACTGCTGCCAATGTCAGTCAGTCAGTAGCAGAAGAGCTGGACATTACAGGGATGTGCTGCAGACAGAGTTTTCCCCTCACACTATTCTGATCAAAGACCATCGTGCTGAAACATGAACTCTGTTTCTCTCATTACAGGTGCTGCCTGACTTGCTGTGCACTTGCAACATTTTATATTTTACTCCATCAGTCACTCTGATTTAGCAGTCACCATTTATTGAGAGTACACTATTTCACCTAAGACAACTAAGAGTTATCCTCTTAACAAAGAAAGCAATAGGTCAGTGTAAATGAATAAATAATGAGACTATAATTCTAGCTGTGAAAATATTCACTTCAACGTCTCAAAACTGACAGGCAGTTTCTTTAGACAACCCTGGGAAAAAGTAGTGCCAACTCGCCGGGCAAACGTCCAAACCTCTGCATTCCAGTGAGTCTCTGAAACTTGAACAGTCAACACTCGCCAACAAGACAACACACTAAGCAAATATTTTTTGCAAAGCTTGTCACTTCCTGGCAACCCTGGACCATGGGTGTAATTTTTCAATACAAGTGTTTCTGTCCTTGGAAAGAATTAGCATGGCTTGTCAACAAAACAGGCTGACAAATCAGCTCCCTTCACTGTATAGATTATGTGGAGCAGATGGGAGTAAGCCTTTGAACTATTTGATTGATGAGAAATCTATGTCACCCTAGTTCCTTGCCAGTTGAACCTTCTCGCTATTACAGCTCTTCAATGTAAACTAGCAATGCCCCTGATATATAAAAGACTCTATTAGCGGCAGTAGAGAGCAGTATCTTGCAGTAGAATACTGCAATTTCAATTTGGGATTCTTTGGATTCCGTTATAATTGTCTGCCTCCATATATTCTGTTATTTATCAGGCAAACGTGATTTAATGTGATGTTTCATCATTTTTTAAACTGGCTGCTATATTGTGCTTTCGGCCAATTCCTGATATTCTCTGAAATTTATTACTGCCTTGTGCTTTTTTAAAGTAACAGTAGGAGTATGAAAAGGTTGGGAACGTATCATGTTTTTAAATTTTTTTATCCCCAACACTACCCCTCAGTCACACCCATCCACCATTTCTAAGCCAGGGTGACATATAAAGGGTGCACTTCTGTGTTTGTTTTGTCCTGACAGGTAAACAAGATCCAGATGTTAACTGCTCAGACAAGTTGACCAACGGTTGAAAACTCCTGTCCTGTGCTCCCCTGCCTCTCTGACAATTATTTAAATCATTAACTTAGTGTATTTTACAAAACCAGTGGACAAGGTGCAATGTGGGCCCAAGGGGATTGCAGAAGTACAATTCAGGAACTTTTCTGCCATCCGTTAATAATGTGTATCAAAGAGTCAATCTACCATTGTGGAAGCATTATTTCGATCTGAAACGTTAACTCTGGGCGAGATTCTCCTGTTCCCCAGCCGTGTGTTTCTCAGCCACAAGCCGTTCTTCCCGCTGCCTCTCAGTGGGATTTCCCATTATAACCACCCACGCCGCTGTGAAATCCACTGGCGGGGATGTGCTGCTGGCAGGAATTGTGAATCACAACGACCGGAGAATTCCGGCCTCTGTTCCTCTCCACAGACTCTGCCACACCTGCTGAGTTTATCCAGCATTTTCTGTTTTTATTTCAGATTTCCAGCATCCGCAGTATTTCACTTTTAATTGCATGACTTTTGTTCAGTAAAGGACAACAGCACACATCCCAGTTCATTGTCCCTGGAGAATAACCTCTACCTGTCTTGAGGTCTTATTGTAGCAGATGAGGAATTAGAAATGTATCTTGGGCAATAGTGTAAAATGGGCAATAGCGAATTGGCCAGTGGAGTTACACTCCTGATGGATAGTATAAAATGGACTGGCGATTCCCTAATTCCATGGTAAAGTTCTACCCCAAAACATCAAGGCCTGTCTGCATAAGTCTTGTCTTCAGATTTGATTTAAGATGAGTTGAAATGCATTTTAATCAATTTCTGTGTTTCCAAAAATGTGTGTTTGTAAAAACAATGGAAGATAATGATGTAATAGATGGAGTTATAGCTGAAACCAAAGCAAATGAGAGGAAGCCTGTTCATTACCAGCAAAAATACAATCATTAGCCTGGAATGCTTCAGTGCTGTTTTAACTGTGTGTGTATATTAATTGTCCAATTCAACCACAGGCAGCACATTGTGCACTGTGCCCATCTGCTCCCTGCTGCCGACATAGTTCAATCCTGTAGTTAACATCCACTGTTGAAATAAGCTTGTCGAAACATTTAGGGTAATGCCTGTTCCCCCACTGATATTGATTCACTTCCCACCAACTGTCAATCTGGGATAATCTGTGAGTGATGTCAGGTTGAGGAGAGGTGTTGTGTGGATTCAGGAAAGAACAGTGCTTTGACCCTGCTGATTCTGAATTACATTAATGACACTCTTAACAAAATTAAATGTTAACTTGTCAAAATTGCCGCTGATGCCACAATAAGGAAAGTAAAGGGACAGAGGAAGCAGCAAACAGTTTACAAAGTGAGTTAGGTGATGAATGTACAGTATTGATAATTGGGCAGTGTTGTAAATCTACAACTTGCATGCACCTAGCACCTTTAATGGAACAAAAATGCCCAAAGCTTTTCAGAGGAGTAACCTAATAGAAATATACAGAGACTACTCGGGGTATCCAAAAGGTGGTTGAAGAGATGTCATCTTAGGATGCCTTAAAGGAGGTCAGGGAGATAGAGGAATTTATTTATTTTTTGTTCATTCAAGGGATGTGGGCTTTGCTGGCTATGTCAGCTTTTATTGCCCATCTCTAATCACCCTTGAGAAGGTGGTGGTGAGCTGCCTTCTTGAACTGCTGCAGTCCATTTGGTGTAGATACACCCACAGCATCGTTAGGGAGGGAGTTCCAAGGTGTTGCCCCGGCGACAGTGAAGGAACGGCGATATATTTCCAAGTCAGGATGGTGAGTGACTTGGAGGGGAACCTCCAGGTGGTGGAGGTTCCCAGGTATCTGCTGCTCTTGTCCTTCTAGATGGTAGTGGTCGTGGGTTTGGAAGGTGTTGTCTAAGGAGCCTTGATGAGTTCCTGCAGTGCATCTTGTAGACGGTACACACGGCTGCCACTGTGCGTTGTTGGTGGAGGGAGTGAATATTTGTGATGGGTGGGGTTGCGGGACAGAGATCAAATGGGCTGCTTTGTCCTGGACGGTGTCACGCTTCTTGAGTGTTGTTGGAGCTTCACTCGTTCAGGCAAGGAGAAGGTATTCCATCACACTCTTGATTTGTGCCTTGTATATTGTGGATAGACTTTGGGGAGTCTGGAGGTGAATTACTCATTGTAGGCTTCCTAGCCTCTGACCTCTTGTAACCACAGTATTTATATGCCTCGTCCAGTTAAGTTTCTGGTCAGTGATGGTAATGCCATTAAATGTCAAGGGGCGATAGTTAGATTGTCTCTTGTTGGAGATGGTCCTGGCACTTTTCTGGCATGAATCTTATTTGCCACTTGTCAGCCCAAGCCTAGATATCATCCAGGTCATGCTGCATTTGGAGATGGAGGAAGATAATTAAAGAGAATAGGAACTTGATGCTTGGAAGCCTTGCTGTTAGAGGTGGGGCAATGGAGGAGAAGAGTCAATGAAAATCTGAGTCAAAAGGAGTAGGAAATCCCTGGGAAAGGACCTTGTAGAGCTGAAGGAGATTACAGAGATAGGGAGAGGCAAGGTGATTAAAGGATTGATTCCCAGTTCTCCCATGTCTCAATGTAGTCTATGGAGATAATGTTGAGTGTGATTTGGTGCAAGCTAATGTAGGACCAGCAGACATTTTCAATGAGATAGTTTACAAAGGGTGGACAATGGAAGGTTTGCCAGTTGAGTCTGGAAGTGTCAAGAGAATAAGGTGGACTGGGACAGAGTGCAGTTGAACTTGTATAGGTGGAAGTGCATGGCCCAAGGAACGGACATAATGGGGTCCAAAACCCAACTTGGGGTTGAATTGGATGCCAAGATTGTGAATGAAATGAGACTGAATTAGAAGCTGAGAAAGGGGCCTGGGAATGACAGGCTCACTGTGTGATGAGGAGACCTGGGGGTGGTGACTGTGGCTGTTTAGTAAAATGCGGTGTCCCCCCACATCCACAGCATGAAACACAATCCACTCTTGCCTTTGGAAGTAATGATGTGAAAGGCTGACTTCTGCAAGAGGATTGAGCCATTTGTGGAGGGAAGAATTTAACAATATCAACTCACTTAAAAATGAGAACCATTTTTTATCCTCCCTTCTGTCATTAGCTGCATTGAAAATTGGGACAAAGTAGCATTTGTTTGGAGTGCACAAACTAAGCTGAACAGTTACATCTGATTAGACATTCGTTTCATTGGGCAAAATTTTCCATCCTGGAGTCCGGTGACGGGCAGGAAAATCGGCATGATCCCCGCTGGGTGCATGAATATGGCAATCTTCCGATTTGAGCTAATTACTTCTGCACCAGTGAAGAGCTTGGTGAATCTTGAAGTGGGAAGGACGTTTCTCGCCCCATTGTTGTCTCTTGGGGTTGAAGGTCCTGGCACCATTTTTAAAGGGCATCTGGACAGACATTCACTCATTGCTGGCTAGGAGTTCCGCGCTAACCTCAGGACGGATAAGGACCCTGGAAGTGCAGAATGTTTTACGTTGACGGGCAGCATGGTCGGCGCAGGCTTGGAGGACTGAAGGGCCTGTTCCTCTACTGTGCTGTCCTTTTCTTTGTTCTTTTATTCTTTGTTTGATCTTGCGGCCATAGCTCATATTGGAGAAGCTCACAGATGTGAGCAACCACCTACCAGGACAGACAAAGATGCCTCTGGCATAGCCTTTCTCTCATCTTTAGATCTCACCATGGTCCGCCCAGTACTCATTGTTGCAGAGGTCCATATTCACCACTTGCTTCATCTTCAAAGGGCCCTACTGCTTCTTGCTGCTCGGGCCTTTGTTCCAAATGGTAATTCGCCCTCCTTCTCCTGATCTGGATGAGAGCCATTACCAAAGCAGAGTTGCCTGCAGTCGGCATCATCGTCACCTCAGTGGATTTGTGAATGAATTGAGGTGATACCTTAAGTGAACATGTCCTGTATAGGTTTCCCTCCATCTCAAAGGCAAGTGCTAAGTCCTTCACCTGGCCTCCATCCAGATGTGACATCCCCACCCCACCCCTTCCTGGGAGGCCAGAGATGGGTAATCCTCCCATTCACACAGGAATACAATTGGGGATGATGCTCTCTGACCAGGATAATGAAAGCCATGTCCAACAAGTTTCACATGGATACTTATTCATTTGTCCCCACTACTCTCCAGACTCTCTTCAGAGACCATTGCCTTGGCAGCAAAGAAAGACTAAGCACAGGATCCCTTGTCAGCTATGACTATTCACTGGGGAGGATGGAAGTTTTGAGTTGCGAGTTGGTTGCCCTCCACCAGCTATGCCTCTTGGAGGCATTCCACCTCCCTCCCTCCCTCCTCCTCCCTCTCTCCCTCCCCCTCCCTCTCTCCCTTCTCCTCCCTCTCTGCCCCCCTCCTCCCATCTCTTCTTCCAGCAGCAGCCAATGGTAAATAGTACAGAATAAACGGCAGTTCCAAACCTTGCTGCCATTCATTATGAGACCTATGAGTCGGCAGATAACCTACTGCAAAGCAGACTTCAGCATAAAGAGGAGAACGCAAGTGGGCATCTTTGACGTGAAGTTCTCATAATTATGAGGGTGTCTTTTTAATCAGCCATTTGTGATGTCCTTGAATTCCAATCACATGAAAAGGTCCTCCTCCCATCTCGGGGGATTTCATTGACTGACTAACTGCATAGTCAAGGTCAGTTTGGAAAAATGGTGCATGTCACCTTTCAAACTCACTCTACTACCTGCTACCCTTCCCTGTCAAACACCAACATATCCCCCATCACTATACACCCACCCAGTATTAGCAGAGGTGGTGGAGTCTGAGTCATTAGGGACATTTAAGCGACTCTTGGACAGGCACATGGACAGCAGTAAATTGAAGGGGTGTAGGTTAGGTTGATCTTAGATTACGATAAATGGTCGGCACAACATCGTGGGCCGAAGGGCCTGTACTGCGCTGTACTGTTCTATGTCCTATTCCTTTTCCCTCTGTCACCCTTGAACCTCCCTCTGATTTTTAAAAATAAATTTAGAGTACCCAATTCATTTTTTCCAATTAAGGGGTAATTTAGCGTGGCCAATCCACCTGCCCTGAACATCTTTGGGTTGTGGGGGCGAAACCCACGCAAACACGGGGATAATGTGCAAACTCTACACGGACAGTGACCCAGAGCCGGGATCGAACCTGAGACCTCGGCGCCGTGAGGTAGCAATGCTAACCACTGAGCCACCATGCTGCCCTTTCCCTCTGTTTCCCTGGACCCTATCATGAACCACTACCACATGACTTTCTCCCCTCAGAGTGCATACCCATTACTGACCCCGTGCCCACCTGACCCTGCCTTCTCCTTCTATCTGAGCCACCCATTAAGATCTTCAACTACCGACTTCCGGTGACGGCGGGCGGGAGGCGGCTGCACAATGGAGGGCTCCCGTTCGGCAACGGCATTTTCGGGGCTTTAAGCCCGGTCCCAGGGTCCACAGAGGCGGCAGTAGCAGGGAGAAGGCACGGAGGAGGCACAGTGAAGACACAGGAGGAAAAAAAGAACAAAGAAAAATGTCGAGGGTGAGCAAGAAAATGGCCGGAAAAAAAACAGCTGAAGGTCCGTCGGGGAGTGGAAAGGTCACCATGGGGTCACCAAGGAAAATGGAGGTTGGAGCACCAGGGAAGGCCGCACTGCTTACGGCTGAAGAAATAACTAAGGTGATGGCTGCGGAATTTGAAAAGCAGTTGGCGCAGATTGCGAAATGCATGGAGACGGTGAGGAAGGAGATGAGGGAGGTTTTGAGTGTGCTGGTGGAGGAGGCGGTTTCCCCGGTGAGGACGGAGGTGGCGAGCGCAGTTGCGGAGGTGCGAGAGCAAGGGGAGGCGCTGAAGGAAGTGGAGGAGATGTTATTGCAGCACGGTGATCAACTTTCCTCGATGGGGAAAGAGATGCGGAAGGTGATGGATACTAACAAGGATCTGCGAGGAAACATGGAAGACCTGGAAAACAGATCCAAGCGACAGAATTTGAGGATTGTGGGGCTGCCCGAAGGAGTTGAAGGACCGAAGCCGACTGAATATTTTGCCGCGATGTTGGCAAAACTATTGGGGGAGGGGGAGGATCCCTCCCGATATGAACTGGATCGGGCTCATCGGTCGTGGAGGCCTGTACCAAAGGCGAGTGAGCCGCCAAGGACAGTGACTCTGTGCTTCCGCAGGTACAGTGTGAAGGAGAAGGTCCTGAGTTGGGCCAAGCAGAAGCGGGTGGTGCAGTGGGCTGGAGCTGGTATACGTGTATACCAGGACTTTACGGTGGAGCTGGCAAGGAGACGGGCTGCCTTCAACCGGGTGAAGAGGGCACTGTACATTAGCAAGGTGCGGTGCGGCATTGTATATCCAGCGAAGCTGAGGGTGACTTACAAGCTCAGGGACTTTTATTTTGGAACGGCGGAAGCAGCAGAGGAGTTTGCGAAAGCAGAAGGACTGTGGCAGAACTGACAAATTGAGGAATGGCCATGTGCCGATGTAACCTCATGACTGTATTTTCTTCTTTTATGTATCACTGCGCGCGGGTGCAGAGACTAAAGGAGCCAATGTGGTATATATTTGGACAAGGGAAGGGACGGGGCTTTCACTCGAAATTAGGGTTCTTTGGGGTGTAGGTGGATATGCGGGGTTTGTGTGCTAAAAGGGGATCTTTGGGCTTTCCTAGGGCCGGGCAAGTGGGAAAGGGACCCGGGCGGGGGCCTCCATGCTGGCCGGTTTAAGCCGGCCAGTGAGCGGGAGTGAGGTGGGGGGAGGGGCTGCGGCCATCGGAGCCTGGCAGAACAGGGTCCGAGTGGTCTAGCCGGGGTGGAAAGTTGGGGGGAAGAAACCGAGGTTGGGGGGAGGAGTTTTACAAGAGGCAGTGGACGGGAGGAGCTGGAGACCTAGGGTGGGGGGGGGGTGGGGGGGGGGGGTGGGGGGGGGGGGGGTGAGCTGTGTAAGATTAAGGGTGACTACGGGTAATCCCTGATTCCTTTTTGTCATTTGTTTATGTAAACATGCGGGTTGAGGTTTGGGGGTTGGTGGGTAGATGGGATCGTTGTTATTATGGGGACTGACATATCTTGCTGATTATTGTTTATTGTTGATGGATGTAAATGTGGGAGAAAATGTGAAAAAGGAGAATAATTTTTTTTAAAAAAAAAATCTTCAACTACCAGACTTTCACCTTGACCAGCCACTCTACTGCATTCCCTCACCCCTTCTCACTGTGACTTCCCTCCTATGACCAATAACCTATGTTGTCCCCCAAAGACCCCACTGATATACTCCTCTGAAATATTCCCCCTCCTTTACCGGACACTTTCCTTGCTTCCCTTGACACTCTATCCCCTCCTTCCTCACTTCCAGGGATGTTCACCCACCGTTCCCCAAACACTCTTTCCCCACTCTGCCCCGGTAAGCTTGCCTCCCTTGTTCAGCCTTCACTCCATCCTTTCACCCCATCCACCATCTTCTTCCAGCCTTCGCCTGAGTCCCTGGTCTAGCCTTGGCACAGCGTTTTGGGAATGACACTCAATATGAGTAAAGTTCTGCGACATCCCCAAGAAGGCAAATGCAACATTTACGAGTCTCAAAGTTGTGGAAGAGGTGAAGCTCGCCGGGTGCACACCACCGAGATACAGTAATAACAGTGAACGTTCTAAATACTCACTGGCGGGGTACTTTGGAAGACAAATTTAGTTTGAGCAAGCTGGCCTTTTAATGAGCATGCATGGGATGCTAATACATGCAAATAGGGTTCCTGATATTGTTCATTGGAACATTCGACCAACTTTTAAACCCACCTAGAACAGAATTCCAACACTTTATCCCATTGTATTTTACCTTTCTTTAAGTTAAGTGGAACCCACTGGACACAGGCTTTCAGTCAGAAAAATACTCCCCGACCATCGCCCTCTGCTTCCTGCCACTCAGCCAATTTTGGATTCAATTTGCCAAATTTCCTTGGATCCCATGAATCCACACCTTCGCTATCAGTCTCCCATATAGGAGCTTATCAAAAGCCTTGCTGAAGTCCAAGTAGACTACGTCAAATACATTGCCCTCCTCCACACACCTGGTCACCTCTTCGAAAAAGTCAATCAAGTTGGTCAGTCATGACCTCCCCTTAACAAAACCATGCTGACTGTTCCTGATTAATTCCTGCCTCTGCAAATGCAGATTAATTCTGACCTTCAGAATTACTTCCAATAGTTTCCCCACCACTGAGGTTAAACTGACTGGCCGTAGATTCCTGGTTGAGGCTTTCCTCCCTTCTTGAACAATGGTCCCACATTGGCTAGCCTCTAGTCCTCCAGCACCTCTCCTGTGGCCAGAGAGGAATTTAAAATTATTGCCAGCCCCCCTGCTATTTCCTCCCTTGCCTCACTCAGCAGCCTGGGATGTATTTCATCTGGCCCTGGAGATTTGTCTAACTTTAAGCCTGCCAGACCACTCAGAACCTCCTCCCTGTCTATTTTAATCTCTTTAATATTATCACAGCCCTTCTCCCTGATTTCTACACCCACACCGTCCCTCTCACGAGTGAACACTGACACAAAGTATTAATTTAGAACCCTACCTACATCCCCCGACACCACACACAAATTACCCTGTGGTCCTTAATGGGCCCTACTCGTACCCTAGTTATCCTTTTACACTCAATGTACTTGTAAAATAACCTGGGATTTTCCTTTATTTTACCTCCCAGTATCCTTTCATGACCCCATTTTTTGTTCCTAATTTCCTTTTTAAGTTCCCTCTTGCACATTCTATATGCCTCTGGAGCTTCTGCTGTTTTGAGCCCTCGATATCTGCCACGAGCCTCCCTTTTTCTCTCAATCTAATGCTGTATATCCCTCGATATCCAGGGTTCACTGGATTTGTTGGTCCCACCCTTTTTCTTGATTTACTTAATGATGTCTGCTCCCAATCCACTCTGGCTAAATCAGATCTGATCTTATTAGAATTGATCTTGCCCCAGATCTTCTCCAACAAGAGACAATCTAACTATCGCCCTTGACATTCAATGTTGTCCTTTTCCATAACAATCTTGAACCTAACGGAGTTATGATCACTGTCTGCAAAATGCTCCCCCACTGATTCTTCAACCACTTGCCCGGCTTCATTACCTAAAATTAAGTCCAGGATCTTGTGGGTCCTTCTACATATTAGCTTAAAAAGTTCTCTTGGATGCATTTTAAGAATTCTTCTCTCTCTAAACCTCTCACACTTTGGCTTCCCCAGTTAGTATTGGGGAAGTTGAAATCCCCACTGTCACTACCCAATTACTTTTATCTGCTGCTCTTGTCCTTCTAGATGGTACTGGTTGTGGGTTTGGACGGTGCTGCCGAAGGAACCTTGGCAAGTTCCTGCAGTGCATCATGTAGATGGTACACATTGCTGCCACTGTTTGTCGGTGGTGGAAGGGGGAGCAATCAAGCGGGCTGCTTTGTCCTGGATGGTGTCGAACTTCTTGAGTGTTGTTGGAGCTGCACTCATCCAGGCAAGTGGAGAGTATTCCATCGCACTCCTGATAAGTTTGCAGACGACACGACCGTAGTGGGTCGGATCTCGAACACCTATGAGTCAGAATACAGGAGGGAGATAGAGAATCTAGTGGAGTGGTGTAACGACAACAATCTCTCCCTCAATGCCAGCAAAACTAAAGAGCTGGTCATTGACTTCAGGAAGCGAAGTATCGTACACACCCCTGTCAGCATCAACGGGGCCGAGGTGGAGATGGTCGACAGTTTCAAATTCCTAGGTGTGCACATCACCAAAAATATGTCCTGGTCTACCCACGTCGACGCTACGACCAAGAAAGCACAACAGCGCCTATACTTCCTCAGGAAACAAAGGAAATTCGGTATGTCCACATTGACTCCGACCAACTTTTACAGGTGCACCGTAGAAAGCATCCTATCAGGCTGCATCACAGCCTGGTATGGCAACTGCTCGGCCTAAGACCGCAAGAAACTTCAGAGAATCGTGAACACAGCCCAGTCCATCACACAAACCTGTCTCCCATCCATTGACTCCATCTACACCTCCCGCTGCCTGGGGAAAGCGGGCAGCATAATCAAAGACCGCTCCCACTCGGCTTACTCACTCTTCCAACTTCTTCCATTGGGCAGGAGATACAAAAGCCTGAGAACACGCACTAACAGATTCAAAAACAGCTTTTTCCCCGCTGTTACCAGACTCCTAAACGGCCCTCTTATGGACTTGATGGACTTATGGACGGTCTGATCTCTTCACACATTTTCTCTACTGAGTAGTAATACACTCCTGTATGCTTCACCCGAAGCCTGTGTCTGTGTATTTTATGATTGCCCTATTATGTATTCTCTTTTCGTGTACGGAATGATCTGTTTGAGCTGCACGCAGAACAATACTTTTCACTGTACCTCGGTACACGTGATAATAAACCAATCCAACTTGTGCCTTGTAGATGGTGGATAGGCTTTGGGGGGGTCAGGGGGTGAGTTACTCACCGTAGGATTCCTCGCCTTTGACCTGCTCTGGTAGCCACAGTATTAATATGGCTAGTCAAGTTCAGTTTCTGACCAATGGTAACCCCCGGGGTGGTGATTGTGGAGGATTCAGTAATGGTAATGCTAATGAATGTTAAGGGGTGATGGTTAGATCCTCTCTTGGAGGAGTTTAAGAAACCTTTTTAAAATCCTTGTCTGATCCTTGTGTCCTTTTTAATCCCTGTCTTGCTGGCTGCTTTTAAACTACAGGCTTTTGACAACCCCCTCCCCTGCTGCAAAATGATATTTTAACTGGCCCAGACACATCCCTTGATCCAGTGTGCTGTGTGACATAGTCCCTTGATGTGATTTTGATGGACTTGGCTAGCAGACAATCGACTTTTTGAGATTCCAGGATTTGTCCCATTTTTGATTCTGATTAGTGGAGCCATTCAGAAGCTTCTGGGACAGAAGGCGGATTCCATTTCTGCTCTCAGTCCTGCTTTGATATTGAGAGCATCCAGAAGCAGGTTTTAATATTCTCTTTACCCAGCCACCTCTGATCAAAAGGCTGCAAACAGTATCCAGCCAGATCTATGGAAGCCTATCCTCTGTTGGGGAAGGGACAGTGCTGATTGCTCTCACTGGGATCTTGAGAGGTCGAGAAGAAAGGGCCTTTTACTTTCTCTTCACTACAATTAATCTTAATCTGCAGAAGGAGCAGACAAGCATTGATGAAAAATTATAATTTTTTTAAAATTTAGTGTACCCAATTATTATTTTCCAATTAAGGGGCAATTTAGCGTGGCCAGTCCACCTATCCTGCACAAGTTGTGGGGATGAAACCCAAGCAGACACAGAGAGAATGTGCAAACTCCACACGGACAGTGACCCACAGCTGGGATTCAAACCCGGGTCCTCAGCTCTGTAGGCAGCAGTGCTAACCACTGTGCCACCGTCCCGCCATTTGATGGAAAATTCTATAATATTATAGTCGATCATCCCCAAGGGGTCTCCCACCAACTATATTGCCAATGATTCCATTCTCATTACATAATACCCAGTCTACAATGGCTTGTTCTAGTTGGGCTCCCCGTATATTGAAGCAGCCCATGTCCAAATGCAGCAAGAGCTGGACAATATCCAGACTTGGGTTGACAAATTGCAAGTTACATTCACGCCACACAAGTTCCAAGCAATGATCATCTCCTGTTATGAGACCCTGGGTGAGTGTGTGGTCAATTCCAGCCCCACAGACCCCGGAATCCCCAAATAAGTGAATTAACCAATAATTTGTATATTTTCCTGAGCTCTTTGTTGATTCATTGCCATAATCTCCAAGGCTTGTGAGCCAAGCGCTGAAAAAATGCAATTAGTGTAGTCAGATATTTATTCACCGGTGTGGACACGATGGACCGAATGGGCTCCAACTGTGCTGTAAACATCTATGATTCTATTAATTAACCCCTTCTCATTGCACAATACCAAATCTTGGATAGCCTGTTAGTTCCTTGACATACGGGTCTAAAACATCATCTTGTTCACACTCCAGGAATTCATCCACCACAATATCATTGCTGATTTTGTTTGCCCAGTCTATATATCGATTAGAATCACCATGCTTACTGTAGCACCCTTGTTTAATGCCTTTCCCTACATTACCCCTACTGTTTGGAGGCCAACAGACAACTCCTACGAATGTTTTCCACCTCTTGTTGCTTCTTAGCTCCACCCAGGCTGATTCTATATCTGAGCCAATATCCTTTCTCGCTATTGCACTTATTTCATCCTTTGCTAACAACGCCACCCCACCTCCTTTTCATTTTGCCTGTTCTTCCTAAATATGGATTACCCTTGGATATTTAGTTCCCAGCCTTGGTAGCCCTGCAGCCATGTCTCTGTGATTGCAATCCTATTGTGCCTGTTCACATCTATCTGCACTGCTAATTTGTCTATTTTATTGTGAATTCCCCGTGCTCTCAGTTACTGTGCCTGTAGACTTGTCTTTTTAACATTTCCACGCTTCCACTTTTGCTTTTAACCTTTCTATCTTTTTTTCCTCTCTTGTGTCTCCCCGCTCACGATCCCATCTCCCTGCCACTGTAGATTAAATCCTCCCCCACAGTACTACTAATAATAATAATAATCGCTTATTGTCACAAGTAGGCTTCAATGAAGTTTCTGTGAAAAGCCCCTAGTCGCCACATTCTGGCGCCTGTTCGGGGAGGCCGGTACGGGAATTGAACCTGCGCTG
Organism: Scyliorhinus torazame; assembly: GCF_047496885.1. Taxonomy (NCBI): domain Eukaryota; kingdom Metazoa; phylum Chordata; class Chondrichthyes; order Carcharhiniformes; family Scyliorhinidae; genus Scyliorhinus; species Scyliorhinus torazame. The sequence goes on along the minus strand of NC_092734.1, from coordinate 1,565,478 downwards.
CTGGTCTTGTTCTGCATTACAAGCCAGCTGTTTAGCCCACTGTGCTAAACCAGCCCCAAGGGTATACTAGCGAATACCCCTGCAATAATCTCAGTCTCGGTCATGCTGGCGCACAACATGTCCGGCATATATAGGCCCCGTCTTCCCCAAAATCTGCCCCAATGCCTCAGGAATCAAAATCCCTCCATCCTACACCATGTCCCCAGCTACTCATTTACCTGGTCTGGTCTCCTATCCCTGATACCGGCAGAACGTGGCACTGGGAGTAATCCTGGGATTACTACCTTTGAGATTGTGCTTTTTTAGAAATAAATTTAGAGTGCCCAATTATTTTTTTCTCCAATTAAGGGGCAATTTAGCGTGGCCAATCTATCTACCCTGCACATCTTTGGGTTGTGGGGGTGAAACCCACGCAGACATGGGGAGAATGGGCAAACTTCACACGGACAGTGACCCAGGGCCGGGATTCAAACCCGGGTCCTCAGCTCCGCAGTCCCAGTGCTAACCATTGTGCCACCGCCGCCCCCTGAGGTTGTTCTTTTTGATTTATTTCCAGCAACCTATATTCTGTTTGCTGGACCTCGCCCCTCTTTTAACCTATGTTGTTGGTACTGATATGGACCATGAACTCTGGCTGTTCATCCTCTCCCTTCAGAATGTCCTGCAGCTGTTCAGTCACATCCGTGACCCTGGCACCATGGAGGCAACATATTATCCCGTTGCCAAGTCTGCGGCCACGGAAACATCTATCTGATTCTCTTACAATAGAATGTCCTATCACCTTTGCTCGCCCACTCAGTCATTGTTAGGTGATTGAGTAAAAAAAGCATCCTAGTCTGGTTAAAATGCCCTCTGAGGCTGAACCAAGAAATATTGTGAAATCTGGACCCTTTTCTTTCTTATTGCCACTGATAAGTTGACACACTAATAACATCCTACACTACAGGCACTCTGTGAAAGGGATGAACCAGTCCAGGAGTCCATAGAGGGGCGATAGAGCTACAATGATGGAGTTGTATGGGCATCCATTGATTTTGCTGCAACAAAAGCACAATAATATATATGAAACCAATATTATTGATCAGAATGCACCATAGTCCATCCATGATTTTGTTTTTCATGAATGCTCTCCACCATTCGATAAATCTGCATCATGAACCATGATTTGTGTGCATTTAACATACAAATGCATTGTGTCAAGTTTATATGTAGTATACTGGCAATGTGCCAGTAACAATGGCACATAGTAACAATGCATGAATTAAATCACTCTTCCACACCAAACCAACGCTGTATACACTATACCAATTATTTCAGCATTATATTGATAGTGTGCCCTATACCAGTCATTTTCAAACCCAGGTTTCAACCCGTGGGTCAGTAGCGGGCAGGTGTCGGGATGATCGCTGGACCATGCGTCGCAGCGTTCCCGATCGCGGGAAGTAGTGCCTGATGCACGATCAATGACCACTAAAGCGAGGTTGTAGTCCAACTGAAGGCTTTAATAAGCTAGATGTTTCCCCCAGCAGCTCAGGTACAGAATGAAGGCTGTTGGGGTGGCACGGGTTCTTATACCCCACCTTGCAGGGCGGAGCTACCATACAGCTTGACCAATAGAAAGCATACAGTTTCCACCAATGGTGCTTTAGCCTATCAGGCACCGTAATACCTATAATACCACATTCACCCCCTGTTAAAAAAGAGTCCGGCGGGGTGGGGGCCTGAAACTACAAAACATGGCAACGTGGTAGAACTAGTTATGGAGGTAACGTAATACCTCCGTACAGTGTTTTGTAACTATTTACAATTCTGATAGCTATGTACATTTGATGGTTTACATTTACAGTTTACAGTTTACAATTAAAAAATGGAGCAATTGAGGGCAGCACGGTAGCATTGTGGATAGCACAATTGCTTCACAGCTCCAAGGTACCAGGTTCGATTCCGGCTTGGGTCACTGTCTGTGCGGATTCTGCACATCCTCCCCGTGTGTGCGTGGGTTTCCTCCGGGTGCTCCGGTTTCCTCCCACAGTCCAAAGATGTGCAGGTTAGGTGGATTGGCCATGATAAATTGGCCTTAGTGCCCAAAAGTGCCCTTAGTGTTGGGTGGGGTTACTGGGTTATGGGGATAGGGTGGCGGTGTTGACCTTGGGTAGGGTGCTCTTTCCAAGAGCCGGTGCAGACTCAATGGGCCGAATGGCCTCCTTCTGCACTGTAAATTCTATGATAAAATTAAATTACAGTTTACAGTCTACAATTTAAAATGAAGCAATCAGTCGATCGGGGGCCCTGGTCGTCCTCTGTGATCGACGGAGCTTCGGCGGTGACTCCGGTGGAGGCACGGGCGTCTGTGACTCTGGGAGCGTGGCTTCGATCTCCATGGCAGCTTCGGCACCCCTAGACGGCGCTGGTGGGGAAAACGGTTGACCTGGGAAGGGAGCACCTGTGGGGAGCGTCAGTGGGTGGGGGGGCCTAGACGGGGCCGGCGGAAGGACCGATCCTTATTGTCACAAGGTTCCGGCGGGCGCTAGGTCCCGTAGGGAGACCGTATCTTGTCGCCGTCGGAGTACGCCACGTAGGCGTACTGGGGGTTAGCATGGAGCAGATGGACCCTCTCGACCAACGGGTCCGACTTGTGCGCCCGCACGTGTTTTCGGAGCAGGATGGGTCCGGGTGCTGCCAGCCAGGTCGGGAGCGAGGTCCCGGAGGAGGACTTCCTGGGGAAGACGAGGAGACGTTCGTGAGGTGTCTGGTTGGTTGTGGTACAAAGCAGACCGGATGGAGTGGAGGGTATCCGGGAGGACTTCCTGCCAGCGGGAGACTGGGAGATTCCTGGACCGCAGGGCCAGTAGGACGGTCTTCCAGACCGTTCCGTTCTCCCTCTCTACCTGTCCGTTACCCTGGGGGTTGTAACTGGCCATCCTGCTCGAGGTGATGCCCTTGCTGAGCAGGAATTGGCGCAGTTCATCGCTCATAAAGGAGGACCCCCTATGACTATGTATGTAAGTGGGGAACCCGATCAGTGCAAAGATGTGAGGTGATGCATTTTGGCAGATCGAATCAGGCCAGGACCTACTCAGTTAATGGTATGGCGTTGGGGAGAGTTATAGAACAAAGAGATCTAGGAGTACAGGTTCATAGCTCCTTGAAGGTGGAGTCGCAGGTGGACAGGGTGGTGGAGAAGGCATTCGGCATGCTTGGTTTCATTGGTCAGAACATTGAATACAGGAGTTGGGACGTCTTGTTGAAGTTGTACAAGACATTGGTACGGCCAATACACTTGGAATACTGTGTGCAGTTCTGGTCACCCTATTATAGAAAGGATATTATTAAACTGGAAAGAGTGCAGAAAAGATTTACTAGGATGTTACCGGGACTTGATGGTTTGAGTTATAAGGAGAGGCTGGATAGACTGGGACTTTTTTCCCTGAAGCGTAGGAGGCTTAGGGGTGATCTTATAGAGGTCTATAAAATAATGAGGGGCATAGATAAGGTAGATAGTCAACATCTTTTCCCAAAGGTAGGGGAGTCTAAAACTAGAGGGCATAGGTTTAAGGTGAGAGGGGAGAGATTCAGAAGGGCCCAGAGGGGCAATTTCTTCACTCAGAGGGTAGTGAGTGTCTGGAATGTGCTGCCAGAGGTAGTAGTAGAGGTGGGTACAATTGTGTCTTTTAAAAAGCATTTAGATAGTTACATGGGTAAGATGGGTATAGAGGGTTATGGGCCAAGTGCGGGCAACTGGGACTAGCTTTATGGTAAAAACTGGGCGGCATGGACTGGTTGGGCCGAAGGGCCTGTTTCCATGCTGTAAACGTCTATGATTCTATGCTATGGAGGGCCTTGATGACGGTGGTTGCGGTCATGTCGGGGCGGGGGATGGCGAATGGGAACCGGGAGTACTCGTCAATCACGTTCAGGAAGTACGTGTTGCGGTCGGTGAAGGGGAGGGGGCCTTTGAAGTCCATGCTGAGGCGTTCAAAAGGATGGGAAGCCTTTATCAGGTGCACGTTCTCTGGTCGGTAGAAGTGCGGTTTGCACTCCGCGCAGATTTGGCAGTCCCTGGTGGCTGTCCTGACTCATCAATGAAGTAGGGCAGTTTGCGGGTCTTGATAAAATGGAAAAAGTGAGTGACCCCTGGGTGGCAGAGGTCCTCGTGGAGGGCTCGGAGGCGGTCCACTTTTGCGGTGGCACATGTGCCGCGGGACAGGGCGTCAGGAGGCTCATTTAGCTTCCCGGGACGATACAAGATCTCGTAGTTGTAGGTGGAGACCCACTGGGTGTAGTAGCTAAAAAAAACCGTAGGCAACGTTTCAGGCCCTTTGAGCAGTGAGGGAGGGGGAACTCCATAAGGGGGCGCATGCGTTCAGGGTCAGGGCCTATAACTCCATTTCGCACTACGTAGCCGAGGATGGCTCGGCGGTCGGTGCTAAACACGCATTTATCCTTGTTGTATGTAAGGTTAAGGATTTTTGCGGTCTGGAGAAATTTTCGGAGGTTGGTGTCGTGGTCCTGCTGGTCATGGCCGCAGATGGTGACATTATCGAGATACGGGAATGTTGCCCGTAAACCGTACTGGTCAACCATTCGGTCCATCTCGCGCTGGAAGACCGAGACCCCGTTAGTGACACCAAAGGGAACCCTTAAGAAGTGATAGAGCCGCCCATCTGCCTCGAAGGCAGTGTATTTGTGGTCGCTAGTGCGGATGGGGAGCTGGTGGTAGGCGGACTTGAGATCCACCGTGGAGAAGACCTTATGCGCGATCCTGTTTACCAGGTCGGCTATCCGGGGGAGAGGGTACGCGTCCAGCTGCGTAAACCTGTTGATGGTCTGACTGTAGTCGATGACCATCCTATGCTTCTCCCCGGTCTTTACCACCACTACTTGAGCTCTCCAGGGGCTGTTACTGGCTTCAATGACCCTTCCCTCAGTAGCCTTTGGACCTCTGACCTAATAAAGATTCGGTCCTGGGCACTGTACCGTCTGCTCCTGGTGGCGACGGGTTTGCAATCCGGGGTGAGGTTCGCAAACAGGGAAGGTGGGTCGACCTTAAGGGTCGCGAGGCCGCAGACAGTAAGGGGGGGCATAGGGCCGCCAAATTTGAAGGTTAGATTTTGGAGATTACACTGGCAGTCTAAACCCAGGAGTGTAGCCGCGCAGAGGTGGGGAAGAACGTAGAAACAGAAATTTTTGAAATCCCTTCCCTGGACTGTGAGGTTTGCTACACAAAACCCCTTTATCTCCACTGAGTGTGAAGCGGAGGCCAGGGAGATTTTTTGATTAACGTGGTGGAGGAGGAGAGAACAGCGCCTTACAGTGACAGGGTGTATGAAGCTCTCCGTGCTCCCAGAGTCGATTAGGCAGGACGGCTCGTGCCCGTTGATGAATACGGTCGTTGTAGCAGTTGAGAGTGTTCGAGGCCGAGACTGATCCAGGGTCACCGAGGCTAATCGCAGCAGTTGAGAGTTCTCTTCGGGCAGTGCGTGGTCAGCCGAGCTGGGGCCCTGGGGGTTCATCCAAGATGGCAGCTCCCATTGGTCGCACATGGCTCGGGGTGCACAAAATGGCGGCGCCCATCCCTCCAACATGGCGTCCGCGGAACAAGATGGCGGCGCCCGGGGTCCGCACGTGGCCCTGGAATATGAAGATGGCGGCGACCGCTGGCCGCACGGGGACCGTGGAGAAGTTTGTGGTTGCGGTCCGCATTTGCCGCCGGAGACCGCGGCAACCGCACGGGCCTGACATACCCCCACAAAATGGCCATTTTTGTTGCATCCCTTGCAGGTGGTTTTGCGGGCCCAGCAGCGCTGGCGGGGGTGCTTGGCCTGCCCGCAAAAGTAGCAGCGGGGCCCCCCGGGGTTGCCAGGCCGCCTTGCAGCGCAGGCCTGTGGGGGATGGGGAAAATCTCGGGGTCGGCCGCGGAGGGGTTCCACGTTGCCAAGGGGTTGCCGCGCGGTCGGAAACGTAAGCGCGGGCATTCCTGGAGGCCACGTCCAGGGAGCCTGCAAGGGTCCGTGCCTCCCTGAGACCCAGAGTGTCCTTTTCTAACAGTCGCTGGCGGATTTGTGAAGATAGCATACCTGCCACGAAAGCGACCCGGACTAAGAGTTCCGTGTGGTCGCTCGCCGAAACCTGCGGGCAGCTGCAGCTTCTTCCCAACAGCAGGAGTGCACGGTAGAATTCTTTCAGCGATTCCCCAGGGGTTTGTCGCCTTGTTGCAAGCAGGTGCCGGGATTAGACCTGGTTTACCGGGCAAATTTAGTGTCCTTTTAGCAGCTCTATTGCTGCATCGAAGTCTTCCGCTACCTCGATGATGGTGTAAATCTCCGGGCTCACCCTTGAGTGCAGGACTTGCAGTTTCTGCTCTCCCGTGGGTGTGTTTTCGGCCATCCCGAGATACCCTATGAAGCATGCCAGCCAGTGCTTAAAGATTGCCGCTGAGTTCGCCGCGTGGGGGCTGAGTTGCAGACACTCCGGCTTGATTCGGAGCTCCATCCTTTCTTAAAAATCTAGCTTATTAAATTGATGCACGATCAATGACCACTAAAGCGAGGTTGTAGTGCAACTGAAGGCTTTCATAAGCTAGATGGTTCCCCCAGCAGCTCAGGTACAGAATGAAGGCTGCTGGGGCGGCACGGGTTCTTATACCCCGCCTAGCAGGGCGGAGCTACCATGCATCCTAACCAATAGAAAGCATACAGTTTCCACCAATGGTGCTTCAGCCTATCAGGTACCGTAATACCTATAATATCACAGTGCCCAATGGCTGCGATTAGCTTTTAAAAATGCCGGCTACAACTGGCTTTCAGAATGCCGTCCGTCCTGCGCATACGTGCCCCCTCACAGTGCGCACACCCGGAGCCCAGCGGGGCAGACTACCTCCTAATAATAATTAAGAATCTTTATTGTTACAAGTAGGCTTACATTAACGCTGCAATGAAGTTACTGTGAAAAGCCCATAGTCGCCACATTCCGGCACCTGTTCGGGTACACTGTGGGAGAATTCAGATGTCCAATTTACCTAACAAGCATGTCTTTCGGGACTTGTGGGAGGAAACCGGAGCACCCGGAGGAAACCCACACAGACACGGGGAGAACGTGCAGACTCCGCACAGACAGTGACCCAAGCCGGGAATTGAACCCAGGTCCCTGGCACTGTGAAGCAACAGTGCTAATCATTGTGCTACCGTGCTGCCTGCTGATGTCAGTGCGCTGACCCAGGAGCAGATTTAAAAAACAAATTGATGGAGTCCCACCAGAAGCGGCAGCAGAGAGCAGGTCATACGCCTTGTACACTGACATCACGTGCCCTGGGCTGCAGAGAGATTTGTTATCAGCAAGCTAGCAACAGGACTGAACAATTTTAAATGGATCATTTCGTAATAAGGAAGAGAGGGCCAGAGACACAAACAGGCCAGGATCTCACAACTGAATCTGCTGGAGAGAGCTGCTCATGACAAAGCAGTGGTGTGAGCTCCAGGGCCTCTGGTGAACAGCCCATTAAGAAGAAGCTGATATCAGAACAAAGCAATATAAAGGAGATTTTTTGAGGTATGGCTTTATTAATTGTGCCAATGCAAATCAGGTTGCAAAGTCCATGGGCTAAATTCTCCGCTGGCAGGATGCTCCATTTTTACGGCAGCCCGGGGGTTTCCCGAAGGCGTGGGGCTACCCCACAATGGGGCTACCCTATTGTCCGGCCGGCCTATCGGAGCATCCCGCTGGCGGGGTGAAACAGAAATGTGGCGCAGTGGGCCGGAGAATCCAGCCCAATGTGTGTTGTATGCAGGAAAGTGCTGGTAAATGGAAGTTCAAAACTTCAAACGCATTTGAAGGCTAAGCATGGCGAGTTCGAGGACTTACCTCTTGACTTTTTTCAAAGGATACAGCGAGAACTTAAATCCTCAGCTGGAGTCCTTATCGGAAATGTAACATTGAATAACAAAGCAAGTGAGATCGTGAGGACCACGCAGGCTCACCTGTCACACTAAAGGTAAGTGAAAATGGTGGGTCATGAATTTCAGACGGCATAGGTCACAGAGGTCGGCCTGCGTGGATCGCAAAGGATGGTCGGGTGGTAAAAATGGGTCCCGGGCAAAAAAGTTTGAAAAACACGGCACTGTGGGTGGAATGTTTATATTTAAAGGGTGATCCAATCAGCACTAAAGGTTTACTCGTTCCTCCTCCTTGTCTTCACCACCGAGGTAATGAGACCACTTCCCCCCCCCCCCCCCCCCCACCCCCCGCATCGGCCCGGACAATCATTGCAGAAAGCCGGTATGCAGGTACATCGTGTAATAAAAACGGCAAATGGAATTTTAGCTTTTATTGCAAAAGGACTAGAGTATAAAAGTAGAAAAGCGTTGTTGCAATTATATAAGCTGTAGGTGTTCTGTGACCTGATCGAGGTTTATAAAACACAAAGAGGGATAGATAAAGTATATATGGGGAAATCTGGAACGAGAGCTCACAGATAGAGGTTGAGAGGCGGTAGATTTAAAACTGAGATCAGAAGGAACGGCTTCTCGCAGAGGGTAGTGAATTTGTGGAACTCGCTGCTCCATAGTGCGGAGGAGTCTGAACCATTAAATGGTTTCAAGAAGGAGATATATATGTTTCTGATTTTAAAAAAAAACAGATTAAAGGGATATGGGGAACAGGTGGGGAGGTGGATTTGAGACCAGGAATAGATCAGCCAAGATCTGATTGAATGGCGGAGCGGGCTCATTCCTATGTAACCCCCCCCCCCCGCCACTAGCATGGACAATCATCGGGGCCCCACCGCGGAGGGATCACCAGCATTCCCCCCCACACGCTCACAGCCTGTACCCTTCTCCCCCCCACCCTCCCCCCCCATGCCTGCAAGATCCACCCTCACTGCCTGTTCTCCACCCCTCCCCATGGGGCTCCCACAAGGGCCCACTCCTGGCAGTGCCCATTAACACAGCTCAGCAGTTCCACGCTGTGCCAGGGGTCACTGCCCACACATTTCCCTCTCCCCTGGGGGCTGTACTTGCCTCTATGACCCGGAAATAACCACTTGACTGAATCCTGTTTTTAAAAACACTGGCGTAAGCTTCACCGTGACCGTGATGCTGTTGACATCAGAATATTCAGTGACGGGGATCATGTGGTAGGGGGCTGGCTAATCATATTAAAACTTTTGTGGGCGTGAACCTCATGATGTCCTTGGGAGGGACAGGGAAAATCAGGAAACATGACGCAGGATTCGCCGTTCCCCGACCCGATATTGTGATCGAGCGGAGAATCCCTTCTGACGCCCAAATCTGGGGCGGTGCCGGTTTGACGGCGGTTTTCCATCCTCCGCCCCGTCCAAAATGGCATCATCGTGTCGCACGCCGTTGGAACGGCGTTGGTGTGTCACCTGAAGACCCTCCCCAGATACTCTGCCCCCGATGGGCCGAGTTCCCGACAGCATGGGACATGTGTGTTCCTAGCAGTCAGGAACCCACCGTGGGGACTCCGGACTGTGTCCAGCGCTGCCGCAGTTGGGCGGGGGGCGCGGCTTCTGCGAGGGCTGGGGGGACTGGTGGGGTTGGCCGGGGGACACTATTTGGCAGGTCGGGTCCACGCACGGCGCGATCGCTGCAGGCCATTTCTGGGCGCATGCGCGGCCACAGATCCGGCCATTCTCTAGGCATTTATATTGTGGGAACCGGGAGTTTTACTCAGCTCGGCTGCTGGCCCCGGTCGCACGATCGGTGAGGGTTCGCCGCCGATTTTGCCGTCGTAAAACACCACATTCCCACGTCAGCGTCGGCACTTAGCCTCCAAAATGGTGAATCCAGCCCAAAACCTCCAGAGAGAATTGCGTTTCCCAGTTCTCTCAGCATTTGCGCCTGTATCGCCGTTCACTCTGACCCCGAATGTGGACTGAAAACCACCCCCAGAATTTATTGTCAGCAATAAGTTAATGTAGACTAGTTAAAACTGGGAACAACTGCAACCAGATTGGGCGGAGGTTTTCTTTTGTGATTAGGCTTTGCTGTGTGTTCCACTGCCACTTGTAGTATTTATTATATTGTCTTTTTCTTATGATAGCCTAAATGGCTCCAAGCAATTGTTGACTGAACCTTGTTTCCACCTCAGTACTTTTCTTGTGGGCTGTGAAATTCTTGTTTCTCATTCCAGTGCAAATGATCAGATTGATTACAAACTGCTGATTAAATCATTTCAATGTGTTCCAGTACAAATATCGCGAACTATTTCTGTAGGGTGTGAACACAGTTTTTGAGAAATTAGGACTGCTTTCAAGAAAGCAGATCTTGCTAAACAGGTCCTGTCTCCCTAGAAAACATCATTCAATGTCGGAAGGTCTGACTGGCCCCAAGGATGCAAATACATTTTGATTAAACGTAAATAAAAGAATATTGTGAACAACAGCTTGCATTTACTATGGTGAAGTCACTATATTAAATGTTCCAAGGCATTTCACTCGAACATTATCAACCAAATTTGACACCGAACTACATATTAGGACAGGTGAATGAGGTGAGTTTTAAGGAAGATCTTGAAGAAAGAGGGAAGGGGAGGGAGGCGTGGAGGTTTTGGTAGAGAATTGCAGAGCCCAGGTCTGAGGCAGGTGAAGGTGACCATTTGTGGAGTGATTGCTGCTGGGAATGTACAAGAGGCCAGAATTGGAAGAACGTGACGTTCTCACGTTGGAGGACTGGAGGAGGTTACAGAGATTCGGGATCCTGAAGCCATGGAGCCATTTGAAAATAAGGAAACAAATATTTAAAATCAATCAAATCTGTCAGCACATTATGCGAACGCAAACCTATCCATTGTAGCTGTATGTTACCACAGATTTAGAATTGGTAAAAACTATGTAGGGGAGGAAAGATGTGCAGATCTGAACCTCCCAAGTCTCCACACAGTAGGTGCTGATCTTAGTTCTGCCCTCAGGGAACATCTGAGTGCTACTTTCTGTTCTGCCACAGGGGGAAGCCATTGAGCTGTGACCTTAGTCTTCCACTTAGGGGTGTTGTTGTAAGGAGACCCCGCTCAAAGGAAGATTCATGGCAGAGTTACTGTTGAAGCTTTAAAGCTGAAGAAAGTGCATGGAGTAAAAAAGTAAAACAATAGTCACATAGAATAGTAATATCAAAGGGAATTCCATTTTTAAAGCATCTGCTCAGTTAGTTCAGGAACCAATGAGAGGTGGTAACAGTGGGGAAATGTTTGGAATACTAATTGCCATTCTAATTTGGCTCAGGCCAAAGCGGGTGCATGTTGGTGTCAATGTCTAGGTCCTCCCATTATGTGGGTGGCTCGAGAGATGGTGCAAGAGGGAGGGATTCAAATTCCTGGGGCATTGGAACCGGTTCTGGGGGAGGTGGGACCAGTACAAACTGGACGGTCTGCACCTGGGCAGGACTGGAACCGATGTCCTAGGGGGGGTGTTTGCTAGAGCTGTTGGGGAGGGTTTAAACTAATGTGGCAGGGGGATGGGAACCGATGCAGGAAGTTGGAAGGTAGTAAAACCTTCCGGTTCGATTCCGGCTTGGGTCACTGTCTGTGCGGAGTCTGCACGTCCTCCCCGTGTGTGCGTGGGTTTCCTCCGGGTGCTCCGGTTTCCTTCCACAGTCCAAAGATGTGCAGGTTAGGTGGATTGGCCATGATAAATTGCCCTTAGTACCCAAAATTGCCCTTAGTGTTGGGTGGGGTTACTGGGTTATGGGGATAGGGTGTAGGTGTTGACCTTGGGTAGGGTGCTCTTTCCAAGAGCCAGTGCAGACTCGATGGGCCAAATGGCCTCCTTCTGCACTGTAAATTCTATGACCTATGAAAACAGGGACAGAAACAAAAGGCAGTAAGGGGAAAAGTGTAAGGCAGAGAAGCCATAGTCAAAAATCAAAAAGGGTGACAGTACAAGGTACAGTGACTGAGGGGAGCTCAGTGCATAGGACCAGGAATACTAAAAGGAATAAAACGGGAAGTGAAAACATTAATGGTAAGCGACGCGGCAGGTTGTTGCATGAAGATATGGGTTCAACGACAAGGAAAATTAGGAGAAAGGTTAAGAGGAAATATATCTTAGGAGAGGTTACTGATCGAGGTGTTAAGATTCGGAACAGAGGTAAAAAAGCCAACATAGGTGTACTTCACCTGAATGCTCGTAGTATTCGGAATAATGGAAATGAGTTGATGGCGCAAATCATCGTGAATGACTATGATTTAGTGGCCATCACTGAAACATGGTTAAAGGATGGTCACGACTGGGAGTTAAGTATCCGAGGGTATCAAACTATTCGGAAGGACAGAGTAAGGGATGTGGTGTAGCTCTGTTATTTAAGGATGATATCCGGGCAACAGTAAGGGATGACATCGGTGCTATGGAGGATAAGGTTGAATCCATTTGGGTGGAAATCAGGAATAGTAAGGCGAAAAAGTCACTGATAGGAGTAGTCTATAGGCCACCAAATAGTAACATTATTGTGCGGCAGGCAATAAACAAAGAAATAACTGATGCATGTAGAAATGGTACAGCAGTTATCATGGGGGATTTTAATCTACATGTCGATTGGTTTAACCAGGTCGGTCAAGGCAGCCTTGAGGAGAAGTTTGTAGAGTGTATCCGCGATAGTTTCCTAGAACAGTATGTAATGGAACCTACGAGGGAACAAGCGGTCCTGGATCTGGTCCTGTGTAATGAGACAGGATTGATTCAGGATCTCATAGTTCGGGATCCTCTCAGAAGGAGCGATCTCAATATGGTGGAATTTAAAATACAGATGGAGGGTGAGAAGGTAAAATCAAGCACTAGTGTTTTGTGCTTAAACAAAGGAGATTACAATGGGATGAGAGAAGAACTAGCTAAGGTAGACTGGGAGCAAAGACTTTATGGTGAAACAGTTGAGGAACAGTGGAGAACCTTCCAAGCGATTTTTCACAGTGCTCAGCAAAGGTTTATACCAACAAAAAGGAAGGACGGTAGAAAGAGGGAAAATCGACCGTGGATATCTAAGGAAATAAGGGAGAGTATCACATTGAAGGAAAAAGCATACAAAGTAGCAAAGATTAGTGGGAGACTAGAGGACTGGGAAATCTTTATGGGGCAACAGAAAGCTACTAAAAAAGCTATAAAGAAGAGTAAAATAGATTATGAGAGTAAACTTGCTCAGAATATAAAAATAGATAGTAAAAGTTTCTACAAATATATAAAACAAAAAAAGAGTGGCTAAGGTAAATATTGGTCCTTTAGAGGATGGGAAGGGAGATTTAATAATGGGAGATGAGGAAATGGCTGAGGAACTGAACAGGTTTTTCTGGGTCGGTCTTCACAATGGAAGACACAAATAACATGCCAGTGACTGATGGAAATTAGGCTATGACAGGTGAGGACCTTGAGAGGATTGTTATCACCAAGGAGGTAGTGATGGGCAAGCTAATAGGGCTAAAGGTAGACAAGTCTCCTGGCCCTGATGGAATGCATCCCAGAGTGCTAAAAGAGATGGCTAGGGAAATTGCAAAGGCACTAGTGATAATTTACCAAAATTCACTAGACTCTGGGGTGGTCCCGGCGGATTGGAAATTAGCAAACGTGACACCACTATTTAAAAAAGGAGGTAGGCAGAAAGCGGGTAATTATAGGCCAGTGAGCTTAACTTCGGTCGTAGGGAAGACGCTGGAATCTATCATCAAGGAAGAAATAGCGAGGCATCTGGATGGAAATTGTCCCATTGGGCAGACGCAGCATGGGTTCATAAAGGGCAGGTCGTGCCTAACTAATTTAGTGGAATTTTTTGAGGACATTACCAGTGCGGTAGATAACGGGGAGCCAATGGATGTGGTATATCTGGATTTCCAGAAAGCCTTTGACAAGGTGCCACACAAAAGGTTGCTGCATAAGATAAATATGCATGGCATTAAGGGTAAAGTAGTAGCATGGATAGAGGATTGGTTAATTAATCGAAAGCAAAGAGTGGGGATTAATGGATGTTTCTCTGGTTGGCAATCAGTAGCTAGTGGTGTCCCTCAGGGATTAGTGTTGGGCCCACAACTGTTCACAATTTACATAGATGATTTGGAGTTGGGGACCAAGGGCTATGTGTCCAAGTTTGCAGACGACACTAAGATAAGTGGTAAAGCAAAAAGTGCAGAGGATACTGGAAGTCTGCAGAGGGATTTGGATAGGCTAAGTGAATGGGCTAGGGTCTGGCAGATGGAATACAATGTTGACAAATGTGAGGTTATCCATTTTGGTAGGAATAACAGCAAAAGGGATTATTATTTAAATGATAAAATATTAAAACATGCTGCTGTGCAGAGAGACCTGGGTGTGCTAGTGCATGAGTCGCAAAAAGTTGGTTTACAGGTGCAACAGGCGATTGAGAAGGCAAATGGAATTTTGTCCTTCGTTATGAAAGGGATGGAGTTTAAGACTAGGGAGGTTATGCTGCAATTGTATAAGGTGTTAGTGAGGCCACACCTGGAGTATTGTGTTCAGTTTTGGTCTCCTTACTTGAGAAAGGACGTACTGGCACTGGAGGGTGTGCAGAGGAGATTCACTAGGTTAATCCCAGAGCTGAAGGGGTTGGATTACGAGGAGAGGTTGAGTAGACTGGGACTGTACTCGTTGGAATTTAGAAGGATGAGGGGAGATCTTATAGAAACATTTAAAATTATGAAGGGAATAGATAGGATAGATGCGGGCAGGTTGTTTCCACTGGCGGGTGAAAGCAGAACTAGGGGGCATAGCCTCAAAATAAGGGGAAGTAGATTTAGGACTGAGTTTAGGAGGAACTTCTTCACCCAAAGGGTTGTGAATCTATGGAATTCCTTGTCCAGTGAAGCAGTAGAGGCTCCTTCATTAAATGTTTTTAAGATAAAGATAGATAGTTTTTTGAAGAATAAAGGGATTAAGAGTTCTGGTGTTCGGGCCGGAAAGTGGAGCTGAGTCCACAAAAGATCAGCCACGATCTCATTGAATGGTGGAGCAGGCTTGAGGGGCCAGATGGCCTACTCCTGCTCCTAGTTCTTATGTTCCTATGTTCTTATTACATGATTTGAGTATTACAGGGAATGATTTTGAGGAAGCCTCACATTAAAGGAATGGACTAAACTTGCCACGATGGAGTGTCTGAGTGGGCAATGTTTGTAAAGGTTGCAATGCCAAGTCCGATTTGAATAAGAATGCCCCATGGAGAGTGATATTGATTCAAATCATCAGCTGGAATCGTCTGGATTACATGTTTTATTTTTTGGTGTGAAATCAGCCTAAAAAGCTTGCTGTTCACAGGTTTTTAAGTTGTGGGTTCAAACCTGACTTCTTTGCTTTACTCACCCTAAAACAGTCCCTGTGTCAAGACTCTGGTCTCCTGGACGAAGATGGTTGAGGTGCTTTTCATTGTACGGCCTTGGGCCTGCACCTAGGAGGACACAGGCCCTGTTTGGTGGAGGCTATCGTGGGAGATCCACTGGGCGCCATCAGCAAAGCTTTGAACAAAGATTGAGTCACCTGGTACAAAGTGCCTGAGAGGTCGACGCCGAGAGGAGCAACGCCCTTTTGCTTGATTGTCGCGACTTTAGCACCTATATCTGGAAAAATCACCGGCCCATTAGTAATTCTGCGGGTCACAACGTGTGGAGTGGTCCTATAACTAAACAGGCAACGAACCACCCTGGTGTCCATCAATCCCGAAGATAGTTTTTTAAGGTCGCGTTTAAAAGTCTGCACCGCTGAACCATTCAAAACTGGGCGCTATGGGGCAGGACGAATGTGCCGCACTCTATTTGCCTTCAGAAACCCAGAGAACTCCTCACTCGTGAAAGGAACACCGTTAATAGCGACAAACACTTCAGGGAGGCCATGTGCATAAAACGATAAAAGCAACTTCTTGATGGTCACTCGGAACGTGGTTCCCATCATCTTGTGTGTCTCAAGCCACTTCGAATGTGCGTCAATCACTAATAGGAACATGGACCCCTGAAACAGGCTGACAATGTCCATACATAACCGTGGGCATGCCTGGCCCGGCCATTCCAAATGATGCAGAGGCACAGCCGGCGGGATCTTCTGATGTTCTTGGCAAACAGAGAAGTGCTGGGCCATTGACTTGACATCGACGTAAAGGCCCAGCCACCACACCTAACTGCGTGCCAGCATTTTCATCTTGGACACGCCCTGATGACCAGTGTGGAGGTCTTTCAGAATTAACTCCTGCCCCTTGTCCAGGACGACTATGCGCGTACCCCACAGCAGGATAACATCCTCCACACTGAACTCAGACAGCTTAGAGGAAAATGCCTTCAACCCGCCTGGGTGCTCTCGATGCTGTTCACTATATAAGACCATGTGCGAAACTTTGGAAAGGATCGGGTCCGTATGGGTCCATTCACGGGTTTGTGACACCATGACAGGCAAAGAGTTCACGATTCTCCAACCAGCGGAAATAATCTGTGTCCACCCTACCAAGACCCTCTCAGAACCTTGTACATTTCAATGAGATTGCATCTCATCAAAGCACACGCTCTCATTCCAGGGATGAATTTAGTGAACCTTCACTGTGCTGTCCTTCATTAAATATGGAATCTAAAACTGCACACAGTATTCCAGATGTGGTCTCACACTCTGTACAATTGTAGCAAGACTTTTTTCCCCTGTATTTCAATCCCCTTGCAATAAAGACCAACATGCCATTTGCCTTCCTAATTGCTTGCTGCACCTGCATGCTAACTGCATTCCTTGCACATAGAACATAACATAACAGCGCAGAACAGGCCCTTCGGCCCACGATGTTGCGCCGACCTGTGAAACCACTCTAACGCCCATCTACACTATTCCCTTATCGTCCATATGTCTAGCCAATGACCATTTAAATGCCCGTAATGTTGGCGAGTCCGCTACTGTTTCAGGCAGGGCATTCCACGCCCTTACTACTCTCTGAGTAATGAACCTACCTCTGAAGCACACCTAAGACTCTTTGAACCTCAACTTGCAAGCCTATATTTTTAAAAAATCTGCTTTTCCATTCGTTCTTAAGTACTGGAGAAGATGGTTAAAGAAATGAAGGTGATTTACTTGTAGAAACTTCCTAAGCAGGCTATTTAATACACTGTATCTCTGAGATGTTTTGTATTTTCCTTTCGAGAAACCAGTACTGTGGGTTTCTTCGGGATCTTCCCAGTTGGTCATTGTAATTTCAATGGTAAGCTAAACTGGATGAGTAAATGGAATGATGCTCATCTTCCACAGAAATTCCTGGTGCAGCATCTTGAGTTGCACCATGTATTCTCATATTTTAATATCTTATGGAACAAATTATGAAGGTTTGTTCTCTAAATTCCCTATTTTGGTCATGTGTAACTGCAAAAGAATATTGATGGAAACCCTGCTTACACATTTTATCCAGGTTACAATATATAGCAGCTATAATAAACAAGTCCCAGTACATTTAATTGTCTGGTATTCAATGGGAACCTTCCATCTGTTTGAAATCCATGTACTCTGACAGTCTTTAAAGGTTGCTTTAAAAGGAAATTGCTGTATTTGTGGTTATGTTGTAAAGAGAAGTATTCTCCAAAGAGGGTTTAAAGTAATGATGGATCTTTTGAGTTAACAGGGCAGGCAGGTTATCGGCTCAGGCTCTCTTTAATAAATTGTCACTGCAGCTAGCAACTGTGAATGGAAAACTAGCAGAATTATCTTCTTCGAGCCCAGGATTGCTACATCTGATTACAGGGACCATTGACTAACTCAGCATAGATCATGTTAGGATCCCGAACAAGAACCTAACTATTTTCAATTTGTAAAACTGATGAAAATTTATTGCACCTCAGGAATGATAACACTGACCGATAGATAACTTTTATGTGAAAACAAACTTTAATTTAAACACAGAATTAACCACATTAGCAACAGAAAGATAACTTTACAGTTAACATTTACTACAGTTTTTAAGTACAAGAAGGAACCTTAACTTACTTCTTAAACCTGCCACTATATTCCAATTAAGCAAACCAATCTATATTAAATACCACTCATGGATAAAGTTAACAACCAAGGTTTTGCTTGCTTCTCTCTGTGCAGAATCTTTGGAGAGACAACCTTTCAGGACCAAACTAAAACATCTCTGATCAGATTAGAGTTCTAGGACCTGCGGGCAGCATGGTAGCACAGTGGTTAGCACTGTTGCTTCACAGCGCCAGGGATCCGGGTTTGATTCCCAGATTGGGTCACTGTCTATGCGAAGTATGCTCATTCTCCCTTGTCTGCGTGGGTTTCCTCCGGGTGCTCTGGTTTCCTCCCACAAGGCCTGAAAGACGTGCTTGTTAGGCGAATTGGACATTCTGAATTCTCCCGCTGTGTACCCGAACATGCGCTGGAATGTGGCGACTAGGGGATTTTCACTGCAGTGTTAATGTTAGCCTACCTGTGACACAAATAAAGATTATTATTATTATTACTGACTCTTCCCATTAACTATATCATCTGTATCCAAAGCATAAGGCTTTCTTTCGTCTCTTCTTTAAAGATGTTCCTTGACCTGTTGAGCCAGGACCAAACACAATGCCTCTCATAAATTATTAACACCCCAGGTATCGTTCAAACCAAAACAATATTCCATTATCCAGCTATCTGTAAACAAGTAAATGGTTTTCAAGATCTATTCGCAGAACACTTCACCTACAAATCGCCGATTGCCTCACTTTTACGATACTTTAACCATCACTCGAGCAGTCATACTGACTGTATGCATCTTACCCAGGTTTTAATAACATTACTGCAAAAAATATAAAACATGACAATTACATTCATCACAATGAGTGTTGGGGGAAATCTCTCCACTGATTGAACAAAAGCCCCAAGACATCACTGTAGGAGTCCCTCTGGTAGCAACCAAGGCCCAACCATCTTCAACCTTTTCTCCACCTCAAGGTCAGAAGTGGAGATGTCCTCTGATGATTGCACAATGTTCAGTACCTTTTGCAACTCTTCAGGGACTGAAACAATCCATGGTAATTTTTATTTTGTTCATGGGTTGTGGGCCAGCATTCCCTAATTGCCCTTGAGGGGCAGTTAAGAGTCAGCCACATTGCTGTGGATCTGGAGTTACATGTAGGCCAGACCAGGTAAGAATGGCAGATTTCCTTCCTAAAGGACATTAGTGAACCAGATGTTTTTTTACGACATCGGCAATGGTTTCATGATCATCGTTAGACTTTTAATTCCAGATTTTTATTGAATTCAAATTTCACCATGTGAACCTGGGTTTCCAGAGCATTACTCTGGGTGTCTGGTTTACTAGTCCAGTGACAATACCACTATGCTACCGCTTCCCCATGCATATATGCAGCAAGGCCTGGACAATGTTCCACCTTGGCTGGTAAGTGGAAAGTAGTATTCATGTGATACAAGTTTTTTATTCATTCATGGGACTTGGGTATCGCTGGCTAGGTCAAAATTTATTGCCCATCCCTAATTGCCCTTGAGAAGGTGGTGGTGAGCTCTGACACGAAACATTAGCTCTTTCTCTCCTTACAGATGCTGTCAGACCTGCTGAGACTTTCCAGCATTTTCTGCTTTTCTTTGGTCTTCTATTGATGTGCCACTGTATTACAGTAGCTGAATCCCCCACCATCAATGTTCTTGGGGGTGACTATTGACTAGAAACTGAACCAAACCATCCATACCGTAACTACAAGAGCAAGTCAGAAGTTGGGAATTCTGCGATGAGTAACTCACCTCCTGACTCATCAAAGTCTGTCCATCATCTACAGGGTACACGCCAGGTGGGTGATGGAGCTCTCTAACTTGTTTGTATCAATGTAGCTCCAATAATGCTCTGGAAGCATGACGCCATCCATCACAAATCAGGCCACTTATCTGGCACCATATCCACTACCGTAAACATTTACTGCCTCTGCCACCACCACACACTGGCAGTATGAGTACCATTTTCACGATGCACTGCAGCAACTTGCCAAGGCTCCTTCAACAGCACTTTCCAAACCCATCCACCACCAAAAAGGACAAGGGCAGCAGATGCAGGAAACACCACCGCCTGGGAGTTCTCCATCATCCTGACTTGGAAATGACTTTGCCAGCAACACTTGTGTCCCAGCAATGAATGTGGAATTGAAAACCTTCCCGATTGGGTGGAGAGTGGAGCGGTGCTGAAAAACAGGATGGGAGCCGGTCGCAAAACCCGTTCCAATGCTCCCATTCCCCTGCCAGCGGCGGCAGCAAGCTACACGCCTCACGGTGGGGTGGAAGCCAAAGTCTTCACAGCCCTGTTATGCACCGACCCACACAGCAGGCAATCCTCCAGGTGGGATTTGGTGCATGTTTGCCCAAGCATGGGCCTGACGCTGTGTCCGTGGTAGGTCAAGGGGGTCAGTGCAGAACTGATGTGCCCCCAAAGTCCATTTGACGGCCTGTCTCCTCCCGCAACGCAAACTCTGCCCCCTCTCCACTGACAAGTAGGGCACCCCCCCTGTTGAGCTGTTGAGGCAGGAGAGTGAAAAATAACTACATTTTAACTTGCCCTCCCCTAACATCTGCTGCCTCAGACAAAAGTGTTTAAAGCAGCCACTGTTACAAGTGTCACAAGACTTCCTGGAAAGCCTTGTACACTTCAAAGGGCTGCAAATCCCCTGACAGCTTTCGAAATTCAATTAAAAAAAAAAAAAAAATTTCGAGCACCCAATTCATTTTTCCAATTAGGGGGCAATTTAGCGTGGCCAACCCACCTACCCTGTACATCTTTGGGTTGTGGGGGCGAAACCCTCACAAACACGGGGAGAATGTGCAAACTCCACACGGACAATGATCCAGAGCCAGGATTGAACCTGGGTCCTCGGTGCCGTGAGGCAGCAGTGCTAACCACTGCGCCACCGTGCTGCCCTGAAATTCAATTATTGAGCACAAATAGTACTAGTCTGAGGACTTCACGTCTAAAATCATCAATGGTCTGGTATGATTGTATCCTGAATGCTCTGTTCTGTTTTAATTATTGAGATACCAAGGGACCATTCAGTTGCTGGAAGTTGTTTAGATTAGAGCCATGAAACTGATTCCTAATAAAGACCTGGAGAGAATTGTCCTGTTCAGGAGGTCTGTAAGGGATGACTTTATAAAGGGAGACATGACAGTAAATAGCAAAGTAAGGGTCAACTGATATCTTCTAAATTTGGTGTTCACGTATAAACTTAAGACCAATAAAAAACATAAGAACTGATCCTCACTTTTGGTATGTAGACCTGACCAGGCTTCTTGATGCTGTGGAGGCGAGATGGGACATCTTATTCCTCCAAGGGGGCTGGAGGACCAGCAGCAGGGTCACCAGTACCGCCTGGGAGGCAGTGGCAGCGGCATTCACTGTGGGCAGCGTGACGAGGAGGTCCACCGTCCAATGTAGGAAGAAGATCAATGACCTCCACCTCTCTCATGGCATCAGTCTGCCTCAAATCTCTCTCCTCCCCCCCCCCCCCCCAATCCAAATCAGTGGCTAACACCCCACACCCTCCTCACATCCGATCTTTGTGCTTGATCCTGAGCATCCCCTGGCACCCATCAGCACAACCCCTCATGTTCAGGTGCAGTGCCCACACCTGCCACCTGCTATAGACACCCTGACCATTCAAACGGATGGCTCACAAAGCCCTTTCTTTGTCCCCGTAGAAGATAGCCCATAATAATCAGGAATGGGCCAAGATTCTATTCTATGAAACCTTGGTGGGCGACATTAGTGGACATGGCTGAGGGCCTCGACATCATGTCCCAGTCGATGAGGGACATGTCCCAGACGCAGGTGGACATTGTTGAGGCACTCCAGAGCATGTCCCAGTTACTGAGGAGCATTGTTGAGGACGTCAACACCATGGAGCAGATAATGTGGAGCTGCCAGGACTGGCAGAACCAGATGACGCAGAAGCCGCTGGACCAGGGAGGCCCTCATCCTCTCCTGACTCTCTTAGGACAAGACTTTTTCTGTCTGCTCACCCTGTCCACCCCCCCTAAAAAAATCACCTCCTTCGCCCCCCAATTCTATCCCAATACCTGTTTCCCCCCCAATCCCTCCAGTCCTCCCCATTCCCTCCTTCCCCAATCTCCCATACCACCCAATTCATCATTCCCCCCATTTCCCTCCTTCTCCCCTCCAACCATTCCCCGGCCCAGGGGTGAGCCCCGACCTGGAACGCTTCAGTCCCCGGGCCAAGCCTAACCCCCCCGAGGGGTCCCGGCCTCCCGCCTACGAGCACTGGGGCAGCTGCTTCAGTGTCCTTGAGCTGTATGCCGGAAAATGGGAATGGCTACTCACCTCCTCAGATCCCCGTTGCAGGCATAGCACCAGCTCATGTTTATAAAAAAGAGTTCGAAATGACGCCCACGTGATTTCTTGCTGGGGAGCCGGTTAATTCCGGCAGGCTGTTGCATTCGACTTCAGTCTCGCAAATGGAATGGAAATGAATGTAAATGAGGGTTACTAGTATGCTCGCCATATTTGGGCGTGATGCGGAACTCACCATCAGGAGCGGGCCGGTTAGATCGCCTGGATTTTGGCCTTTCCCGCTATTTAACCGGCGCGCACAGATCCACGTTGTGCATAACACAGTGGTTAAATTGCACCCGATATCTCACAATGATTGTTAAAGACATGTGTGGGGCGCGATTCTCCGACCCCCCACCGGGTTGGAGAATCGCCGGGGGCCGCGGGGGCGGGCGTGAATCCCGCCCCCACCGTGTCCCGAATTCTCCGCCACCGGAGATTCGGCGGGGCCGGGAATCACGCCCCGCCGGTCGGCGGAAATCCCCCAGCGATTCTCCGGTCCGCGATGGGCCGAAGTCCTGCCGCTGTCAACCCACGTCAGCCAGCGTGGATTGAACCACCTTTCGAACGGTGGGACAAGGCGGCGCAGGCGGGCTCCGGGGTCCTGGGGGGTGGCCTCGGAGGGGTGTCCCCACGGTGGCCTGGCCCGCGATCGGGGCCCATCGATCCGCAGGCGGGCCTGTGCCATGGGGGCACTGTTTTCCTTCCGCCTTTGCCATGGTCTCCACTATGGCAGAGGCGGAAGAGACCCCCTCCACTGCGCATGCGCGGGGATGCCGTGAGCAGCCGCTGACGCTCCCGCGCATGCGCCACAAGGCAAAGTCATTTCCGTGCCAGCTGGCGGGGCACCAAAGGCCTTTCCCGCCAGCTGGCGGGGTGAAAATCAGTCCGGCGCGGGCCTAGCCCCTCAAGGTGAGGGCTCGGCCCCCCAAGATGCGGAGAATTCCGCACCTTTGGGGCGGCGCGATGCCGGACTGATTTGCACCGTTTTTGGCGCCGGTCGGCAGACATCGTGCCGATTGCGGAGAATCCCGCCCATGGAACGGACTATAGATGGGGAGGAGAGCTGGAAACACTGAAACCGCTAACAAAATAATACAACTGCAATGGGCTTAGGTCTCTGGAAGGACAAACTAAGATATTTTCTCATCTGCAATTCTCTTGATATCTAGTATAACATAGGGAAGAACATTAAATATATTCAGCGTAACAAAAGAGTTACACCAGCAGCACTGAGTAGCAGGTGAGTTCAGTACAGTGTGATAATTATTTGCACAATCAAGATTGCCGGATAATTTATAACAATTTATTATGGCTAGTCTCAGGAACAGAGATATTAATCACATCATGCTGATCGCCCACAGCTATTAATAATACTTGAAGCATGTTTCCAACTATAGAAAAAAAAAAATCATTATTTGTGTAGTTTTTAATAATTACAAGGTTTGTTCTTCCTATCATATTCATCAAAAGAAAAGCTACTATTACTACACATTACCATTTGTCAACAAGTTATATTTGCAGGAGTGATTTAATAGTGGTGTATGTGCTCTAACCAGATTTTACAAAATAGCTTTAAAAGCAAAAAATGCTGGAGTTGCACAGTTGTTGCCTAATCTGCTGAGTATTTCCAGCATTTTCTGTTTTTATTTCAGATTTCCAGTATCTGCAATGTTCTTAATCAAACATTGTCTGCTAGACAACAAATCGTATCCTTCCAGTTAGAAACAACTTTGTGTTTGGATAATTACATAGAATTACCTCGAGTCTACATTGCAAAAACAGGCAATTCAGCCCAACTGGTCTATCCAGATGTTCATGCTCCACATCACCCCTCACTAAATAGACTGAAGTTAATGGCCATGGCGGTGGGCCTGAGCACAGATCAGAAAGCTGGTCATAACCTCACCACCGTCATGTCTGGACACAGCCATTTTGGAAAAGAGTAAAAACAACAGGGTGATGGGAGACTTCAACTTCCCCAATATTGACTGGGACTCACTTAGTGCCAGGGGCTTAGACGGGGCAGAGTTTGTAAGGAGCATCCAGGAGGGCTTCTTAAAACAATATGTAGACAGTCCAACTAGGGAAGGGGCTGTACTGGACCTGGTATTGGGGAATGAGCCCGACCAGGTGGTAGAAGTTTCAGTCGGGGAGCATTTCGGGAACAGTGACCACAATTCAGTAAGTTTTAAAGTGCTGGTGGACAAGGATAAGAGTGGTCCTAGGGTGAATGTGCTAAATTGGGGGAAGGCTAATTATAACAATATTAGGCGGGAACTGAAGAACCTAGATTGGGGGCGGATGTTTGAGGGTAAATCAACATCTGACATGTGGGAAGCTTTTAAGTGTCAGTTGAAAGGAATTCAGGACCGGCATGTTCCTGTGAGGAAGAAGGATAAATACGGCAATTTTCAGGAACATAGAACATAGAAAAATACAGCACAGAACAGGCCCTTCAGCCCACGATGTTGTGCTGAACCTTTGTCCTAGATTAATCATAGATTATCATAGAATTTACAGTGCAGAAGGAGGCCATTCGGCCCATTGAGTCTGCACCGGCTCTTGGAAAGAGCACCCTACCCAAGGTCAACACCTCCACCCAACACTAAGGGCAATTTTGGACGCTAAGGGCAATTTATCATGGCCAATCCACCTAACCTGCACA
This sequence comes from Scyliorhinus torazame, assembly GCF_047496885.1. Lineage (NCBI taxonomy): Eukaryota > Metazoa > Chordata > Chondrichthyes > Carcharhiniformes > Scyliorhinidae > Scyliorhinus > Scyliorhinus torazame. The sequence goes on along the minus strand of NC_092734.1, from coordinate 1,540,515 downwards.
TCTTTGGACTGTGGGAGGAAACCGGAGCACCCGGAGGAAACCCATGCACACACGGGGAGGATGTGCAGACTCCGCACAGACAGTGACCCAAGCCGGAATCAAACCTGGGACCCTGGAGCTGTGAAGCAATTGTGCTATCCACAATGCTACCATGCTGCCCTTAAGAACAAATTAATCTACACTGTATCATTCTACCATAATCCATGTACCTATCCAATAGCTGCTTGAAGGTCCCTAATGTTTCCGACTCAACTACTTCCACAGGCAGTGCATTCCATGCCCCCACTACTCTCTGGGTAAAGAACCTACCTCTGACATCCCCCTATATCTTCCACCTTTCACCTTAAATTCATGTCCCCTTGTAATGGTTTGTTCCACCCGGGGAAAAAGTCTCTGACTGTCTACTCTATCTATTCCCCTGATCATCTTATAAACCTCTATCAAGTCGCCCCTCATCCTTCTCCGTTCTAATGAGAAAAGGCCTAGCACCCTCAACCTTTCCTCGTAAGACCTACTCTCCATTCCAGGCAACATCCTGGTAAATCACCTTTGCACCTTTTCCAAAGCTTCCACATCCTTCCTAAAATGAGGCGACTAGAACTGTACACAGTACTCTAAATGTGGCCTTACCAAAGTTTTGTACAGCTGCATCATCACCTCACGGCTCTTAAATTCAATCCCTCTGTTAATGAACGCTAGCACACCATAGGCCTTCTTCACAGCTCTATCCACTTGAGTGGCAACTTTCAAAGATGTATGAACATAGACCCCAAGATCTCTCTGCTCCTCCACATTGCCAAGAACTCTACCGTTAACTCTGTATTCCGCATTCATATTTGTCCTTCCAAAATGGACAACCTTACACTTTACAGGGTTAAACTCCATCTGCCACTTCTCAGCCCAGCTCTGCATCCTATCTATGTCTCTTTGTAGCCGACAACAGCCCTCCTCATTATCCACAACTCCACCAATCTTCGTATCGTCTGCAAATTTACTAACCCATCCTTCAACTCCCTCATCCAAGTCATTAATGAAAATCACGAACCTTGGATAACGAGAGATATTGTAGGCCTCGTCAAAAAGAAAAAGGAGGCATTTGTCAGGGCTAAAAGGCTGGGAACAGACAAAGCCTGCGTGGAATATAAGGAAAGTAGGAAGGAACTGAAGCAAGGAATCAGGAGGGCTAGAAGGGGTCATGAAAAGTCATTGGCAAATAGGGTTAAGGAAAATCCCAAGGCTTTTTACACGTACATAAAAAGCAAGAGGGTAGCCAGGGAAAGGGTTGGCCCACTGAAGGATAGGCAAGGGAGTCTATGTGTGGAGCCAGAGGAAATGGGCGAGGTACTAAATGAATACTTTGCATCAGTATTCACCAAAGAGAAGAAATTGGTGGATGTTGAGTCTGGAGAAGGGTGTGTAGATAGCCTGGGTCACATTGAGATCCAAAAGGACGAGGTGTTTGGCGTCTTGAAAAATATTAAGGTTGATAAGTCCCCAGGACCTGATGGGAACTACCCCAGAATACTGAAGGAGGCTAGAGAGGAATTTGCTGAGGCCTTGACAGAAATCTTTGGATCCTCACTGTCTTCAGGTGATGTCCCGGAGGACTGGAGAATAGCCAATGTTGTTCCTCCATTTAAGAAGGGTAGCAAGGATAATCCAGGGAACTACAGGCCGGTGAGCCTTACGTCAGTGGTAGGGAAATTACTGAAGAGAATTCTTCGAGACAGGATCTACTCCCATTTGGAAGCAAGTATTTTACACAGAGGGTAGTGGGTGCCTGGAACTCGCTGCCGGAGGAGGTGGTGGAAGCAGGGACGATCGTGACATTTAAGGGGCATCTTGACAAATACATGAATAAGATGGGAATAGAGGGATACGGACCCCGGAAGTGTGGAAGATTGTAGTTTAGTCGCGCAGCATGGTTGGTACCGGCTTGGAGGGCTGAAGGGCCTGTTCCTGTGCTGTAGTTTTCTTTGTTCTTTGTTCTTTGGTCCAATGCAATTGTACGCCCATCAGGCAATTAACTGCCCGGTGTACTGGTTGTCGTTGTGAGAAGGGATAGCTTTCTGTGGGGGTGCCCTTGCCATGAGTGGGCCCATCATGGGCCATAGGGTCCCAATTAGGGTGGCCCCCTCCTTGAGCCTTCGAGGAGGCTCATAGTGGTGTAGGGCCAGTCCTGCTGACAGACATAAGAAGAACATAAGAACATAAGAACTAGGAGCAGGAGTAGGCCATCTGGCCCCTCGAGCCTGCTCCGCCATTCAATGAGATCGTGGCTGATCTTTTGTGGACTCAGCTCCACTTTCTGGCCCGAACACCACAACTCTTAATCCCTTTATTCTTCAAAAAACTATCTATCTTTATCTTAAAAACATTTAATGAAGGAGCCTCAACTGCTTCACTGGGCAACGAATTCCATAGATTCACAACCCTTTGGGTGAAGAAGTTCCTCCTAAACTCAGTACTAAATCTACTTCCCCTTATTTTGAGGCTATGCCCCCTAGTTCTGCTTTAGCCCGCCAGTGGAAACAACCTGCCCGCATCTATCCTATCTATTCCCTTCATAATTTTATATGTTTCTATAAGATCCCCCCTCATCCTTCTAAATTCCAACGAGTACAGTTCCAGTCTACTCAACCTCTCCTCGTAATCCAACCCCTTCAGCTCTGGGATTAACCTAGTGAATCTCCTCTGCACACCCTCCAGTGCCAGTACGTCCTTTCTCAAGTAAGGAGACCAAAACTGAACACAATACTCCAGGTGTGGCCTCACTAACACCTTATACAATTGCAGCATAACCTCCCTAGTCTTAAACTCCATCCCTCTAGCAATGAAGGACAACATTCCATTTGCCTTCTTAATCACCTGTTGCACCTGTAAACCAACTTTTTGCGACTCATGCACTAGCACACCCAGGTCTCTCTGCACAGCAGCATGTTTTAATATTTTATCATTTAAATAATAATCCCTTTTGCTGTTATTCCTACCAAAATGGATAGCCTCACATTTGTCAACATTGTATTCCATCTGCCAGACCCTAGCCCATTCACTTAGCCTATCCAAATCCCTCTGCAGACTTCCAGTATCCTCTGCACTTTTTGCTTTACCACTTATCTTAGTGTCGTCTGCAAACTTGGACACATTGCCCTTGGCTGCCAACAGTGGTGTGGTGAGTCTCTTCAATGGCCATTAAGTGACCCCTAAGGGCTTCAGTTGACCTTCAATTGAGAAGCATGTCCACGACCTACTCCGCTGCGACTGACTCGGAGTGAGTTGGGTATTTGTCAGGCACTCCACCTCTCACCTTCCCTCCCACTTCTATGTAGTCCCCCCTCCCCCTCCCAATCAGCTACTGAGAGAGGAATTACATTTTGCTCAGTATCTGCACAGCAACATCCTACAAACAGCATAGTCAAACATCATGATGGCATTAAGCTTCTCAGCAATTTATCATCATGGGTCTCCTGATCACGTAACTCACATCAAATCTCCTGATCTGTTTGTGAACCCAGAAAATCACTCCATCACAAGCCTGTCCCAGACTTGAGCTCTATCCCTTACTGACACCCAGTACTGTACTGACGGAGGGCTACACTGGCAGCATTTTTGTCTTTTGGATGAGATGCTCAACTGAATTCCCATTTACATGTTTGAGTGGTTCAGGTGGATGTCGTTACATAATTATATGGGATTGTTTAGCACAGTGGGCTAAACAGCTGGCTTATAATGCAGAACAAGGTCAGCAGCGCGTGTTCAATTCCCGTACCGGCATTCCCGAACAGGCACCAGAATGTGGCGACTAGGGGCTTTTCACAGTAACTTCATTGAAATTAAATGAAATGAAATGAAGCCTACTTGTGACAATAAGCGATTCTCATAATATTATTATTATTATTGTCAAGTATCTGGAAGTTCTGTTGTCCTGGGCAACATTTCTTAATTGATCAACAGCATCAGGACCAGAACACAGGTAGGTGAGGCAATTAGCTGTAATCCATGAAGGACAATGTGCAACGCTCCATTAGAAAGAGACAACTGATGATGCAGCCTGAGGGACCCCACTCTGCATCAAGCTACCACAGCGAGTATGGGGATTGAACCTGTGATTGTACTCTAGCCAGCTGAGCTAACCTACCTCCCATAATTATAAATTATGTGCTCTTATTGTGAGCTGTGTTCGTCCCTCAACCAGCAGAAACAAAACCTAAATTCACAGGTTATTCGTCTCATTTGTCAGTGGGAGGTTGCTGTGCATAAATTGGCTTCTGTGTTTCCCTTCAAAGAAACTGTGACTACATCATCAAAGTCATTCATTTGCTGTAAGTATCTTAGGACGTCCTGGTGAAGTGAAAAGCACAATCGAAAAGCAGGTTTCTTCATTTCTTCCTGCTGGACTATAATCCAGGGGCGAGGAAGTGGTAATTTTGAGTACAAAACCCCCTTGATATTTTTCTGTCAGAATATGATTGTACACACACATAGAAGGTCTGAAATTCCTGTGCTATTTTAATGGAGGTGTAACCTATTGGTTTCATTCTTCAGATAGAACAGCATGTAAAGAAATTTATGGGGATGTGTTCAATATCCAAAGATCCTAATTTCAGGCTAAACATGATCAAAGTGATGCACAGACATAATAAAAATTCATCAGACCTCTAAATATGTCCATCAAAGATCATAGAATTTACAATGCAGAAGGATGTCATTCGGCTCATCGAGCCTGCTCCGGCCCTTGGAAAGAGCACCCTAACTAAGCCCACACCTCCCCCTATCCCCGTAACCCCATCTAACCTTATTGTTTGGACACTAAGGGCAATTTATCATGGCCAATCCACCTAACCTGCACATCTTTGGACAGTGGGAGGAAACCGGAGCACCCGGAGGAAACCCACGCACACACGGGGAGGATGTGCAGACTCCGCACAGACAGTGACCCAAGCCGGGAATCAAACCTGGGACACTAAATCTTTCAGGCATTGCGGTTTCCTTCTATAAACGAGAGGCCTTCCTGCCATTGTTAGTGTATCGTTCTGTCAGATGCTTCGTGTTGGTGGTCTGTGAGCTAATAAACGACTCCAATTGTCTGAACTTAACTATAATGAGCACACTCTCGGAAAAATGGCTTTAGAATCAGATAAATGGGATTTGGTGTGAATACACCACCTGGGATTGAGCTACACAGATCAGGATGCATCTAGGTTCTACCCTGGCGTGTGCTTACGGTACAACATCTGGCTATCCCTGGAGCAAGGTGTGGGGGTGTTGCTGGACCGTGTTGATCTGTACCCCAGCTTGAGACGATCCTTTGAGGAAGGGAACAATGAGAACAAAGAGTCATCGGACTCGAAACGCTAGCTCTTTTCTCTCCCGACAGATGCTGCCAGATTTGCTGAGATTTTCCAGCATTTTCTCTTTCGAATGAGAAGTGATGCGTATCGTTCAATTAATATGTTCATATTGTTTCCATATAACAGCTTTTTTGGGGTGAGTCCAAGGCATTGTAGTGTATTGCTGCTGGACTATACATAGTATGCATAAATGTGTGTAGTTATTTAGTTATTAGAAAGACAACTCTTTATACATTTCTAAAATAGGATCAATAAAAACACGCCTTTGAGGACAGCGTCCAGCATAACACTATCCTCTTTCTTGAAGCAGGCCAATGACAAATGTTTCCTACGTCTAATAAAAAATGGACAACCTGTCCAACTAATATTATGAGCAATCAAATTTAATTGAGAATTTAGTCCTTTACACCACAAAGAACCAATATCTTGCAGGGCCCACCAGTCAGAGAAGGTGTAAAGTGAAATGGTAGGCATCATGTTGCTTGAACAAACAAGAGATGAGAATTTATTTCTCTGATTGAAAGATTTGTGAAGTAGACTCTGGACAAAATGCCTGTCTGATTGAATACTATCAGACACTATGTTTGTGTCCTATTTGGAATGGCATGTTTTCGATGTGAATAGTCAGGGGGTGAGAAATGGGTGTTATATGTTAGATTAATGTAGGTAGAGTATTCCCTTGAATGCTTACAAGGTCAAGGAGAAATTCCGACAATTCTGTTATAAGGGGTTTTATCTGTGATTATTCATAACTTTAAATGCTGAAATGCAATAGGAAGAAGACAATTACCGGCCGTGTCCTGCCGGAATCGGAATGGGAAGCGGTTGGTTGATCTCGGAGGAGGCCTCTCACGGGATTCCTGACAGTTGTTACGCGATCTGGATCCCGCTCACAATGTTTACAAACTCATTTAACTATGTCCACTGGATCGAACGGCCACCCAGGGCCTACTGGCCTCGCCGAAGAGACCTCAGCCGGGCGCCGTCCAGCACTGGCCCTCACAATCGGGGACCAGGTGGAATGGCACTTGGAGGGGGGGGGGTCTCCCAAGTGATGAGAGGCCCCCGAGTGGTCGGCCTCTGGGCACACAGGAAGGGCACCCCCGGGCCGCATCCCTGATGTGGGCAAAATGCCAGCCTGGTACCCTGGCAGTGCCAGTCAGGTGCCACCCTGGCACAGAAATTGTGCCAGGTTGGCATTTTGCCCACGTTAGAGATCAGGCCCCGGGGGTGCCCCTTCCTGTGTGAGGCCGGATGCGGAGGGCCCTGAGGGTCCCCTTATAGGTGAGCTGGGGCATTTTGGGTGTCTAGGGTTCGTGTCAGGGGTCAAGGGATTGGGGCGCCATCTCGTCCTTCACTGAGGAGCATGCTCATCGGAGCCTCGGTGCAGGAAATGACGCTAAGTGCAGCTTTGGTGGGGGGAGCGTGATCCCTAACGGGGCTGGAAAAGCAACAAAGTGCTGTTAGATAGCGCGATAAGTGCTGGGAACTACCCCACTAATCCCCCCAGAATAGACTCTGGATTTTTTTCTTATTAAATCATGCCCAAGGCAAGGTTGTACATCAACTGGGAGGCAGCGGCTAGTGGAATTGTCGCTGGGCTAGTAATCCAGAGACCAGAGCCATGTTCTGGAGACCTGGGTTCTAATCCCATTATTGCACATGGTGTAATTTGAATTTAATTAAAAGATCTGGAATCAAAAGTCTAATGATGACCATGAAATCGTTGTCATAAAAACCCATCTGCTTCACTAATCTGCCGTCCTTACCTGGTCTGGCCTACATGTGACCCCAGACGCAAAGCAATGTGCTTGACTCTTAAATGCCCTCAAGGAAGGGCAATAAATGCTGGCACAGTGACGTCCACATCCCATGAACGAATTAAATAAAAATATACTGACAAAAAGAGGAGGGTCAGTTTTGTGAGGGCCACGAAGAATCCAGCACGAGTGTGTAGAATCAAAAAGAAATTACTTTATTTACAATTATATATATACAACAGCAGCAGTGCTCCACCACTGCTCTCTTCTCTCCAGCTGGTTCCACACTGGCCAGCTCTATTTATGCAGGTGACTCTGCTAATGATTTCTCCCCCTTCCTCATTGGGGGAGCTCATACTCACTAAGGATTGTGGGATTGCCATTTGTTCCCAGTCAATAATAATCTGGCAGGTTACCCACTGTGCCACCATGCTGAAGCACTGTGTGCAATTTGGGCATCAAATCGGCGGCCGTAGTGATTTCGGCATCGGGACCAATTCTCCGTCCAGCCGCCTTTCCCGATTTTGTCGTCAGCCAACGGAGAATCCCGCCCCATAACATTCAAGGCTGTGGACCAAGTGCTGGCAAATGGGATTAGGTAGGCAGACCAGGTGTTATTCATGCGTTGGTGCAGACTCGATGGGCCAATGGGCCTCTTTTGCACTGTATTTTCTGTGATCTGCCACCACCTTGGCCACTCACTTAACCTGTGCATGTCTTTTTGCGTAATCTTTGTGTCCACCTCACAATTTACTTTCACGCCTAGCTTTGTGTTGTCAGCAAACTTGGATACTTGGTTCCCGCATCTAAGTCATTAATATTGATTGTGAACAGCTGAGGCCATGGATTTAAGCCTTGAGGCACCCCATTAGTAACAGCCTGGCAATCCAAAAATAACCTATTTGTTCCTGCTCACTGCAGCACGGTAGCACAGTGGTTAGCACTGTTGCTTCACAGCGCCAGGGTCCCAGGTTCAATTCCTGCTTGGGTCACTGTCTGTGCAGAGTCTGCATGTTCTCCCCGTGTCTGCGTGGGTTTCCTCCGGGTGCTCCGGTTTCCTCCCTCATGTCCCAAAAGTGCTGTTAGGTGAATTGGACATTCTGAATTCTCGCTCTGTGTACCCGAACAGGCGCCGGAATGTGGCAACTCGGGGCTTTTCACAGTAACTTCATTGCAGTGTTAATGTAACACTAATGTGACACTAATAAAGATTAGTATTATTATTTCTGTCTGTTAACCAATCCTCTGACCATGCTAATATATCACCCCAGCCTCATGAGCCCTTAACCTGTACAATAACCTTTTGATTGGTGCTTTCGTGAATGTCTTTTGAAAATCACAATTTACTACTTCCACCAATTTCCTTCCAATTATGAACCTCGAAAACCTCTAATAGATTTGTGAAACATGGTTTCCTTTTAATAAAACCATGTTAACTATCTATTCGATCTTCAATGTGTTTTAATAGGAAGTTACATTTTCACAGAGTGGTGGTGGATAGAGTTTTCGTTCAAGTTGAATAAACATTTGTATCCTTTGCGCTCCCTGTGGTCGCTTCCTTGGATCCAATGTTTCCAAATTAAGTAGAGATTTTAGAGGTTCTGTTGTGTGTGATTAAGTGCACTGCATACCAATTGTCTCTTGATGTGCTGAAGCCTTAATCAATACACAAGCTTCCGATAGTGACATTTAAGGGGCATCTTGACAAATATATGAATAGGATGGGAATAGAGGGATACGGACCCAGGAAGTGTAGAAGATTGTAGTTTAGTCGGGCAGCATGGTCGGCACGGGCTTGGAGGGCCGAAGGGCCTGTTCCTGTGCTGTACATTTCTTTGTTCTTTGTTGTTTTTGTTCTTCCTGACCCTTCTCTTTCTACTGTACTGAAACTATCAGTTGCACTGAAGCCAAACAGTGCGGTTATAAAAAATTAATAAACTTATGAGAATATACATAGCAAAACTAAATTAAGCATGAAATGTGTTTATCAAGAGGGATATTTCACACCGCAAATTTGCATTCAAAATTCAATCTGTTGGGAAAGTGTTGGAGCAATAATTGAATTCTGAACAAAAACTTAGCTTGCAGATTTTTTGAATTCTACCCAGTTGGCTGTTAGGTCCCCGATTGGTTTAACCAAGTGTTTTGGAACAAGGGCCATTATTCATAAGACATGATCCTGCAATGGGATCCAGATATGCAAGTATAAATACTGTAATATTCTGAATATAATATGCACCTCGTCTTTCATGGACGAAAAGTCAAAATTGCCTCATCTTATAACATGTGTAATACACACCTAGACATTTGCAATGCTTTGGTCAAAGTGACCCTTTATTGATACACGCAGTGAGCAAATTATTCAAGAGTAACATATCTAAGATAAAGGAATTGATTCCACAGCTTATTTTTGTATCATTTAAAGACAGTAACAAATGTAAAGTGCCACAGCTTACTTTGTTTCTACTTTTTGGTCAAAACTGACCTCATCCTCCGGGTGGGATTCTTCATTTCAAGTGTTGCCGCCGGGACTGAATCGATGGGCTTCCACCTTTATTGGAGCTTGTCCAATTCATGATCGGTTATTGGGCTAGCACTGGCACCGTGTGGAACTTGATCGATTCCAATGAAAAACGGTGTTTGATTTGATGGGGTGGGCATTGCAACTCGAGAGGCTGCATTTTAGCGCTCCACTCCCCCCTCACACACACATCCCAGCCAACAAGATGGCAACCTGAAGAGTGGCACGCTGGTTTGTGGATCCAGAGCTCGAGATCCTGCATCCCACACTGCACCACATGTCAGCACCCATACTGCCCTCCATGGCCGGGTGCCCTGCCCACGAGGGCCACCAGCTGCCCACCCCCTGTGCTGCACCCAGAGTGGTCCTGGCACCTGAACCGCATCTTCAGGAGGCCGATGCACCGCTTTATCCGGCCCTGGTCGTGACATGGGTGTCGTTGTAGTGGATCTCCATGTTGGTCTGTGGGCTCCCATTAGGTGTCATTAGCCACGACCACTGCGGATCAACCCTGTCACCCAGGGGCAAACCCCTCACTGGAGGTAAGCCTCGAAGGTGTCAGGAACCGGTGCCATGAACACTACCCAGGTATCGGGTGCAGACGTGCATGATGCACAGCTCAGGGTCACAGATCTGCACATACATTGAGTGGAACCCCTTTCGGTTTGTGAAGACCGGCTTGTCATAAGCCGGTGCTCCCATCAATCACCCCCAGGATGTGGGACATCCCAGCAAATCCTGCTGCCTGGGCATCCTGGTGGTATCGGTCCACATTGAATTTGATATATTGTGCCAACATACAGGGCCTCTGTGACGGCGCGGTTGCACCTGTACACCAAGGTCTGTGAGATCCTAGTCAGGACTCCACACGGTACCTGGAAGGATCCTATGGAGCAAAGGTTTAAGGCGACCGTCATCTCGATGACAACCGGGAGCGGGTGTCCTCCCCCATACCCCTACGGTTCCAGGTGCTCCATGATCCTGCAGATATGTTGCACGGTCCCCCTACTCAGCTGGAGTTTTCAATGGCATGCCTGGACTAGCAGGCCCCGAAAGACAGGCGCTGCCCGTTCACACGAGGCCTGATGTGGCCCTTCCTTCCCATGTCCTCGGCCGGTTAGATGGCCGGCTCTACATCCTCACCGGCTGGCTTATGTGCCTCTGCGTCAGGCTCCGCTGCTGCAGGGTCCTCTCTGGGCAGCTCCTACTTGTACAGCCTCCATGTATCCCCCAGGGATGCAGTGGCTAGGATGAAGACCATCATTCCTGGTTGGATTCCGAAGTCCATTGTCTGCAGGGGGTGAAAGGCAGACATGTCACCATGGTGCGTATCCCTGTGCCCAACCAGGTCCAACGGGCTACGTGGTGGCTTTGGCCTGTCCTGCAGCCTCAGCCCCTGAATGTCCCCCTCCCACCCCCCTACCCTCCTCTCCCATCCCCACACCCACTCTTGGCCGTTCCCCCGGCACACTGCCCTGGCCCGTTGGTGCCCGGCAAAGCGGAGACCTCTAGCCCCGGCATTCATCCCTGCTGGCAGGGGTACCAGTGGCTGGCCCTACCCATGCCAGCGGTACGCTCAGTGGCCCCCAGTCGATACCCTCCTATATGGGCTACTGTGGGTGTTCCCCTTGAGTGGGTCATGTGATGCTTCACTGGCAGGTGGTGCCCGGTTTTGTAGGGGGAGTGAGGGCCATGGTGGGCGGCCAGTGTGGTGTGCAGCAGGATGGCTGCCTTGCAGGCCGCAGCAATGACGGTCCACGCCTGGGCCCGGGGGTTCACCCCGACCCCACGGCCACACTTTTGGAAACATGTCCCACCTCCTCTCTCTCCCTCAGCAGCCCCTGCGCCTCTTTCCCAATTTTTAAAACCACAAGTCAAACTCAGGGTCGGTAATGCCTCCTGGCAGAGGCGGAGCATTGCGGAGGTCCTGGAGAATACCAGCTCAGGCCCGTTAATGATTCGCCAATGTCGTTTACTGTACGTGCAGAGGAGAACACATCAAGGCACCAGAGAATGGAATTCTGCGTTGGCCAGATTTTCGTCTCACACGTGATTCGCCGCCCAATTACGTTTTGCGATTCCGCCATCGCTGGATGAAAAATCCCATCCTCTGTCTTTCACTTTCTCTTATTTGTTTTGATTGTCATCCTCCTCCCTGGGGACCATAGGCTGCTCGCCCCATTGAGAAAGAGCTGACTGGTGGTGATTTAACCTGAGGATCACCACACCTCAGGTGAGGGGCAAGGTTTGTATTATTCCTTGTGTCTGAATAAAGCTCGTTGTCTTACAGTTGAAGTAGATGCTTTATTGTGAGTTCGTTCTCTCTCCAGCGCTTATACTATGTTACATCTGAGCTGCTTGTCTGTGTCCTGCTCACAGCTGCCATTCCTGTGAAGAGAGTCTGCTTCCTGTTTGTCTATGTATATATACACCTCTGGTGCTCCCTCTAGTGGTTACTTAGTTGTAGTGTATTTACCTTAACCCCTTGCATATATACAGTGATGCATATCACTATAAGGTTGAGAAGGTTTCATGGATAACCTCAGCCGATACGGGAATTGAACCCGCGTTGTTTGCATTTCTCCACATCACAAAACAGCCATCCAGCTAGTTGAGATAACTGACCCCATAGCTGGTTTAGCTCAGTTGACAGGACACTTTTAAAACACCACCAATCAGCTCTCCCCCTCAAAGGGGAAAGCAGCCCCTTTGGTCATCTGGGACTATGGCGACTTTGCTTTCCTTTCGCCAAAACCTAATCCCTGGTGGAATGATATTCTTTATCGAAATGGTTGATCTGGTTGTGTCTATACCAGAAAGAAATTGATTGAAGGTTTTCTCTTTTGTTCATCCTTTATTCAGTGTTAAGACCTCACGAGGAGCAGTAAAAATGACTCCCCTATTTTACCACTCCAGGTCTGACCGTAACTGTTTTTTTGTGATTTTAAAGAGGATACTTTATTATCCAATGGAAGAGACGTGGGAACGCACGGTGGGATAGGAGTGAACAACATGTTTAATACGGGACACACAAAATCACAAAGCTACAACTCCTCTGTCTGAAGGGCCACTCGCCCCCACCTGCACCCAGGTCAGGGGTTTTATACTGAGGGCTTCCCCCTTGTTAAGGGGAAACCCGCCCCAAATCCCGGGGCAGTTCGTACTCAGCTGCGTGAGGGGGGGGAATCGTTTGGAGCACAGTTCTTGGCCCCCTAAGGGGTTGTAACAGATACGTTTTGCCATTAAACCGGAGTCCCACTATTTATGCTTTCAGATTTTAAAGAATAGATAGGTTTTCTGAGTTCAAACAAAGAACAAGGTATGTTTATTGAAACTATTTCCCAAATTTAAAACTCGGTAAATCTCAAGCACCATTCATACATCACACATGTTCTCTGGGCCCACACGCACACACAAGTCCAGATGGTAGGAGAAGAGGTTTGCTCAAGGGTTCTTTTTATAGTTCATGAAGAATTGGAGCCATTACTAAAGGGTCTGTTTCTGGTCTAGTTGCTGAGTGACCAGCCATCACATGCAATATGTTAACATGGCAGAGAAAAGAGCAAATTACACACAGGCTTCAAACTTGAGGTGATAAAAGTTGCTGAAGGCCTGTATAGCCGAGCAGCAGCATGGTTATTCAATATTAAAGAAGTAAATGTCACATTTAAATGAATCTCGAAGGACAAACTAAAATCCCAAGACGAGCCAGCCAAAGACCCTGAATGTGAAAAGAAGGAGCAAGGTTCACACGTACAGCTGGAGCTACGTCCTCTGCAATGTATTCACCAACATTCAGCAATGTGATCCGCAATCACCACTCGAGAAATTTGTTTGAAAGCTCTTTATATCACAAAAACCTTGAAACACAAGAGTACCTTTAAATCTTCCCCAAAATGGCGTTACCTCTTCATGTGAAGACATGACTATCATACATCAATGCACTTGAATTGCAGCTGCATGCATGGTGATGTTGAAAGCAAGCTTTGTGAGTGCCAAGAAATAAAGTTGTAAATCGACACCCCTCTACTGCGTCTCATGTTGCCAACGTGGATCGGGCACCCTTCACATTTCGCAATCTGTTAGTCAAACCATGGCGATCAAAGGAAAAAAATCAGTCACCTTAAGTTCAATTGGCACCAAAAAGAATAATTTCACCATCATTGTCTGGACAGATGGAGATGGAACGAAAATGCTCTTGTGTGTGATGTTCAAATGAAAAACTGTCCCAAATAATATCACCTAGCCAAAAGCTGTGATATAAAAAAAATCACTTACAGAATTGGGTGTCGCTGGTTAGCCCAGCATTTATTGCTCATCCGCAGTTGCCCTTCAGAAGGTGGTGGTGAGCCGATGCAGTCCCTGAGGTGTACATTGGTGCTGTTAGGAAGGGAGTTCTAGGATTTTCACCCAGCAACAGTGAAGGCACGGTGATATATTTCCAAGTTGGGGTGCTGAATGACTTGGAGGTTGGGGTTCCCAGGTATCTTGCTTCTAGATGGTAATGGACGTGGGTTGTCGAAGGAACCTTGGTGAGTTCCTGCAGTGCACCTTGTAGATGGTACACACGGCTGCCACTGTTCATCGGTGGTGGAGGGATCGAATGTTTGTTGAAGAGGGAGCAATCAAGTGGGCTACTTTGTCCTGGATGGTGTCGAGATTCTTGAGTGTTGTTGGACCTGCACTCATCAGGCAAGTGCCTTGTTGATGGTGGACAGGCTTTGCGGGGTCAGGAAGTGAATTACCGCCGTAGGACTCCTAGCCTTTGACCTGCCCTGGTAGCCACAGTAATAATGTGGCTAGCTCAGTTCAGTTTCTGATCAATGGTAACTCCCAGGATGTTGGTAATGGGGGATTCAGCGATGGTAATGCCGATGAATGTCAAATGACGATGGTTAGATCCTCTCTTGTAGAGGATGGTCATTGCTTGACATTTGTGTGGCACGAATGTAACTTGCCATTTGACAGCCCAAGCCTGGATATTGTCCAGTTCTTGCTGCATTTGGACATGGACTGCTTCATTATCTGAGGAGCTGCGAATGGTGCTGAACATTGTGCAGTCATCCACAAACATCCCCACGTCTGACCTTATGATGGAGGGAGGTCATTGATGAAGCAGCTGAAGATAGTTGGGCCTAGTATAGTTGGAGATAGTTGGGCCTAGGCTTATGGACACGAAAAAGGTTGGATGGGTAAAGGTTTGACCGCATACTGATTGTATAGCTGATGATTCAAAGGCTTCTCTCCGGGCAGATATTGTCATTATTCCTGGGGCATAACAAACCAAGAGCCAACAGTGTAATTCAGCTGTATCCAATTGTTTAAACAAAAGATGCACTAAAAATGTGTTAAGTAATGGGTTAAGAGTTAAGTAATGCATTAAGAGACATTGCAATTAGTTGTCTCATTTAGTTTAAGTATCCAATGATTGACGCTGATATGTAAAGGAGCTTCAGGTGGCCCTTGTGTCAGGTGGTGTGTTGTTAAGGATTTTGTGCAGAGGCTGTGGAAGTGAAATAAATGGCGTTTGGTGAAAAGGAACAGGACTATTGACTCTTCATACAACAGTAACTAAAATGTATAACAAAGTGGAATGACTGGCTCTGAGGCTGCAGCTCATGTGTTTATGCTTCTGGGCAACCTAAAGAAACCAGCAGTGGAATTCTCCATTGACGGGATCCTCCGGTCTGCCGGCAGTGCACCCACACCCACTGGTTTCCCAACGGTGTGGGGTGGCCAAAATGTGGGAACCCTGTTGGCCGACTGCAGGAACGGAGAATCCCGCTGCCAAAAGGGCATGCCGAGCCGGAAAACGCGGCAGGCGGACGGGAGAATCGCCCTGCCGAACGGGCACACTGAGCCGGAAAACGCAGCAGGCGGACCGGAGAATCCCGCTGCCGAAAGGGCACACTGAGCAGGAAAACGCAGCAGGCGGACCGGAGAATCCCGCTGCCGAAAGGGCACACTGAGCCGGAAAACGCAACAGGCAGACCGGAGAATCCCGCTGCCGAAAGGGCACACTGAGCCGGAAAACGCAGCAGGCGGACCGGAGAATCCCGCTGCCGAAAGGGCACACTGAG
This sequence comes from Scyliorhinus torazame, assembly GCF_047496885.1. NCBI lineage: Eukaryota > Metazoa > Chordata > Chondrichthyes > Carcharhiniformes > Scyliorhinidae > Scyliorhinus > Scyliorhinus torazame. The sequence goes on along the minus strand of NC_092734.1, from coordinate 1,524,803 downwards.
CCGGAAAACGCAACAGGCAGACCGGAGAATCCCGCTGCCGAAAGGGCACACTGAGCCGGAAAACGCAGCAGGCGGACCGGAGAATCCCGCTGCCGAAAGGGCACACTGAGCCGGAAAACGCAACAGGCAGACCGGAGAATCCCGCTGCCGAAAGGGCACACTGAGCCGGAAAACGCGGCAGGCGGACCGGAGAATCCCGCTGCCGAAAGGGCACACTGAGCCGGAAAACGCAACAGGCAGACCGGAGAATCCCGCTGCCGAAAGGGCACACTGAGCCGGAAAACGCAGCAGGCGGACCGGAGAATCCCGCTGCCGAAAGGGCACACTGAGCCGGAAAACGCAACAGGCAGACCGGAGAATCCCGCTGCCGAAAGGGCACACTGAGCCGGAAAACGCGGCAGGCGGACCGGAGAATCCCGCTGCCGAAAGGGCACACTGAGCCGGAAAACGCAGCAGGCGGACCGGAGAATCCCACTGCCGAACAGGCACACCGCATCGGAAAACGCAGCAGGCAGACCGGAGAATCCCGCTGCTGAACGGGCACACTGAGCAGGAAAACGCAGCAGGCAGACCGGAGAATCCCGCTGCCGAAAGGGCACACTGAGCCGGAAAACGCAGCAGGCGGACCGGAGAATCCCACTGCCGAACAGGCACACCGCATCGGAAAACGCAGCAGGCAGACCGGAGAATCCCACTGCCGAAAGGGCACACTGAGCAGGAAAACGCAGCAGGCAGACCGGAGAATCCCACTGCCGAAAGGGCACACTGAGCCGGAAAACGCGGCAGGCGGACCGGAGAATCACTCCCCAGCCCTTTTGCCCACTGCCCAATGGATCAACAACGACTGGAATGCATGAATCCATAATAATCTTTGTCACAAGTAGGCTCACATTAACACTGCAATGAAGTTACTGTGAAAATCCCCGAGTCGTCACACTCTGGTGCCTGTTCGGGTACACTGAGGGAGAATTCAGAATGTCCAATTCACCTAACAAGCACGTCTTTTGGGATTTGTGGGAGGAAACCGGAGCACCCGGAGGAAATCCACGCAGTCACAGGGACAACGTGCAGACTCCGCACAGACAATGACCCAAGCCGGGAATCGAACCCGGGACCCTGGAGCTTTGAAGCAACAATGCTAACCACTGTGCTACCGTGCCGCCCATCCCTGATGCAGCATGATTTCAGTGAGTGTTGTTTCATAAATGTCATGGATTGTTTAGAAGATGCCGTGTGCTGGGATGATGTCACTGCTGAGGTGGGTATCAAAACCTGTGATGCCATTTACAGTAATGACGAGAGTCACAATGGGACAGTAGAGGAGCTCCGTAAGCTATTTGAGGACATTTATACAGCTGCAGCATTTTAAGATTTTTATACTTGTAAAGAAATGTGGTAACTCTCAAAACTGACTGGTAGCTTAATGATCTTTTCTTTAAAAAGTAATTTTTAATTACTCAAACATTTTGATGTTACTGTTATCATAGAATTTACAGTGCAGAAGGAGGTCATTCGGCCCATCGAGTCTGCACCGGATCTTGGAAAGAGCACCCTACCCAACCGCACACCTCCACCCTATCCCCATAACCCAGTAACCCCACCCAACACTAAGGGCAATTTTGGACACTAAGGGCAACTTAGCATGGCCAATCCACCTAACCTGCTCATCTTTGGACGGTGGGAGGAAACCGGAGCACCCGGAGGAAACCCACGCACACACGGGGAGGACGTGCAGACTCCGCACAGACAGTGACCCAAGCCGGAATCGAACCTGGGACCCTGAAGCTGTGAACCAATTGTGCTATCCACAACGCTACCGTGCTGCCCTAATGATGATGACAAAGGCCACGGGGGGAGCATCGATCGATCTCCCCATGGGATTCATGGAATATGAGTTCTATTGAGTGGATGGAGGCTCGTCCAATAGGAACTATTCAGCAGGAGTTCAAGAGCTGCTGCCCAGACCTGGACCGGATTCCTGATGGTCCACGGGCTGAGGTGCACATCACGGATACAGCTGTTTTTGTTGTGTGAATAAACTGGAATTTGTACGAGGCCTGGCCTTAGCAGAGTGATTAATTGGTGACGAGGAGTAATTCTCGCCGAGATTCTCGAGCCGCCTTCAGAGTGAAACAAACAGCTCTCCCATAAGCAACACAATGTGAACATCACGTAAGCTCTTCCTTTCCTTTTCTTGTTTTATCAACAAGTTATCTTGGGGGGATGGCAGGCAAGGCAGTGCAATGTTCCTCCTGCAGAATGTTTGAGGTGAGGGACGCCGTCAGTGTCCCTGCTGATTTCACCTCTGGGACGTGCACCCATCTCCCGCTCCTCAGAAACCGCGTTAGGGAACTGGAGCTGGAGTTGGATGAACTTCGGATGGTTCGGGAGGCAGAGGTGGTCATAGATAGAAGCTTCAGGGATGTACTTACTCTGAAGAATGAAGATAGATGGGTGACGGTGAGAGGGGCTGGGAGGAAGCAGTCAGTACAGGGATCCCCTGTGGTCGTTCCCCTTAGTAACAAGTATACCACTTTGGATACTGGTGGGAGGGGGGTCTTACCAGGGGTAAGCCATGGGGTACAGGTCTCTGGCACAGAGTCTGTCCCTGTTGCCCAGAAGGGTAGGGGGAGAGGAGTAGAGCATTAGTCATTGGAGACTCCATAGTTAGGGGGATAGATAGGAGATTCTGTGGGAATGAGAGAGACTCGTGGTTGGTGTGTTGCCTCCCAGGTGCTAGGGTCCGTGATGTCTCGGATCGTGTTTTCAGGATCCTTAAGGGAGAGAGGGAGAAGGCCCAAGTCGTGGTCCACATAGGCACCAACGACATAGCTAGGAAAAGGGATGGGGATGTAAGGCAGGAATCCAGGGAGCTAGGGTGGAATCTTAAAACTAGAACAGAGTTATTATCTCTGGGTTGTTACCCGTGCCACGTGCTAGCGAGATGTGGAATAGGGAGAGAGAGCAGTTGAACACGTGGCTACATGGATGGTGCAGGAGGGAGGGTTTCAGATACCTGGATAATTGGGGCTCATTCTGGGGTAGGTGGGACCTCTACAAACGGGATGGTCTACACCTGGACCAGAGGGGTACCAATATCATAGAACATAGAACAATACAGCGCAGTACAGGCCCTTCGGCCCACGATGTTGCACTGAAACAAAAGCCATCTAACCTACACTATGCCATTATCATCCATATGTTTATCCAATAAACTTTTAAATGCCCTCAATGTTGGCGAGTTCACTACTGTAGCAGGTAGGGCATTCCACGGCCTCACTACTCTTTGCGTAACAAACCTACCTCTGACCTCTGTCCTATATCTATTACCCCTCAGTCTAAAGTTATGTCCCCTCGTGCCAGCCATTTCCATCCGCGGGAGAAGGCTCTCACTGTCCACCCTATCCAACCCCCTGATCATTTTGTATGCCTCTATTAAGTCTCCTCTTAACCTTCTTCTCTCCAACGAAAACAACCTCAAGTCCATCAGCCTTTCCTCATAAGGTTTTCCCTCCATACCAGGCAACATCCTGGTAAATCTCCTCTGCACCCGCTCCAAAGCCTCCACGTCCTTCCTATAATGCAGTGACCAGAACTGTACGCAATACTCCAAATGCGGCCGTACCAGAGTTCTGTACAGCTGCAACGTGACCTCCCGACTCCGGAACTCAATCCCTCTACCAATAAAGGCCAACACTCCATAGGCCTTCTTCACAACCCTATCAACCTGGGTGGCAACTTTCAGGGATCTATGTACATGGACACCTAGATCCCTCTGCTCATCCACACTTTCAAGAACTTTACCATTAGCCAAATATTCCGCATTCCTGTTATTCCTTCCAAAGTGAATCACCTCACACTTCTCTACATTAAACTCCATTTGCCACCTCTCAGCCCAGCTCTGCAGCTTATCTATATCCCTCTGTAACCTGCTACATCCTTCCACACTATCGACAACACCACCGACTTTAGTATCGTCTGCAAATTTACTCAACCACCCTTCTGCGCCATCCTCTAGGTCATTGATAAAAATGACAAACAGCAACGGCCCCAGAACAGATCCTTGTGGTACTCCACTTGTGACTGTACTCCATTCTGAACATTTCCCATCAACCACCACCCTCTGTCTTCTTTCAGCTAGCCAATTTCTGATCCACATCTCTAAATCACCCTCAATCCCCAGCCTCCGTATTTTCTGCAATAGCCTACCGTGGGGAACCTTATCAAACGCTTTGCTGAAATCCATATACACCACATCAACTGCTCTACCCTCATCTACCTGTTCAGTCACCTTCTCAAAGAACTCAATAAGGTTTGTGAGGCATGACCTACCCTTCACAAAGCCATGCTGACTATCCCTGATCATATTATTCCTATCTAGATGATTATAAATCTTGTCTCTTATAATCCCCTCCAAGACTTTACCCACTACAGACGTGAGGCTCACCGGTCTATAGTTGCCGGGGGGGGGGAAATTTGCTAATGTCCTCGGGAGGGTTTAAAGTAATTCAGCAGGGGGTTGGGAACCTGAATTGTAGCTCCAGTGTACAGGAGGTTGAGAGTAGTGAGGTCATGAGTAAGGTTTCAAGGTTGCAGGAGTGTACCAGCAGACAGGAAGTTGGTTTAAAGTGCGTCTACTTCAACGCCAGGAGCATCCGGAATAAGGTGGGTGAACTGGTAGCATGGGTTGGTACCTGGGACTTCGATGTTGTGGCCATTTTGGTGACATGGATAGAGCAGGGACAGGAATGGTTGTTGCAGGCTCCGGGGTTTAGATATTTCAGTAAGCTCAGGGAAGGTGGTAAAAGAGGGGAGGGGTGGCATTGTTAGTCACGGACAGTATTACGGTGGCAGAAAGGACGTTTGATGAGGACTCAGCTACGGAGGTAGTATGGGCTGAGGTTAGAAACAAGAAAGGACAGGTCACTCTGTTGGGAGTTTTCTATAGGCCTCCGAAAAGTTCTAGAGATGTAGAGGAGAGGATTGCAAAGATGATTCTGGATAGGATCGAAAGCAACAGGGTAGTTGTTATGGGGGACTTTAACTTTCCAAATATTGACTGGAAACGCTATAGTTCAAGTACTTTAGATGGGTCCATTTTTGTCCAATGTATGCAGGAGGGTTTCCTGACACAGTATGCAGATAGGCCAACAAGAGGCGAGGCCACATTGGATTTGGTACTGGGTAATGAACCAGGACAGGTGTTAGATTTGGAGGTAGGTGAACACTTTGGTGATAGTGACCACAATTCGGTTACATTTACTTTAGTGATGGAAAGGGATAGGTATATACCGCAGGGCAAGAGTTATAGCTGGGGGAAAGGCAATTATGATGTGATGAGGCAAGACTTAGGATGCATAGGATGGGGAAGGAAACTGCAGGGGATGGGCACAATTGAAATGTGGAGCTTGTTCAAGGAACAGCTACTGCGTGAACTTGATAAGTATGTACCTGTCAGGCAGGGAGGAAGTGGTCGAGCGAGGGAACCGTGGTTTACTAAAGTAGTTGAATCACTTGTCAAGAGGAAGAAGGAAGCTTATCTAAAGATGAGACGTGAAGGTTCAGTTAGGGCGCTCGAGAGTTACAAGTTAGCTAGGAAGGACCTAAAGAGAGAGCCAGGAGGGGTCTTAAGAAGTCCTTGGCAGGTAGGATCAAGGATAACCCGAAAGCTTTCTACAGGTATGTCAGGAATAAAAGAATGACTAGGGTAAGAGTAGGGCCAGTCAAGGACAGTAGTGGGAAGTTGTGTGTGGAGTCCGAGGAGATGGAGAGGTGCTAAATGAATATTTTTCGTCAGTATTCACACAGGAAAACAACAATGTTGTCGAGGAGAATACTGAGATTCAGGCTACTAGACTAGAAGGGCTTGCGGTTCATAAGGAAAAGGTGTTAGCAATTCTGGAAAGTGTGAAAATAGATAAGTCCCCTGGGCCGAATGGGATTTATCCTAGGATTCTCTGGGAAGCTAGGGAGGAGATTGCTGAGCCTTTGGCTTTGATCTTATGTCGTCATTATCTACAGGAATAGTGCCAGAAGACTGGAGGATAGCAAATGTTGTCCCCTTGTTCAAGAAGGGGAGTAGAGACAACCCCGGTAACTATAGACCAGTCAGCCTTACTTCTGTTGTGGGCAAAGTCTTGAAAAGGTTTATAAGAGATAGGATTTATAATCATCTGGAAAGGAATAATTTGATTAGGGATAGTCAACACGGTTTTGTGAAGGGTAGGTCGTGCCTCACAAACCTTATTGAGTTCTTTGAGAAGGTGACCAAACAGGTGGATGAGGGTAAAGCAGTTGATGTGGTGTATATGGATTTCAGTAAAGCGTTTGATAAGGTTCCCCACGGTACGCTATTGCAGAAAATACGGAGGCATGGGATTCAGGGTGATTTAGCAGTTTGGATCAGAAATTGGCTAGCTGGAAGAAGACAGAGGGTGGTGATTGATGGGAAATGTTCAGCCTGGAGTTCAGTTACTAGTGGTGTACCACAAGGGTCTGTTTTGGGGCCACTGCTGTTTGTCATTTTTATAAATGACCTGGAGGAGGGCGTAGAAGGATGGGTGAGTAAATTTGCAGATGACACTAAAGTCGGTGGAGTTGTGGACTGTGCGGAAGGATGTTGCAGGTTACAGAGGGACATAGATAAGCTGCAGAGCTGGGCTGAGAGGTGGCAAATGGAGTTTAATGCAGAAAAGTGTGAGGTGATTCATTTTGGAAGGAGTAACAGGAATACAGAGTACTGGGCTAATGGTAAGATTCTTGGTAGTGTGGATGAGCAGAGAGATCTCAGTATCCATGTACATAGATCCCTGAAAGTTGCCACCCAGGTTGATAGGGTTGTTAAGAAGGTGTACGGTGTGTTAGCTTTTATTGGTAGAGGGATTGAGTTTCAGAGCTATGAGGTCATGTTGCAGCTGTACAAAACTCTGGTGCGATCGCATTTGGAGCATTACATGCAGTTCTGGTTGCCGCATTATAGGAAGGATGTGGAAGCATTGGAAAGGGTGTAGAGGAGATTTACCAGAATGTTGCCTGGTATGGAGGGAAGATCTTATGAGGAAAGGCTGAGGGACTTAAGGCTGTTTTCGTTAGAGAGAAGAAGGATAAGAGGTGACTTAATTGAGGAATACAAGATGATCAGAGGATTAGATAGGGTGGACAGTGAAAGCCTTTGTCCTCAGATGGTGATGGCTAGCACGAGGGGCATAGCTTTAAATTGAGGGGAGATAGATATAGGACTGATGTCAGAGGTAGTTTCTTTACTCAGAGAGTAGTAAGGGTGTGGAATGCCCTGCCTGCAACAGTAGTGGACTCGCCATCACTTAGGGCATTTAAATGGTCATTGGATAAACATATGGATGATAAGGGAATAGTGTAGATGGGCTTTAGATTGGTTTCCCAGGTCGGCGCAACATCGAGGGCCGAAGGGCCTGTACTGCGCTGCAATGTTCTAAAACGCCTTTTCTCGGTAAACGTGAGCGGTATGATATTAACAGAGAAGATTGGGCCCAATATGCGGAGTGAATGCATTACTTCTTTCAGACTAATAACATTGTGGGAGAGAGAAGCAGAAAGTAATCCTCCTGGCAGCTTGAGGAGCCAAACATTCAGCAGAGTAAAAAGCCTAACCCACCCAGAGGCCTCTGACTTAAAACCTTTTGATGAGCTCATAGACTTAGTATGAAATCACTCTGACCTGAAACCATCAATCCTCCAAAAATGCAGTTTTAACACAGCACCCTGGGGGAACCTTTCACTGAATTCCTCAGTAGGTTGCGAAGATTGGCAGAATGCTGTGAATTTGGTCCACCCCTGACCGAGATACTAAGCGATAGACTGGTGTGTGGAATAAATAATATCACCACTCCAAAGACGTTACTGGTGGAGCCCAATCTAGACCCGAAAAAGCCATTGCGATAGCCCAGTCCCTGGCGAACGCAGAGAAAGTGGCTCAAGAACGGCAAGGGACACCGGACAGTAGTGTCCTCAGGTTTTGGGGAGGGTCCTCGCACAAGAAAGCCACCACCTTAGATGAAGGCACCTATGGGAGTCATCCATTGTCTAATTAAAACTCCGCAGGGTCTCCCTGGCAATTGAGGAAACTACATGATAACCCAAAGTGTATCAGAAAGCATTCCTGAGGAATGCAAGTGCCAGCTAATGGATTACTGGAAGCACTGTAGAAGGGCACAATCAAGGCAATGCTGCTGAACTTGGCAATACGTGTATTACCCAGGCAAGAAGCCAAGGCCAGCACAGGCTCAAACCATGCAAGTATGCCTACTTCCAGACGGTGAGACAATGCAATGAAAATGTCTTATTACAGCTAAGGTTTCCCCAATAATGATAAGGCTATTCGTGAATGGTCGTTCATTAGGAATGGAGGTGGAGACAGGCACTGCCGTCTCTGTCATTGGAGATGAGATGATTAATTGCCTCCGGCAATCCTATTGACTGGCATCCTACCTTTCAATTTAGAGGACACCCGAGCTAGATTAGCCACCTCCATGAACCTTTGCAGATTATGGGAACCATGATGACCCCAGTAACCTATGTTTTCCAGGTGAGTGACGTAACCTATCTAAGATACCGGGTAGATGGAAAAGGCCTGAACTCCATGGAAGACAAAGTCAAAGCCATTAGGGAAGCACCTATCTTGTGAAATGCCACAGAATTGAAATCTTTCCGGGGCTAGTCAATATGGGAAGTTTCTCCCAAACTTGGCCTCCTTGCTGTCACCATTACATCTGCTGTTGAAGAAATACCAGAAATAGTCTTGGGAGGCACCGTAAGAAGAGGCCTTTGAAAGGGCAAAACGGCAACTACTATCGTCTAATTTATTGACTCATTACGATGCCAAGAAGGAGCTCATACTGACATTCGGCATCTCCTTATGGAGTCGGGGTGGTACGTTCGCATTGTTGGCACAGAAAGATATTGCCTTCCACTCCCCGACTCTTTCGGATGCAAAGCAACATTAGTAGATTGAGAAGGAAAGCTTGGCGATCATATTAGGCATAAAAAAAAATCACCAGTACGTCTCTGGCAGGTATTTTGTGATAGTGACAGACCACAAGCCTTTGGCCCTTTTGAGAGTTCATAAGGCAATCCGCCCACTCGCCTCAGCTCGGACACAGCATTGGGCCATGTTATTGGCAGTCTGTGGACATTCCTTAGACATTCGTCCTACATCACGAATATTCAATACTGAAGCCTTGAGTAGTCTCCCGCTGCCCATAAGCTTGACTCCTTTGCCTGCGTTAGAAGAGGTCACGATGATCTTGAATTTCTCAGAAACCCTCCCGGTGTCAGTAAAACAAATCAAGGCTTGGACACAAAAGGACCCAATGTTATGAAAACAAAAACACATGATCCTGAGCGGCGGGATCCATGGACAACGCTCTGATGACACAAAGCCGTATCTCACCGAGTGATAAGAACTTAGTGTTGAGGACGGTACCATCCTGTGGAGGTCCCGGGTTCCATTGCCCAGCCCAGCGCCAAATTTTAATGGAACTACATAATGACCACCTGGGGTTTATACATGAAAATACTTGCCAGGAGCTACGTTTGGTGGCCCGCGCTCAACATGCACATCACCAACTTGGTAAAACAATGTAACTTATGCCAGGAAAGCCAGAAACGCCCCCATTCGGCCTCCTTACAGCCATGGGAGTGGCCAGGCACGCCGTGGGTGAGGGTTCATATAGAATTCTCTAGTCCTTTCTTGGCCTCCATGTTCCTGATCTTGGTGGATACACATTCCAAGTGGATGGAGGTACATTGCATGGCCTCTACGACCTCCCTTGCCATAATTGAGAAACTTCAACAGAGTTTTTGTATACATGGCAGCCTGGATGTCTTAGTCTCCAACAATGGCATGGCCTTCACTAGTGAGAAGTTCCAGATCTTCATGAAATTAAATGGTTTCTAGCACAGTAAGATGGTGCCATATCATCCATCGTCCAATGGTTTGGCAGAGCGAGCAGTGCAGATCTTCATAAATGGTATGAAGAAGCAACTGGTTGCATTTATTGAAGCTATGTTGGCACCATTCTTATTTGGTCATCGGACCATTCACCATACCGTGGCAGGAGTCATCCCAGCGGAACTATTGATAGGCGACAGCTTCACACCAGGTTAAACTTGTTATTTTCAGATTTTGCAGGAGGGTGAAGCTCCAACAAAAACATTAAAAAAGAAATCACAATGCCATAAGATCCGAGAGAATGGTTAAAACTGGTGAATAGTTTACGTACGGAATTTCAGAGATGGCTCCAGTTGGGACCCTGGAAAAAATGGTGTGTGTATCCTACAATGTGAAGGTCCAAGATCAAGTTGTGATGAAGTTCCGAGACCACCTCAGAAATAGAGAACCTGCCCCTTTGAGGTCCCACCTCCGATCTCTGTGGTGACCATCGCTGGTGCAGGGCCTCCACCCACAGAGGACACTATGCCTATCTCTTCCAATTGTGGGGACTTCGGTTCTGCTATGGAAGCCAAGGAATTGGGGGTTCCACTGAGAGCCAATACCGAAGAAGAACTGATGTCAGTGACCCTTAAGCACTCCCTGTGGAAGTGAAGATCATTGATCTAATCACACTTCCCTATCCAGCTCCGCCTGCCACAGACTCGAGGCAGAGTTCAAAGAGACGGAGGAGACCTTCTTTCTGATGAAGCATCGAGGGTGAAATGGGCATGAGGGGGAGGGATGTTATGATGACCACAAAAATAGATCTCCTCATGGGGTTTGTGTAATTTGAGTTTCCCTATTGAGTGGGCAGAGGCTTGCCCAATGGGAACTATTTGGCTGGAGTTAAAACGTGCAGCCCAGACCTGGGCCAACATTCCCGATCGTCTCTGGGCTGGGACCCAAGCATTGAACGTCACAGCTGCGCATCTTTCATTATTACAGTTACCATATAATGCAAGCGTTACCTGGTCTGGGCTCTAGACCCACACAGGCATGGTTGACTCTTAACTGCCATCTGAAATGGCTGAGAAAGACACTCCGTTTAAGGCATTTTGAGATGGGTAACAAATGTTGGCCTTTTCAGCGACGGCCAAGCTCCATGAAAGAATAAAATAAAATGTATATTTGAGGAAAATATACATTGAGAAAAATTATAGTATGACTATCTTCAGAACGTGAATATTTAAGGAGCATGATACCAATTCCATATGAATACTTAAAGGATCATTTGTCATCCCTTTCATACCTCTAGAGCTTTTAGCAGATTTGGACTGCACACACTCCTAATGAAGCAACTTTTACAGGGTCTTCTCCAGTTCTTTCTTTCCTCTTCAATGCTTTTTGTTTATCCTGTCGTTGATGGCTCATTTTCTGACTCATTCTATTAACTCAGGAGTTCCCCAGAGCCTCTATCCTTTCTCATTCTGCACCTTCTCCGTATCAATGACCTCCACTCACCATCGCACCCAATATATCACTTTACTGATGATTTCACTCTGCATGAATGCTCACATGTTCAGCCTCCTCACACTGTGATGGTTGAAGCAGTACATTGTGAATTTCAACACCTCACAAATAGTACAACTCGAAGGTTTCCACCTCAAGAAATGTTATTTCTGAAGCCAGTAAATCCTCTGGAGCATGCAGCAATATTTAGTGACTCATTAAACCTTGCAACAGACCATGAAGATTCTTATTTCATTATTGCTGCAATCTGGAGACACAAAACAGTCTAAGTAAGGACCAATGAGAGGGAATAAATAGTGAACCTTGACAGATTTGAGAGTCAGGCAGTCCTGATGTGTGAACATATATTTGATGAAAGCTGTTCATCTAAAACACATTAGCATTGCTTCCTTTTGAAAAGTATTGATAAAGCTGAGTTTGAACATATTGTAAGGAAAAAATATTAAAGGATATGGAGAAAGAGACAACAGATTTGTTAAACTTGATTATAGTAAATATTTCCGATTGTAGACCTGCCTTTTCTACAGATACAACGTAAGGAATAGGAGCAGCAGTAGGCCATTTGGCCCTTCGACCTTGCTCTGCAATTCACTATAATTGTGGCTAATCTTTTAACTCCACTCCCCATAGCCCTTAGTATCCAAAATCTACCGACCTTTGTCTTGAATATACTCGCCGACTGAGCACCCACACTTCCGAAGTTCGGAATCACGAATTCCAAAGATTTATATCACTGAGTAAAGAAATGTCTCCTTGTCTCAATCCTAGTTAGTTGCATAATGTAATTATAAAGGTAAGTCATGTTTCACAAACCCACTGGAGTGTTTTGAGGATGTAACTAGCAGAATAGATCCAGTAGATGTAATATATTGAGATTTTCGGAACGATTTTGATAAGGTCCCACACAAGAGGTTAGTAGACAAGACTAGAGCATGTGGGATTGGTGGGAATATACTGGCCTGGATTGAGAACTGGCTGATGGACAGGAAACCGAGAGTAAGAATAAAATACTTATTTTCAGGTTGGCAGGCTGTGACTAGTGGGGTCCTGCAAGGATTAGTGCTGGGGCCCCAGATATTAACAATCTAGAACAATGATTTGGATGTGGGGATTAAATGTAATATTTCGAAGTTTGCAGGTGACACAAAACTAGGTGGAAATGTGAACTATGAGGAGGCTGTAAAGAGGTTTGAAGGAGATTGGGGGAGGTAGTGGCGTAGTGGAATTGTTGCTGGACTAATACTCCAGAGACCCAGGGTAATGATCAGGGGATCTGGGTTCAAATCCCACCACGACAGGTGGGGGAATTTAAACTCAATTAAATATCTGGTCCAATGAAGACCATGAGACCATTGTTGATTGTCATAAAAACCCATCTGGTTCACTAATGTCCTTTAGGGAAGGAAATCTGCCGTCCTTTCCTGGTCAGGCCTACACGTGACTCCAGACCCACAGCAATGTGGTTGACTCTTAACTGCCTCCTTTGAAATGGCCTGGCAAGCCACTTAGTTGTACTCAATTGCTACAAAACCCGAAAAAGGAATGAAACCGGACATACATCCTGCAGTGACCTGGGCACTGGAAACGGCAATAGAAAACTCAGCCCTGTTGGCCCTGCAAAGTCCTCCTTCCCAACATCTGGGAGTTTGTGCCAAAGCTGGGGCGGTTGTCCCTACAGACTAGTCAAGCAACAGCCTGACATTGTCTGTGAGCTATGATTCCGTGAGTATGACAATGTCAGATACCACCATCACCATCCCTGGGTATATCTTGTCTCAACAACAGGACAGACCCACCAGAGGTGGATACGCAGGTGGTATACAGCAGGGAGAGAGTTCTCAACATTGATTCCAGATCTCATGAAGTATCATGGCATCTGGTCAAACATGGGAAAGGAAACGTGCTAATTACCACCCATCTCCGCTCCCTCCCTACACCTCATCTGTTGAATCAGTACTTCTCCATTGGAAGCACTTGAGTGTGGTAAAAGGCATAGAATGGATTCTGAGTGGGGGAATTCAATGTCCATCACCAGAGTGGCTCAGTAGCACGACTGCGAAATGAGTCTAAAAGGACATAGCTGCTAGGCTGTGTCTGTGGCAAGAAAATACTTGCTTGACCTCGTTTTCACCAGTCTACCTATCACAGATCCATCTGCCCAGTATAGGTGGGAGTGACCACTGCACATCCTTGTGGAGAAGTCCAGTCTTCACATTGAGTATACCCTCCATCGTGTTGTGTGGCACTGCCAGTGCTAAGTGAAATAGATTTCGAACAGACTTTGAAACTGAAACCAGGCACCCATGAGACACTGTGGGCCACCAGCAGCATAAAGATTGTAGATAGGCACAATCTGTAACCTCATGACCCATGTCATGTGAGAGTACCTTTAAGACATGGATGTTTAAGCAATGTACCTTTAAGAAAACAGTGATGTCAGAGAGTGGGTGGGGCTGAGCTCAGGTCAGCCATTTTGCAGTTTAGTTTTGCAGTTTGAAAAGCAGCTTGTGTGTGCCTGTGTTTGCAGTGAGCTGGATCTCTGCCGTAAAAGACCATCTCTGGATCATTTGGGTGATTTAAACTCATAATTGTAAAGCCTTTAACCTGATGTGATTTTGTTTAAAGGTGTTAAGTCTCTTGGAAGTTTGAAGGAACATTTTAAGGAATTATTTACTGTTGCAATATTTTCTGAGTTATCTTTGAAGTAAGGGGTGTTAAGAGATCCAATGTTTATTTAAGATGTTAAGTTGAGTTCATGGAATAAACAGTGTTTTGTGTTTAAAAACCCACATGTCCATAATTGTAATCCCACACCTCGGGAAAAGGTCGTGTGCTAGGAAAAACAACAAATCCATTAAAGGGAGAGGTTGGTTGAACTCCGTGATACATTTTGGGGTTCTGAAAACGCCTCGCCCATAACACCCAACATATCCTCCACCCTACCATTATCATCAAGGACAACTCTGGTTCAATGAAGAGTGCAGGAGGCCATTCCAGGAGCAACATCAGGCATACCTAAATATGTGATATCAACTTGGTGAAACCACCTCACAGGACTACTTGACAAGCAGCAAAAGCAGCATGTGATAAACAGAGCTAAGCAATCCCACAACCAATGGCTCAGATTTAATCTCTGCAGTCCTGCCACATCCAGTTATGGATTGTGATGAACAATTTAAAAAGCTAACTGGAGGAGGAGGCTCCACAAATATCCCTATCCTCAATGATGGAGGAGCCCAGCACATCTGTGCAAAAGACAAGGCTGAGGCAATCGCAACAATCTTCAGCCAGAAGTGCCGAGTGGATGATCCATCTCGGTCTCCTCCGGAGGTCCCAGCATCACGGATGTCAGTCTTCAGCCAATACAATTCACTCCATGTGATATCAAGAAACGGCTGAAGGCACTGGATACTGCAAAGGCTATGGGTCCTGATAATATTCCAACAATAGTACTGAGACTTGTGCTCCAATACTGCACCCTTTGCCAACCTGTTCCAAAACAGACACATGATTGGCACCTACACAGCAATGTAGAAAGCTTTCTGTCCACAAAAAGCAGGACAAATCCCAACTGACAAATTACCACCCATCAGTCTATTACCATCAGCAAAAGGATGGAAGGAATCAACAACAGTGCTATCAAGCAACACTTACACAGCGCTAACCTGCTCACTCACTCTCAGTTTGGGTTCTGCAACTTGACTCCTGACCTCATTACAGCTTTAGTCCAAATATGGAGGATGTGAGATCTGTAAATACATTCTGAGAACTATCAACCATGGCAATGGAATCTAAGTTAGTCACATTAAAGGCCATGAAATAAGCTGCTGTATTGTGTTATACATCAGGTCAGAAGAACTCTGCCAAAGATGATTTATAGTCTTACAGACATGATTTCCTGCCATGGCCCTACCTACTGCCAGTATGGAGCTTAACTGAAATGACTTGGGCTTTCTAAAAGTCTTGGTCAGTTCTTCCCAAGAATCAACAATGTTGTTGCGATATTATTGTTGATTATATGTATTTGCCTGAAAACTTTGGTTGTTCCCAACTTATTGCTGCATTTTTACTATTTTATTGCTGTCATTACTGTTATTGTTGAATTATTTGTATTAATGCTTTATAGTTATTGTACCATGCTGTTTTGTTGGTACACTATGCTACATTGCTGTTATTATAGAATTATTCTACTTTATATTGATGCTACAGTATTGTTAGGAAAACAAAGATAGTTTTAATGGGTTTATTTTTGTATTGGTAAACATTACAAATAAGGTATGGTTTAAGTGCGTTTTATTTAATGTTTCTGTGCCTGGAAAAGCAAAACCTATAGTTAGATTCATGCTGGACAAAGGTGTTTGTATGTGTGGGGGTTGGCCAGGTTCCAGCTGTGTTTCTATTGTGCTTAGAGACAGCATGAAGAATAAATAGGCCAGCAGAGGTATGAGGGCATTACTTAGCAACTGGGGGTCCTTGTGAGGACAGAAAAGCTTTTAAGTTTAATTTTTAGCTGGATATGTTGTACTTGGAGACAGAACATCTCTCAACACTGCCAGAAGAAAGATTAGACAGGATGGGAGCAGCAAAAAGGCAGACTTCCTAGAGTACTAGTTACTGTCCAGATAACTAGGGAATTGGGTAGAAAGAATTTCTGAAGACAATTGAAGTTAAGAGAACGGAGACCAGGGTTTATCAGAAGGATTCAAGGAAGCGTAAACAAAATGTTCTGAGTTAAAGAGACAATTGCAGTAACCAGATTTAAAGTGAGACAGCAAACTCCAAAGGTAACCCAAATGTTTGATGCCATTTTAATAAGATTTTAATAAGAGTCTGGGACTTGAGAGCTAAAGCAATTGTCAACTATTTGTACAGCAGTCAAAACAAAGAGATCTTAAAGAGGGTGGTTTGTAATCCTGGAATAGATCTGCTGTTAGAAGTGGAGTGGAGGTTCTTTTTAAAAGAGTCATTTGTAAAACCTGGTCTGGATTTCAGAATGCAAACCACTAGGGGAAAGCATTATTATGAGAGAAGATTTTAAAATGTGTTTTTTGGGAGTGAAGTTTGGAAACTTTCATCTAACAATCATCTTGGGGGATTCTGAGGAGAAATCCACAAACACTAACTTGAGGTTCAGAGTGCAGAGTGTATTTGACCACAGCATCTTATGTGTTTAAAGGGATGTTGTGTTACTGAGAGCATTGTAGCTTAAGATATGCTTTCCCATACGTATTAACCTTAAAATCTGTGTGTAATTGTGAAGCTAAGGGAGGAATAAAGGAGTATTGAATTATAATCCAATTTTTCCATGTTCAATAAATGTTTTTTCTTCTGGTTAAAACTAAACAACTAAAACTAATTAGTGGTCCAGTGACTCTGTTCCTTCACGTTTTATTTAAAAAGTTACTATCTTTTGAGCCAGGGTTCCATTCTGAAACCTTCCCGTCCAGTTATAACATCAACTGGGATTGTGAGAGTATCAGTTTTGCATTACTGTTGTGCACTATTTCTATTTTGCTTGGCACTTGGCAACATTTGCCTCTTTTAATTTGGCTCAGGTGTTTCCTTTCCCGCACATATTTTCCTGTATTTCAAAATATTTTAAAAAGCGTTTTCATTTCCTCATTCTAGCCCAACTGTTTTTCAATTCCACCTTCGCAGAACCATTAAAAAAATTCCTATTCTTTCATGGGAATTGGGGGTCTCTGATCAAGCCAGATTTGTTTTGCCATCTGGAATTGCCCTTGAGAAGGTGGTGGGGCGTTGCCTTCACGAACCGCTGCATTCCATGGGGTGTAGGTACACCCATACTTCTGCAAGGGAGGGAGCTCCAGGACTTGAACCCAACGACAATGAAGGAACAATGACATAGTTCTAAGTCAAAGTTGTGCGTGGCTTGGAAAGGAACTTGCAGATCGTGGTGTTCACATGCATCTGCTGCGCTTGTCCTTCAAGGTGGTAGAGGTTACCGTTTGGAAGGTGCTATCGAGGGATCCTTGGCGAGTTGCTGTAGTACTCCTTGTAAATGGAAAACACAGCTGGTAATGTGCATCAGTTGAGGGAGTGGATGTTTAATGTGGTGAATAGGATCCTTTGTCATGGGTGGTGTCGAGCTTCTTGACTATTGTTGCAGTCATCCAGGCAAGTGGACCTTATTCCATCATACTTCTGACTTGTGCTTTGTAGATGGTGGCCAGACATTTGGGAGTCAGGAGGTGATTTACTCTGTACAGAATTCTCACCCTATGACCTGTCCTTGTAGTTCTGAATTCTCCCTCCATGTACCCGAACAGGCGCTGGAATGTGGTGACTAGGGGCTTTTCAGCAGTGTTAATGTAAGCCTACTTGTGACAATAAAGATTATTATAATTATTATAATTATATGACTGGTCCAGTTCAGCTTCTGGCCAATGGTAACTTCCCAAATGTTGACATTGGGGGTTCAGTGGTGGTAATGCCATTCTCACTTCACCTCTTGCAGTGGAAGTATTGAAGAGCCCATGCATTCAGGGTTGTGCAGAGCGCGTTCAGGCCAGATTCTATGGCATACACAAAAAATGATTGCCAACTACAACGGTTGCCAGGAAGGGTGATTGAGGCTAGGACACCAGCCTAATTTAAGAAACAGCTGGACACTGCAGATGGGGAGAAGGCCGGGTAGCAGATTGAATAGGCTGAAGGACTTCCTCCATCCGAA
This sequence comes from Scyliorhinus torazame, assembly GCF_047496885.1. Lineage (NCBI taxonomy): Eukaryota > Metazoa > Chordata > Chondrichthyes > Carcharhiniformes > Scyliorhinidae > Scyliorhinus > Scyliorhinus torazame. The sequence goes on along the minus strand of NC_092734.1, from coordinate 1,506,669 downwards.
CAGATCTTGTGAGTACTATTTACCTTCCAGTCCTAATGAGAAAGAATAACAGTGTGTAGATGTATTTAGAAAAACAATTAATGATGATGTGATAGTACACCACAAAGTGGATGTGTCATGATGTGTGATTTATGTCCCACTTTGAGCTGGATCATAATTCACTAAGAACCCCAGCACATGTGAACCGCACCATGAACAGAATATAAATCAGATTGCTTGGCTGCCCACAGCATATCCTATTCTTCTTGATCTCTGCAAAGTTGATTACCTTCAAGTATTGCACAAGTTATGGATCAATTAAAAATCTTAGAACTAACATTTTGTGGCGTAGTGCTGGTGATTTTTGTTTTAAGATTTCAATCACTTTTTGATCTTGGTATGCACCCTAAATAAATTGGAAAAATTAAAGTGAATTTATTGGTAAAAGGTGCAGGAGCTTGGGCTGTACATCACACCATTCTTCTGAGCTAAATGCCTCTGCATTTCACATCCCATTGATCTAACTGGTAAACTATGAAGTATGATACACCAGGAGCCAATTTCAGGCACATTTTACAGACACTTGCCAATCCCAAAATAGTTAAATGAAAAGAAATGAATTAATCAACATTAATATTTTTATTAACACCTTTGCTTTTCAGAAGCAATTCAAATTAACTACAGGTCAAATATCCTTTATCTGTGCATCCGAGAACTGAACATAGTGTTGCTAACTTTTGGTTGGCTCTTAATTCATAATTTGCTCTGTTTGTTTAACCTTTGCTCTTGAGTCGCCCGGTATCTTTATGATACCTCCACGAGGTTCAAGTTCAAGTAATGATCAATAACTCAACACGCCAATTAGTAAGATTAAAATCAAAACACATTTATTATGCACAGTAAATCACTACTCATGCATAAACTCTACTTTCTAGACTATTCCTATCACTAAAAGGCCTATACTTAGTTTCGGGCTGGCCCACCAGGTCAGGGGAACAAATGGCCTTTTGTTCAGGTTCTGAAACTGCAGGATTCAAAAGCTGGTATGGACTGGTAGCTCGGAGTGCCTATCTCGTAGCGAGCGTTGACTTGAGACTTACTTGGTTGGCGGCCGCTGGACAGTTCACTCTCAGGGGTTGTTTCGCATTGCTGAGTGACCCTGCCAAGAAGACCGATTTGAACTTGGGGGCTTAACTTTATAGTCCCCAGGGGATTCCCGCCCTTCGGGGCCGATCCCGTATCTGGTTCCAAGTGATTGGACTGCGTTCCGATCACTTGGATCGATTTCTCCAATACTGAAGTTGTTCCCTAATCGCTGGGCGGTCCCTAAATGTCCGTTGGCCTCCCTTTGTCTTGGCTCCTGCTGGCGCCGAGGAGTCTGGCTTGGCTTTATTCACCTTAACTGTTGCCATTGTGCCTTGGAATTACTCATTACTATGCAGATGGCTGCTGGTTTCAGTGCTGTCTGGTTTTTGGCAGGTTTCAATACACATGATTTCTGTATTTGCTAGTCTTTGCCTGTGTTGGCTGAATTTTCCTTCCGCCTTTGCAGTTCTCCATTTTAAGTCGGGAAGTGGCCAACCCAGGTGGCTACAATAGAATCATAGAATCCCTGCAATGCCAAAGGAGGTCCTTCGGCCCATTGAGTCTGTACCGACCCTTGGAAAGAGCACTCCACCCAAGCCCAGTTCCCTGCCCTATCACAATAACCCCTTAACCTAACCAACACATCTTTGGACTGTGGGAGGAAACCAGAGCACCTGGAGGAAACCCACGCAGACACGGGGAGAACGTGCAAACTCCGCACAGACAGTCAGTCGAGGCCAGAATTGAACCCAGGTCCCTGGCGCTGTGAGGCAGCAGTGCTAATCATTGTACCAACATGCCACATATCTGGAAATGGAACACATCCCAAAACCGAATGATATTTGGAACAGCTATGCAGTTAATTTGGATGTTAACAAAGCAATGTAATATTATATTACGGGTGTAATAAGTGTCAACAGGTAAGAAATAGGGTGTGTGAGAGTTGGTAAATAGAAAAACAAGCTAGTATTTGTGGACTACAGTTAGATTAGGCTATTGCAATGTAAGTTGCTACAGGAATAGTGCCAGAGGACTGGAGGACAGCAAATGTGGTCCTTTGTTCAAAAAGGGGAGCAGAGACAACCCCGGCAACTATAGACCGGTGAGCCTCACGTCTGTAGTGGGTAAAGTCTTGGAGGGGATCATAAGGGACAAGATTTATAATCATCTAGATAGGAATAATATGATCAGGGATAGTCAGCATGGCTTTGTGAAGGGTAGGTCATGCCTCACAAACCTTATTGAGTTCTTTGAGAAGGTGACTGAACAGGTAGACGAGGGTAGAGCAGTTGATGTGGTGTATATGGATTTCAGCAAAGCGTTTGATAAGGTTCCCCACGGTAGGCTATTGCAAAAAATACGGAGGCTGGGGATTGAGGGTGATTTAGAGATGTGGATCAGAAATTGGCTAGCTGAAAGAAGACAGAGGGTGGTGGTTGATGGGAAATGTTCAGAATGGAGTACAGTCACAAGTGGAGTACCACAAGGATCTGTTCTGGGGCCGTTGCTGTTTGTCATTTTTATCAATGACCTAGAGGATGGCGCAGAAGGGTGGTTGAGTAAATTTGCAGACGATACTAAAGTCGGTGGTGTTGTCGATAGTGTGGAAGGATGTAGCAGGTTACAGAGGGATATAGATAAGCTGCAGAGCTGGGCTGAGAGGTGGCAAATAGAGTTTAATGTAGAAAAGTGTGAGGTGATTCACTTTGGAAGGAATAACAGGAATGCGGAATATTTGGCTAATGGTAAAGTTCTTGAAAGTGTGGATGAGCAGAGGGATCTAGGTGTCCATGTACATAGATCCCTGAAAGTTGCCACCCAGGTTGATAGGGTTGTGAAGAAGGCCTATGGAGTGTTGGCCTTTATTGGTAGAGGGATTGAGTTCCGGAGTCGGGAGGTCATGTTGCAGCTGTACAGAACTCTGGTACGGCCGCATTTGGAGTATTGCGTACAGTTCTGGTCACCGCATTATAGGAAGGACGTGGAGGCTTTGGAGCGGGTGCAGAGGAGATTTACCAGGATGTTGCCTGGTATGGAGGGAAAATCTTATGAGGAAAGGCTGACGGACTTGAGGTTGTTTTCGTTGGAGAGAAGAAGGTTAAGAGGAGACTTAATAGAGGCATACAAAATAATCAGGGGGTTGGATAGTGTGGACAGTGAGAGCCTTCTCCCGCGGATGGATATGGCTGGCACGAGGGGACATAACTTTAAACTGAGGGGTAATAGATATAGGACAGAGGTCAGAGGTAGGTTCTTTACGCAAAGAGTAGTGAGGCCGTGGAATGCCCTACCTGCTACAGTAGTGAACTCGCCAACATTGAGGGCATTTAAAAGTTTATTGGATAAACATATGGATGATAATGGCATAGTGTAGGTTAGATGGCTTTTGTTTCGGTGCAACATCGTGGGCCGAAGGGCCTGTACTGCGCTGTATTGTTCTATGTTCTATGTTCTAAGTAAGCCGGAGGTTACCGTATATACAGTAGATCCGAAAACCGAAAATATCTGAATACCGAAACGGAATCAGCTCCAAGGATTTGGATAAAGGATACTCGCTCTATATTGTGATCCAAATGTAGAAGCCCAACAGAACTGTGATGGTTGGAGGAGGAAGGGATCAGAGGTACTGGGAGGACAAAAAGATGAGAGTGGAGAGAAATGATGTGCTGGAAAAGGAATATATCCATGTTGTTTGTTGCTGTGCTGCTAATGTGTTTATCATTTTGTGTGTTGTGAGGGGTGGAAAAAAGAGACCGAAAGAAAGTAGATGTATTTATTACAGAATCAGATCCCGTCCTGTGATTATTGCAAAGTACTTTTTAAATTAGGTACTTATTTTTTTGAGGGAAATATAGGAGCCACTTTGCGCTCAGTAAGATTCCATAAACAGCAGTAAAATAAATGGCCAGCTATCAGATTTCTTGTTGGAGACATGAGTCAATGCTTTGGGAACTCTAATGGTGATTTATTTTGTCGTACTTTGTGCATTGACAATGGAGCAATGAATGAATGTCCATTATCTCATTGGCTACAACTGCAGCTTCGTAAATATCAAAATCCTTGGATCTCTAAAGTTGAAGCATGTCTTCTTATTGGTTATTGTAGTCTGGGATTTTGTTTTTTTATATATTTAGAGTACCCAATTAATTTTTCCAATTAAGGGTCAATTTAGCATGGCCAATCCACCTAGCCTGCACATCTTTGGGTTGTGGGGGTGAAACCCACGCAAACACAGGGAGAATGTGCAAACTCCACACAGAGGTGGGATCGAACCTGGGGCCTCGGCACCGTGAGGCAGCAGTGCTAACCACTACACCACCGTGTTGCCCATTATAGTCAGGAATAATTCAATTTCCTTCAATACCTCTCGATATCTCTCTCAAAACCCGCCCAGTATATAGAATTGACTTCGGTGTCAGCGGTTGTGATGTCCTTGGCATCAAAGTTACAGTGTACGCTCTTAGTCAAATGAAGACTTTTTTTGTTTTTTCTCATCTGTACCAAACCTGATTAATATATGAACAAAATCATATAAAATCAGATATAATTTCAGTTCAAACAATGCAGTTTATTTACAGGGGTGTGCTATATGTTCCTGCCCAAAATATTATTTTGTAACAATGGCTGAAAATTAAATAAAATTGTCCCCGTATAGTCACTTGATTTGAACACATTAAGTGACAGAATGCAACTAGGAACACAATGTGGACACATTGGAGCAGATCTTTATAATATAATAACCTTTATTGTCACAAGTAGGTTTACATTAACACTGCAATGGCGTTACTGTGAAAATCCCCCAGTCGCCACATACCGGCGCCTGTTCGGGTACACAGAGGGAGAATTCAGAATGTCCAATTCACCTAACAGCAGGTCTTTCGGGATTTGTTTGAGGAAACCGGAGCACCCGGAGGAAACCCACGCAGATACGGGGAGAACGTGCAGACTCCGCACAGACAGTGACCAAAGCCAGGAATCGAACCTGGGACCCTGGCACTGTGAAGCAACAGGGCTAAACACTGTGCTACCCCAATCTCCCGATCTACGAATCGTTGGAGACCAGGTATACAACCCAAAACCTCCCAGAGGTTTTAACACAGTGACTGTGCAAATTTCCAGGATGTTTGAACTTCTGGTGAGAAATTCCTCTGTTCCCTGGAATCCTCCAAAAATATCTCCAACTCTAGAGTTAGAGGCAGAGACTTCGTACAGTTCTGACATATGTACCTGGATAGATAGCCAGGAAATGTTCGACAAAAAGCATCCTAGTTTAAATCCTGAGTAACTACAACTACCTCTCCCACTCACACACACTGACACACCCTCTCAACCCTGCTCCCCGATCTGATTCCAGGGATGGCGGAACTGTCATATGAGGAGAGATTGACGAGGTTGGGACTGTTCTCGCTGGAGTTCAGAAGAATGAGGGGGATCTCATAGAGACTAATAAAATTCTAACAAGACTAGACAGGGTAGATGCAGAGAAGACGTTACCAATGATGGGTGTGTCCAGAACCAGGGATCACAGTCTAAGGATTCAGGGTAAACCATTTCGGACAGAGATGAGGAGACAATTCTTCACCCAAAGAGTGGCGAATCTGTGGAATTCATCACCACAGGAAGTAGTTAATACAAAATCATTGAATATATTCAAGAGGCGGCTGGATATAGCATTTGGGGAGAATGGGATCAAAGGCTATGGGGAGAAAGCAGGATTAGGTTATTGAATTGGATGATCAGCCATGATGGTGATGAATGGCGGAGCAGGCTCGAAGGGCCAAAAGGCCTCCTCCTACTCCTATCTTCTATGTATTCATGTGACTACCTCCCTGATCCAAACAGCCTGGCCCCCACCAGCCAAATACCCAACGAGCTTGATCCAACTACCCTATCCACCAACTCTCTATATGACCCACCTGACACATTAGAATCCTAGCCACCCGTCATCCTGCCATCCTCTTTACCTACCACCTCAACCACCTACCACCTCAACCACCTGTACCTCGCCCATATAACACCTCACCCATCTATCACCTCACCCACCTGCACCTTGCCGACCTGCCACCCTACTCAGCTGCCACCCTACCTGTTCACTCCTTCATCCACTCAGACATTCACTAAAATTCACACTGGACATTTAAACTTGCCTCATGGCAGCTAGCGCAGTAAACATTGGGCATGCCTTCTGCACTGATTCTCTTTGCTGCTCTCTGGAAGAATTCCTGCACTTGGGGAGTTCTTCTGCATTGTGGATCGGTGGTCTGACCTATTTAAACGTATCCAGCTAAGTGAGTAGTTTTCTGAATTATCAGCATCTGATGAAGCTGATCAGACTGAAGACTTGGGCCATAAGGTTTGACCAATGTCTTGCGATATTGGTCCAGATCCTCTCGTCTTCAGGTCCAGGTGGACATAAGACCTAAAATGAGACCAAGCAGGCAGACCTCGGCATTCAGGTTTGGTGTGGGATATACCCTCCGGAAACCTCAACCACAGAGCAGCCATTGCCACTGAGGGAGTCCCTTCCTGACGTCAGTAAAATGTTGCCATGGGTAGGAGGTAGCCCTCAATTGGTCACATAGAATCATAAAATTCCAACGCTGCAAAAGGAGGCCATTCAGCCTATCGAGTCTGACCGACCCTCTGAAAGAGCACCCTAACCAGGCTCCCATCCTATCCCTGCAACTCGTAACCACATTTAACCTGCACATCCCTGGACACTAAGGGGCAATTTATCATGGCCAATCCGCCTAACCTGCACATCTTTGGACTGTGGGAGGAAACCGGAGCACCCGGAGGAAACACAGGCAGACACAGGGAGAATGTGCAAACTCCACACAGACAGTCATTGGAGGCTGGAATTAAACCCGGGATCCCTGGCGCTGTGAAGCAGCAGTGTTAATCACTGTGCCACCGTCCCACCCCATAATTGGTTTAATTGTCTGCCTGCCTCCAGGAGATGTTGGGCTCTCTTCTTAATGCCTTGCACCACTATTTTAAAAAGGCCTTTTGCCTCCCAGCCTTTTTTCAGGAGGCTAGTTCCAGTCCAGAGTGTCACTCAGAAGCACTGGCATTCCAGAGGCAGCAAGCCTACACAGACTGAATGATGAATTGGAAACAGCTTCAAAATGAGCAAAGAAGGTTTATTATTCCAAATCAGTAGTGGTATGGTGCAGATCATTCATTGCCTTTAATTACATTAATAAAGTATTTTTAGACTTTAACTGCACTTCCTTGAGCCAGCAAATTATTTCATTGTCATTGAATGTATAAACTCTGCCAGGCACTCATTATAGAATAATGAATGATCAGAATTGAAGCACAGGTGAATATATGGCTCCAGTTTGGTTTGTGACCTCTTAGCTCAACTGCAAGCCAGAATATCATCTGCAGTTAATGGACTGATCAATCCACATAATAGAATATGTCTTCAGTCTGCTGAATTTTGTGAGCCTGGATATAATATTGCATTTCGAGGTTGCAGATTGTACCAGCAATTCCAGTTTAATGGAAGTTGCCCAAGAGATGGCTCTGGGTGGATTTTGTCTCACAACATATCAAAATTACCTTCAAATGTAGGTCAAAATACATTTCCCCTTACTAAGATAGATAATTTAACTTTCACAGTCAACACAAATGGTTGAGAAATAAGAATTCTACATTAATATTGAGTGTTAATAACTCTTGTCTTGTAATCAGCCTTCAGAGACAGTGCAATCTTTTCAGCAAATGAACCTGAATTAATTGAACTCAATTTCTTGCCTCAAAAAGCATAGGTGTTAAGTCTATTGTGTGTTATCTTTATAGCTGGAGCCAGATTCTAAAAATGGCTAGGCAAAGTTCCATATTCCAGATGCAAAATTAAACATTCAATCAAAAAATTAATTGTTGGAAAGCGACTATAAGAGAGTCTGTTAATTATTCCAGTCAGTGGTCTGTGGATTAAATGGCATTTTCCAGAAACAGTCTTTGAAATGGGGTTTAGAGTGAAAACCAGTGTCTCAGAAAACACTGGCCAGCTGGCTCATTAAAGTCAACGGACCCAACACATCTTGTTACAAGGTACTTGACTGGTTCCAAAATTGTGAGCCTTGTAATAGGGTCAGGTTGGGAATATCAAGCTCTTGGCTTTGATCTTTGCTGAAAATGGTTGTGATCAGGTCAAAGAGAGTGGCTGTCTGGCACCTGATCCTAACAACTGCCTGACACGTAGGTGCAGAATTATAAGAAAATCACTTGAAATAGAAGCCTTAAGAATCAGCTGAAAAGCATATTAATTTCCATGTTGAGCAACTATTTTTACATGGTTTTGACACAAAGCAGTATACATCAGCGAACAAACAAGCAGAGGAATTATCAGCTGCTGTGAGGGTTTCAGGTGAGGCCTGCACTGTATAGCCTTGTGACTCGGTCTGCCACATAGGCCTCTGGTCTGAGGGAGAGAGACAGGGCAAAGCCTGGTCTGAGGGAGAGAGAGAGGGTGGGGAGAGAAGTTCCATAACTTGGTGACACTAACAGGTCTTGATATTCTAATTAAGTATTTTTCTGATGTTATGAAGGTGGTATTTTTTTTTAAGGCGGCGATGCAATTTCTCACATATTTTGTTCTGGCTGGATTTTTAATAAACTGAAATCCCATTAAGACAATAGAAAGGCTTCCAGCAGCTGTATATACAGCTTGCATTCCACCTTCAACTGGGGTGAAAAGGAACAGACCCTGCCCCCCCCACCCCCCCGGTCTCACGGAGCATTTCTGAGGTGACTACAGCAGAGATGGTAATTGAATTCCTCTGGAATATACAGCCAACAAAGCTTTTTAAGAACTGTTTTTATTATCAAAGTCAGAGCAGAATCTGGAACAATAAAATGAAAGACTACGAGAGCCATGTCTCTCTCCCTCTTGGAAATATTATGTGCGGATAGCAGTGTTACAAAGTAGTAAAACTAAGAAAAGGAATTCACTGCAAACCAAGATCTTTTGGGGAATAAAACTTGGAATTCTGCTTCGTACAGCGAGACGTGGGAAGCGAATTGAACAAAACAGCCACAATGTGGCTAGTTAACTGTATATTTCTTTGATTTTTAAACATTTTGCTTCATAAACTGTACAAACTCTTTAAGTCAATCCTCGTATTCTATCATCTGTATAGTGTAATATATATTTCAACCCTCAGTTTTTGAGGTTGATGGGTAAATGCTGCAGACAAGAAACGAAAAGAAGGCAAAACTACTGTAATCCTGGCCACTTTGTGTTTGGTGACTTTAGAAGTATTAATGCCACTGCCTGATTTCATAGAATCATGGAAGTTACAGTGCAGAAGGCGGCCATTCAACTCATCGAGTCTGCACCGGCCCTTGGAAAGAGCACCCTACCCAAGCCCATACCTCCACCCTATCCCCGTAACACCACCCAACCATTTTGGATACTAGGGGCAATTTAGCATGGCCAATCCACCTAAACTGCACATCTTTGGACTTGTGGGAGGAAACCGGAGCACCCGGAGGAAACCCACGCAGACACGGGGAGAACATGCAGACTCCGCACAGACAGTGACCCAAGCCGGAATCGAACCTGGGACCCTGGAGCTGTGAAGCAACTGTGCTAACCACTGTGCTACCATGCTGCCGAGTTGAAGACACAGTTTCCTGTGGTGACGGTACCAACTGAATATCATATTCCTTCTGCTATTGTGCAGATCAGCAAGCACTTTTGTCCTTCTGCTGGGGAGTTTATCGGTACGGAAAGGTAGCATTACGACAGGAGAGTTGCCTCTGACTTGCAATATGCTGCTGGAATGACTGTGAATTTACTACCGATCTTAATGCTGTTCATGGGAGGCTAGTAATATGGCTGCAGTGAGATATTCACTAACACAGTGAACAAATGATATGCTGCTTGGGGCTGTGAACAACATGGAACATTGGCTGAACTTTTAACACAAGGTGTTTAGGTTCAAGTCCTTTTGTATCCTCACTTAACATTGTCATTGCCGTATTAGCAAATTCTGCAAGCCGCACTTCTACCGGCCGGATCGTGCGCGCCTGGTGAAGGCTTCCTACCCCTTTGACCACCTCAGCGTGGATTTCAAAGGGCCCCTCCCCTCCACCGACGGTAACACGTAAATTCTCAGTGTGGTCGATGAGTACTCCAGATTCCCCTTCGCCATCCCATGCCCCGATATGACGTCTGCCCTCAGCACCATCTTCAAGGCCCTCAGCACCATCTTCGCTCTGTTTGGTTTCCCCTCCTACATCCACAGTGACAGGGGATCCTCATTCATGAGCGATGAGCTGCGTCAGTTCCTGCTCAGCAGGGGTATAGCCTCCAGCAGGATGACCAGCTACAACCCCCGGGGAAACGGGCAAGTAGAACGGGAGAATGGGACGGTTTGGAGGGCCGCCCAGCTGGCCCTACAGTCCAGGAACCTCCCAGCCTCTCGCTGGCAGGAGGTCCTCCCTGACGCTCTGCACTCCATCCGGTCACTATTGTGCACCGCCACTAATAACACACCCCATGAACGTGTTTTTACCTTCCCCAGGAAGTCCACATCCGGGGTGTCGCTCCCGACTTGGCTCGCTGCTCCAGGACCAGTCCTTCTCCATAGGCACGTCCGACTCCACAAGGCGGACCCCTAGGTGGACAGGGTTCACCTGCTCCACGCCAACCCTCAATATGCCTACGTTGAGTTCCCCGACGGCCGCCAAGATACTGTCTCACTCAGGGACCTGGCACCGTCAGGTTCCACCCCAACACACACCCCTACCAATGCCCACCTCCCACCGCGCTGCCAATATTGACCCCACCAGACCACCCCCCCCTCCCCCTTTCCGCACAAGAGGACGAAGAGGACTTCTGCATGCTCCCAGAGTTCCCCGATGACTGACCAGCATCAGCACCGCCACCACCGCCATCAGTGCCACCTCCACCACCGCCAGCACCGACTTCGCCGCCACCGTTACGCCGCTCCCAATGAAGCACCAAAGCACCGGACCGGCTGAACCTTTGACGGACTCCGGACCGTCAACATGGACTGTTCTTTCACTACCACTGTACATAATTGCACTAATTGTATATAGTTTCACGTCACCCCCGCCGGATTCATTTTTAACAGGGGGTGAATGTGGTGATCCACTGTAATAGGAGATGGAAGGTAGGACCTGCACTACAGGTTCGCCGGTAGCTCCTGCCGGCTGGCTCCGCCCACGGAGAACGGTAAAAATATGCATGACCTCCAGTGCCCTGCCATTTCACCAGCTGCAGCAGGAGGCCATGCATCTGACTGTAATAAAGCCACAGTTGTCCCCAACTTTAGTCTTTGTGCAATTGATCGTGCATCACATGCCTTGTCTACATCAATGGGAATGAAGTAGAAAGGGTCGAGAGCTTCAAGTTTTTAGGTGTCCAGATCACCAACAGCCTGTCCTGGTCCCCCCATGCCGACACTATAGTTAGGAAAGCCCACTAACGACTCTACTTTCTCAGACGACTAAGGAAGTTTGGCATGTCAGCTACGACCCTCACCAACTTCTACAGATGCACCATAGAAAGCATTCTTTCTGGTTGTATCACAGCTTGGTATGGAGCCTGCTCTGCACAAGACCGCAGGAAACTTCAAAAGGTCGTGAATGTAGCCCAGTCCATCACGCAAACCAGCCTCCCATCCATTGACTCTGTCTATAATTCCCGCTGCCTCGGAAAGGCAGCCAGCATAATTAAGGACCCCATGCACCCCGGACATGCTCTCTTCCACCTTCTTCCGTCAGGAAAAAGATACCAAAGTTTGAGGTCACGTACCAACCGACTCAAGAACAGCTTCTTCCCTACTGCCATCAGACTTTTGAATGGACCTACCTCGTATTAAGTTGATCTTTTCTCTACACCTTGCTATGACTGTAACATTATATTCTGCAGTCTCTCCTTCCTTCCCTAAGTACGGTATGCAATGTTTGTACAGCATACAAGAGACAATACTTTTCACTGTGTACTAATACATGTGACAATAATAAATCAAATCAAATCAAATCAGTTGGCATGTGACCATCAGGTGCACATCAACACCTTTGTCCTGGCACACTCGATTGTGCCCGATACCTTTGTGGCGCTCCCCCGAATGAGGGGTTGGCTTTTATGTGAAGGGGGTTATCCGCTGCGGTCGTGGCTGATGACGCCCATCCGGAGACCCCAGACTGACGTGGAGAACTGCTATAACGATGGCCAAGCAGCGACCAGGTGCGTCATCAACATGTTGAAGGCACGGTTCAGGTGCCCGGACCACTCTGGTGGGGCCCTCCAATACAATCCTAGGAGGGAGGGTCTCCCGCATCATGGTAGCCCCCTGAGTGCCCCCCCAGTACTGCACAGCAGAGGGGTGACATGCTGGAGGAGGAGGTGGAGGAACGGCATGCCTCGTTCGACGACGAGGATGTGGAGGAACGCCGGGATGGGCAGGACATGGGCCCGGGCAGGCACAGGAGGGCACGTCAGTGAGCAGATGTTTATTTGTGACAGTGCGGTGTATAGTAACTGTGACCTAGCCCCGAAAGCTATCCTATGTGCGGCACCTCCCCTGCCGGTGTCTCCAGCATGGGCCCCATCAGTTCAGAGTTATCCAAAGCTTTGAGTCAATACTTTCAAAAGTGTTAATTCCAAACTAATTTAATCTACTCCATTGTCTTTATCTATTATGAGCACCTCCCACAGATTGATTTATTCAGATTCCAAACTCAGCAATGGAACATTATTGTTCTTCGTCCTTTACACTGACAAAATTGCATTCTATAGTAAACCAGGGCTATAGAATCCCTACAGTGCAGAAGGAGGCCATTCGGCCCATCGAGTCTGCCATGGTCCTTGGATAGAACACCCCACCTAGGCCCATGCTCCCAATCTACACCCGTGATGCAGTAGCCCCACCTAATCTTTTTGACACTAAGGGGCAATTTAGCATGGCCAATCCACACAACCTGCACAGCTTTGGACTGTGCGAGGAAACGGGAGCACCCGGAGGAAACCCAGGCAGACACGGGGAGAACGTACAGACTCCGCACAGACAGTCGCCCGAGGCCAGATTAGAACCCGGGTCCCTGGTGCTGTGAGGCAGCCGTGCTAACCACTGTGCTACCATTCAAATCACAGAAAGGAAAGGTGAAAGAGCCACCCTGTTGTATGGTATACAGGGGTTTGAAATCCTGCCTCTCCACCTCTTGGTGCTTCTTCTTTGATTTCAGCTTTCTAAGCTGAAATTCTCTGGGCGGGATTCTCCGTCGGCGGGATCCTCCGTTTCGCCGGCAGCGCACTCACACCCCTGGATTTCCCGATGCGTGGGTTGCCCACAATGGGAAACCCCATTGGCCAGCTGCCGAGACGGAGTATCCCGCTGCCGGCGGGGTTGCGTCACACCAGAAGCCGGGTACAGCGGGACGGAGAATCCCACCCAAATTTCTCTCTTTTTCTCTTTCCTCCTTTTCAAACGTCACCATTTCCAATTTCCTTCCCTGTCTTCCTTCCTTTTGTTTTCTTTCCCTTTCTATTGCCGACTTTTCAATCTGTTTTCTTTGAAATTCCCGTTCACTTTCCCTTTCCTCCAATTCAAGCTTTTTCATTTGCCGTTGGAGTTAAGCCCCTTCTAAAGACTCCCCCTTGTGACAACCTGGTCTTTCAGGTGTGTCCTCTAATTCGAATTGCTGTGCCATGTTTGCTTTCTCCTTGCAGATAATCCCAATTGCAATTTATCTGCCAATTCCATTAATTTAGCTTAATTACCTTTTGTAAACCCACTAAGGTTGTGTTTCCTACTCCCAGACAAGTCTTAGCAATTGTCAAAGCCATTTTCCAGTCACTCACTTCACACTACCACTCCTGGTTAAATACTTACTTGTTGCCTTAAAATTCACCAATTCCAAACCAACCAAGGGATTATTCTTTTAATATCCCACAAAGAGCTGCCAATTGTGTTAAGGGCACGGCTGATGGTAATTGTTGAGTTATTCAAATCCTGGAGGGAAAACTTCAAACAACTACCCTCAAATGTATTTGGCAAATTGTATCGGCTGAGGAGGGATTTGAAATCTAGAGAATTATGTCCCTCAACTCTGTGATGATTTTAATAAAGAAATAGAAGACTCAACAATAAACTTGCACTTAATTGAGACGATGGAGGAACCTTACCCTCTTTTGTCAAAATGCCAGGCTCTGACTGGAAACCGGCGTGTAGCTCTCCAGCTGCACAAACCAGTTATCACTCCAGGTCTTGAGCCTCTCTGAAGAATGGGCGGGTTATTCGCCGACCGTCTGTTGGGTTGGGGCCTGACAGAGCGGGTGAGGCGGGCTCCACAGACATCAGAGCACCATCTTTAAAGGGTGCCCCAATCAGAACTGAAGATCAACCACCCTCCTCAATCAACGGCTCTCTCCCCTCCCCCCTTCCCAACTATTATTGGGCTGTCTTTCCCCACCTAAACAACCATTAGGCTGTCTCTCCCCACCTAAACAATCATTGGGTTCTCTCTGCTGCACCCCACAATCATTGGAATATCTCTTTCCACCCTAATCGTGTTATCTCTTCCCCCCACCACAATCTTCAGCTCTCTCTCCCCCCATCCCCGACAATCATCAGGGTCTTTCTCTCAACCCCCATAACCATCATGGTCTCACCCCCCCCCCTTGCACCTCACCACAGTAGTATCGGTGGCGGTCCCCCTTTCATTGCCCCCCTCATCATCACCATGCCTGTAGGTTTCCCCCTCAATGGCCTCAGTGCTCTCCTCTCCACCACACCTCGAAAACTAACCCCCATGTGGATGCCCAGAGGGCCTGCCCCTGGCATTGTCCCCAGGTACAGGTGGGCACTGTCAAATTGGCACCATCTGTGCCAGTCATGTTCCTCTCCCCTGGGTGCTATACTTACTGTTGAACGCCCAGAGAGATCCCTTCAACTGAATCTCATTTTTAAAAAGCTGTGAGGGATGATCATGTGGTGGTGGGGCTGGCTAATTCTATTTAAATTTATTGAAATCCATTAAAATGAGGTTCTCACCCTTTGTGGGCATCATCAAGGGACATGGAAATTCAGAAACATGGGGCTGGATTCTCCGCCCGCCCTGACGCCAAAATCGCATTCGGCAACGGGGTGGAGAATCCGTTTTGATGCTGAAATCGGGACCAGCGCCGGTTCTTGGATTCTCCGTCCCCTGAAAAGCGCCGTACTCTAAGAGTATGCTGCGCCAAGTATCCATGGCCTCAGGTCATTGCCTGAGGCCCGTCCCGCAATGCTCCGTCCCCGACCCGCCGAGTTTCCGACGGCGTGGGTAACGTGAGCTCACACCGTCCGGGAGCCTCGCGTGGCGGCTGCGGACACAGTTGGGGGAGGGCCGATCCGCGGGCAGGGAGAGTTTCATTCAGGGCTGGGGGCACTGTGGACGGGCGGTCCTTTTTAAAAAATGAACCGTCATAGTAAAAAAAAGACGGTTTCATTTTTCAATTACTTCCTGCTATTCCCTCCTTATTACGTTACAAAATACATGCATTAGCATGGTAATATACCCAAAGCTTCATTAAAAATAAAATCCATGTCAACCTTTTCCCACCAGTTTCAAATGTCCAATCTTCTTCACAACCTAAATATTTGATATTGCATCCGCAATTATGTTTACTCTTCCTGCCGCGTGTGTAAGTTTTATGTTAAATGGTTGTAATAATACACTCCATCAAAACAGTCTGATCTCAACTTTTCCAAAAATTGCAAAGGATTGTCATCCGCATAGACGATCACCTCTGACAAATTGTTAGCAACATACACTTCAAAATGTTGCAATGCCAAAACCAAACTCAGTGTTTCCTTCTCAACTGCAGAATATTTCTGTTGATGAATATCTAGCTTCCTTGAAAAATATCCCACAGGCTTTTTGATACTTGCGTTGTCTTCTTGTAATAACACAATGCCAATGCTAATATCACTTGCATAAATAGCTCATTTAAACTGTTTGCATAATTCAGCGTAACTAAAAGTGGCGCTGCTGTCAACACAGTTTTTAGATTTCTGAATGCATTTTGGCACTCGACTGTCCAGTCTAACTTCTTGTTCTTTTTTAAGTTTGGTTAAGGGAGCAACCATGCTGCTAAAGTTTGGCACAAACTTCCTCTAAATTGCAGTTTTACCCAGAAATCATAGAACTTCCCTCTTTGATGGAGGCTCGGGGAATTAACTCTGTAATTGTCTTTATTTTTGCATCTGGTGGGGGCATCTCACCACGTCCTGTAATATGTGCTTTTGCCAATTCACTTTTAGGCAGGCTCACTGCCAAATTAGCTTCTTGTGAGTAATTTAACAGTTCTTTCAGATGTTGTAAGTGCTCCTTCCAACTCTGACTGCATATTTTCCTGACACCTACTGTGCAGGACTCTTACTCGTTCTCTCCCGCCACTTTTTGCTTTTAACTCTTGTAATTTCCTGATGACAGTGATGGTAGTGACACATTGTACGGTGACGTAGGCACCAGCGATCGTGCTGCACTTTGTCCAAATGTGATGCTAAACCATGAGTGTTGACAGACTATTTGAGCCAGACCTTGGACGAATGTACTGCACAACCGGCTGCATGTTCGTTGGCATCGAGAGGTGGCTCACCATTGGGTGGCAGTGGGATCTTCTGGACCCGCTGTTGACAACAGGGTTTCCCATTGGATGTACCCCTCACTATAGGGAAACCCACGGAGGGGGAGCGCCGCCGGCGGGACTGAAACATCCCGCTGGCGTGTCCGGCCGGAAGGTTCCGGCCCTTGTCTCTAGCCTGCTGTTCTATTGCTTATATTTTCAAGAAGCTGACCACCTTACAGCCCTTCCCTCACTGCTGATATAACTGAGCGACTTCACTTTCCTGTGATTGGCCATTGGTCCTACTATTTTTTCTGTTGCAGCTTTAGTCTGTTCCTGGTCAGAGATTCACTTGCCTGGGCCAATGTGCACTTCCCCACTGCTCCTGGATGTTCTAGTGATTATAATGGTCTCAAACTTCACCGTCATCGCCTTGCCTTGCCGCGGTTCTGTTTACTGCCAGCATTTTCATTCCCATCAATATGCCTCCTTCAATACTCTACACTTACTGCTGAAACCTTCATTCATGTTTCTATTACTTCTGGATTTAGTGGGCGGCACGGCAGCACAGTGGTTAGCACAGTTGCTTCACAGCTCCAGGGTCCCAGGCTCGATTCCCGACTTGGGTCACTGTTTGTGCAGAGTCTGCACATCCTCCCCGTGTCTGCGTGGGTTTCCTCCGGGTGCTCTGGTTTCTTCCCACAGTCCAAAGATGTGCAGGTTAGGTGGATTGGCCGTGCTAAATTGCCCTTAGTGTCCAAAAAGTATAGATGGGGTTACTGGGTTACAGGAATAGGGCGGAGATGTGGACTTAGATAGGGTGATCTTTCCATGGGCCGGTGCAGACTCGATGGGCCAAATGGCCTCCTTCTGCACTGTAAATTCTATGATCTATGATCTATTGCAACCATCTCCTTCCCAACCTCCCACATTTTATCCTCCATGCCCTTGACACCATCCAAAGTTCTGCTGCCCAAGTTCTCAATTGCACCAAGTTCATCCATTATCACTCCTGAGCTTGCTCAGCTTTCTGGTTAGGCTGTAATTTTGAAATTCTCAAATGTTTTCAACTTCCCCAATGGCCTTGCCCCTCCATATGTCCGTAACCTCCTCTAGATCTACTCTCAGAGAAATCAGCACTTTTCCTGCTTTTGAATGCATTGCCATTGGTGCTCTGCCTTCAGCTGCCATAAGACCATAAGACGTAGGAGCAGAATTAAACCACTCGGCCCATCGAGTCTGCTCCGCCATTCTATCATGGCTGATATTTTCTCATCCCCATTCTCCTGCCTTCTCCCCATAAGCCCTAATCCTCTTATCAATCAAGAAATGCCTAACGCTCTGAGTTCCTTGTCAAAATAAATTTATCCTTTAGAATTTTTCCCCTTTCTATCTTAATCTATATTCTTTGGAATCTTTCAGTGAGCAAAACATTATCAAATCCACTAATTAGGATTTAATTTAGAAATCTGTTATGCCCAGATTTCACCTGACTGCCAACTAGTCTGTATCAGCTGGCTCTTCTATTCTAAAATGAAAGTTAAATCTAGCAGAGATTCTCTCAGGACTTCTGTAGTTCACTGCAGTTCATTTAATAGGTTTTGTTGAAGGAAGATTTTTCTTTTTTGACGGATTGTCAAAGCCCCATGGTATCTTTTAATCTTTCAACTTCTATTTTCTATCTCAACCTCTTACGTTTTTCACATGACTCTTTCTACTTTTATCTGACCATGATATCGATCAGTGTGTCTCTGTTGGTCCGTCACTCCGGTATGGTCCACAATGTGCTGAGTTCAAACCTCACCCTATAACTTGAGAACGCATGATCTAAGCTGGTACAACAGTGTTGTACTGAGGGAAGAGTGAACTGGTGGGTGTACAATCCTTCAGATATGATAGTGACCCATACCTCCCTGGTAAATAGCAATTGTTAGCCCAACGACAAATTAAAATATTGTTGTCTCCAAAGGAAATATTCTGTAGCTATCTCTCCCCCAAAGGAAGACTTTGGGTGTTGTATCAGTTCACTCCACTCACAAGATGTATGTAGGGTAATTGTAACATGGAATGCTTTTGAGAGAAACAATAAGGTAATATATAAATGCAAATGTTTATTTGTGATCTTTTCACCTTTTCTGCTGTCGCAGTGTCTTGGTCTGAACTCTTCTCGGTGTTACAGTCTTTGTTTGAATATAGGTCTCACTGCTCAGGCATATTGTACTGTTACAATCCCAGTAGATGTTTCAATTGGACGGGAAGATCCCAGAATGGAACCCTGGCTTGTAATTTTTACATTTAAAAAATAAAATGTGGAGGAACAGAGTCATTGGTCCGTTAATTAGTTTTAACAACACGAAATAAACATTCCCGAAACATGAAAAAATGGGATTATAATACAATACTCCTTTACTCCTAGTTAGTTTAACAAACACACACAGAATTTAAGATGAACGTGGATTACAAAGTACATTTTAAGCTACAATAGTCTCATTGACACAAAGTCCCTTGAAGAACACAGATTGGCTGTGGCCAAATACGCACAATCCGCTCTGAACCCAAGTTAGTGTCTATGGCAATCTCCTCAGAATCCCCAGATGATTGTCACCTGAGAGTTTACAAACACCACTCTCAAAAAAACGCTTTAAAATCTTCTTTCACAATAATGTTTTCCATTAGCGGTTGCATTCTGAAATTGAAATGACTCTGATACAAACCTTTAGCTCTACTTTTAACAGTGAACCCAGCATCCAAGTTTTACATCACCCCCTTTAGGATTTCTTTGTCTTGACTGCTGTAAGACCTGTTCACAATAGCTTTAACTCTCAATTCTCAGACTCTATTAAAATGGCATCAAACTTTTGATTTACCTCTGAAGTCTGCTTTCTCTCTTTAAATCTGGTTATTACAATTGCCTTTTTAATACTATGGGCTGGATTCTTCCGCCCTGCCCACTGAAAGATCACCATCGGTGGGATGGGGACCATGTAAAGGTCCAATAACTTTGGGTGGAAGACACCAGTAGGACGCCAGAGCTCCAGGAGAACCAGGGGGCAGAGGTGAGTGCAGTGGCCATCACTAAGGAGAAGGTTCTTGGGAAACTGAAAGGTCTGAAGGTGGATAAGTCACCTGGACTGGATGGACTACGCCCCAGGGTCCTAAAAGAGATAGCTGAGGAGATTGTGGAGGCATTAGTGATGATCTTTCAGGAATCACTGGAGGCAGAAAGGGTCCCAGAGGACTGGAAAGTGGCTAATGTTAAGCTCCTGTTTAAGAAGGGAGGGAGGCAGAAGACGGGAAATTATAGGCCGGTTAGCCTGACTTCGGTCATTGGTAAGATTTTAGAGTCTGTTATTAAAGATGAGATCACGAAGTACTTGGAAGTGCATGGTAAAATAGGACTGAGTCAGCACGGCTTTGTCACAGGGAGGTCGTGTCTGACAAATCTGTTAGAGTTCTTTGAGGAGGTAACAAGGAAGTTAGACAAAGGAGAACCAGTGGACGTGATTTATTTAGATTTCCAGAAGGCCTTTGACAACGTGTCGCATAGGAGACTGTTAAATAAGTTAAGAGCCCATGGTGTTAAGGGTAAGATCCTGGCATGGATAGAGGATTGGCTGACTGGCAGAAGGCAGAGAGTGGGAATAAAGGGGTCTTTTCCAGGATGACAGCCGGTGACTAGTGGTGTTCCTCAGGGGTCTGTGCTGGGACCACAACTTTTCACAATACACATTAATGATCTGGAAGAAGGAACTGAAGGCACTGTTTCTAAGTTTGCAGATGATACAAAGGTCTGTAGAGGGACAGGTAGTATTGAGGAAGCAAGGGGGCTGCAGAAGGATTTGGACAAGCTAGGAGAGTGGGCAATGAAGTGGCAAATGAAATACAATGTGGAAAAATGTGAAGTTATGCACTTTGGAAGGAGGAATTTAGGCATAAACGTTTCTAAATGGGGAAATGCTTAGGAAATCGGAAACACAAAGGGACTTGGGTGTCATTGTTCACGATTCTCTTAAGGTTAACGTGCAGGTTCAGTTGGCAGTTAAGAAGGCAAATGCAATGTTAGCATTCATGTCAAGAAGGCTAGAATACAAGACCAGGGATGTACATCTGAGGTTGTATAAGGCTCTGGTCAGACCCCATTTGGAGTATTGTGAGCAGGTTTGGGCCCCCTATCTAAGGAAGGACGTGCTGGCCTTGGAATGGGTCCAGAGGAAGTTCACAAGAATGATCCCTGGAATGAAGAACTTGTCATATGAGGAATGGTTGAGGACTCTGGGTCTGTACTCGTTGGAGTTTAGAAGGAAGAGGGGGGATCTTATTGAAACTTACAGGATACTGCGAGGCCTGGATAGAGTGGACGTGGAGAGGATGCTCCCACTTGTAGAAAAAACTAGAACCAGAGGACACCATCTCAGACTAAAGGGACGATTATTAAAACAGAGATGAGGAGGAATTTCTTCAGCCAGAGGGTGGTGAATCTGTGGAACTCTTTGCCGCAGAAAGCTGTGAAGGTCAAATCACTGAGTGTCTTTAAGGCAGAGATAGATACGTTCTTGATTAATAAGGGGAGCTAGGGTTATGGGGAGAAGGGAGGAGAATGGGGATGAAAAAATATCAGCCATGATTGAATGGCGGAGCAGACTCGATGGGCCGAGTGGCCTAATTCTGCTCCTATGTCTTATGGTCTTATGGGTGGGAATTTCTGGTTGCCGGGCAAGCACGGCCGGAGAATCCCGCCCTATGTTTAATCCTCTTTTAATTCTTCTTTTAATTCTTCTGCACAATACCTTGGTCTCTGTTCTCTTAACTCCAGTTATCTTAAGACATTATGTTTGGCCCTCTTCCCTGGTTATCTGGACAGTAACCGGTTCTTTGGGAAGCCTGCCTTTTTGAAGCTCCTCCAGTGTTTCTTCTGCAGAGTTGAGATATGTTCACTTCCTGGTGTCCTTCTTCAACTGCCAATAAAGTTAGCTAAACTAAGAACAAAAATGTTTTATTCCTTCAAAAGGGCCTTCACTTGCTAAGGAACACCTGCATACTTCTGCTGGCTTATTCACTCTTCACGCCATAGCCCTGTCTAAGCACAATAGAAACACAGTTGGAACTAAACTAATCCCCACACCTTTGCCCAACATGAATCGAACTATAGGTTTTATCCTTCCTTCCACAGAAACATTAAATTAAACCCACTTAAAACTATTGGATTGGATTGGTTTTGTTTATTGTCATGTGTACCGAGGTACAGTGAAAAGTATTTTTCTGCGAGCAGCTCAACAGATCATTAAGTACAAGAAAAAAAAAGGAATTAAAAGAAAAGACACAATAGGGCAACACAAGGTACACAATGTAATGACGTAAGCACCGGCATCGGATGAAGCATACAGGAGTGTCGTGTTAATGAGGTCAGTCCATAAGAGGGTTGTTGAGGAGTCTGGTAACAGCGGGGAAGATGCTTTTTTTGAGTCTGTTAGTGCGTGTTCTCAGACTTCTGTACCTCCTGCCCGATGGAAGAAGTTGGAAAAGTGAGTAAGCCGGGTGGGAGGGGTCTTTGATTATGCTGCCCGCTTTCTCCAGGCAGCGGGAGGTGTAGATGGAGTCAATGGATGGGAGGCAGGTTCGTGTGATGGACTGGGCTGTGTTCATGACTCTCTGAAGTTTCTTGCGGTCCTGGGCCGAGCAGTTGCCATATCAGGCTGTGATGCAGCCCGATAGGATGCTTTCTATGGTGCATCTGTAAAAGTTGGTAAGAGTTAATGTGGACATTCTGAATTTCCTTAGTTTCCTGAGGAAGTATAGGCGCTGTTGTGCTTTCTTGGTGGTAGCGTCGACGTGGGTGGACCAGGACAGATTTTTGGTGATGTGTACCCCTAGGAATTTGAAACTGCTCACCATCTCCACCTCGACCCCATTGATGCTGACAGGGGTGTGTACAGTACTTTGCTTCCTGAAGTCAATGACCAGCTCTTTAATTTTGCTATGATGTGGAGATGCCGGCGTTGGACTGGGGTGAGCACAGTAAGAAGTCTTACAACACCAGGTTAAAGTCCAACAGGTTTGTTTCGATGTCACTAGCTTTCGGAGCGCTGCTCCTTCCTCAGGTGAATGGCATTGCTGGCATTGAGAGAGAGATTGTTGTCACTGCACCACTCCACTAGGTTCTCTCCCTCCTGTATTCTGACTCGTCATTATTCGAGATCCAGCCCACTATGGTCGTATCATCAGCAAACTTGTAGATGGAGTTGGAACCAAGTTTTGCCACTCAGTCGTGTGTGTACAGGGAGTATACTAGGGGGCTAAGTACGCAGCCTTGCGGGGCCCCGGTATTGAGGACTATTGTGGAGAAGGTGTTGTTGTTTATTTTTACTGATTGTGGTCTGTGGGTCAGAAAGTTGAGGATCCAGTTGCAGAGTGGGGAGCCAAGTCCTAGGTTTTAGAGCTTTGATATAAGCTTGTCTGGGATTATGGCGTTGAAGGCGGAGCTGTAGTCAATAAATAAGAGTCTGATGTAGGAGTCCTTGTTGTCGAGATGCACTCGGGATGAGAGTAGGGC
Source organism: Scyliorhinus torazame (assembly GCF_047496885.1). NCBI lineage: Eukaryota > Metazoa > Chordata > Chondrichthyes > Carcharhiniformes > Scyliorhinidae > Scyliorhinus > Scyliorhinus torazame. The sequence goes on along the minus strand of NC_092734.1, from coordinate 1,483,462 downwards.
CAGGGAAATGGTGTCTTCTGTGGACCGGTTGCAGCGGTATGCGAATTGCAGTGGATCAAGGCGTTCTGGGAATATGGAGGTGATGCGCTTCATGACCAACCTCTTGAAGCACTTCATTACAACTGAAGTCAGGGCCACCAGACGGTAGTCATTGAGGCACGTTGCCTGGTTCTTCTTTGACACCAGTATGATGGTGGTCTTCTTGAAGTAGGTGGGGACCTCGGAGTGGAGTAGGGACAAGTTAAAAATGTCGTGAACATCTCTGCCAGCTGGTCCGCGCAGGCTCTGAGTGCACGACCAGGGATCCCGTCCGGGCCCGTCGCCTTTCGAGGGTTCACTTTCAGGAAGGCCGATCTGACTTTGGAAGCTGTGATGGTGGGTATGGGTGTGTTATGGGCTGCTGTGGCACTCGACAGCGGATTGTTGGTTACCTGCTCGAACCGAGCATAGAATGCATTATGTTCATCGGGGAGGGGTGCACTGCTGCTGGAGATACTGCTCGGACTCACTTTGTAGCCCGTTATGTTGTTTAGTCCTTGCCATAACCGCCGAGAGTCTGTCTGTGACTCTAGCTTAGACTATCATTTACTTCTAATGTTTTCCAATACAAACATTAAAACTACCTTTGTTTATAGAACAATACTTACTGATAGGTTAAAAGATTTAAACATATGTAGACGGCTCTGCTTAATGTAATTGGAGAAATTCAGGCAATGACAGCACTTAGCACAGTACTGTTGGATTGATTTGGAGGATATTTATTCTGAACAGGCAGGTCAACAACCATCAGGTAACTCAGCTCTTGCCTCACCATCAAATTCAGTGGTACTTGTCTCCCAAGAAAAGAATTGTACTGTTGCCTTAGCTTCAGTGAAAGACTTTGGCATCATATCAGTTCACTTTTGATCCGTGAATGAAAAAATAAGTTTAGGAACAAATCTTGATCAAGAAATGGCCGATAAATCACAGAATTCCGACACTGCAGAAGGAGGCCATTCGGCCCCTCGAGTCTGCAGCGACCCTTGGAGAGAGCCAAGCCCCACCCTATCCCCATAATCCAACCTAACATTTGTACACTAAGGGACAATTTAGCATGACCAATCCACCTAACCTGCACATCTTTGGACTGTGGGGGGAAACCGGAGCACCCGGAGGAAACGCACGCAGACACGGGGAGTTCGTACAGACTCTGCACAGACAGTCACCCGAGGCCGGAATTGAACTCTGGACCCTTGAGCTGTAAGGCAGCAGTGCTAACCACTGTGCCACTGTGCTGCCTGTGTTGGGTTCAGCTGCAAGGAGCACATATTGGGAGTTTTGGTGTGCACTCTCTGCAATTTTTCCTGCCTTCATAAAATTGAAATTATGTTGGTGCTGGTGAGTGGGAAACAGGAAAACTAGATGGAGGATAATGCCTCAACTGCTCTTCCACAAATTCAATGTTGCAATGGTGTTTTGATTTTTCCATTTTCTCATACCAATTATTCCCTGGCCTGTCTGAGTGATGTTGGCAATTATTGTGAGATGGTGCAAGAGTTTTCATTGTAGGGCTGGACTGACTATACACTAGATTGAAACTGTTCAAACTCATTTCACAGAGTAGCCATAACAGACTGAAGACTACTCCATCCTATTTGGATAGCCTTGTGACTAAATCCCTATGCCATCCAGTTATATTTCCTCCTTTTTGTAGATTAATTATGATGGCTCTATCGAACTGCGCATCAACTGATAGAGAATGTTTTTATTCTTTCACGGGACGTTAGTGTCACTAGCAAGATCAGCATTTACTGCCCATCCCTAATTGCCTTGAGAAGGTGGTGGTGAGTTGCCCTTTCGAGCCGCTGCAGTCCATGTGGTATAAGTGCACCCACTGTGCTTTTAGGAAGGATGTTCCAGGATTTTAATCCAGTGAGAGTAAAAGAACAGTGATATAGTTCCAAGTCATGATGGTGTGTGGTTTGTGTGGTGATGTGCATCAATGTAAATGCATGTAGGCTAGCTAGACACTAGAGGGAGCACCAGAAACATCACACACACACACTCAACCAATAGATCAGTTAGATAGGACACGACCAATGGACATTCACGATACACAAGGAGGTGACACGGCCACAGGGGGGCATTACACCAACCCATATATAAAGGACACCACACACATGATCTGCCTCTTTCCAGTGGAGACAGTCAGAGAGTACAGACACAGAGTTGATTCAATATTACACCCACCACGTGGATTGCAGCAACTGGTTAGTCAGTCTGGGTAGCTATAGTAGGATTAGCAGTAGTGTTGAATCCGAGTAATAGAAGTGTAAATAGTTTAATAAACGTGTTGAAGTTATCTCCACGTCTGAACCTTCCTTTGTCAAGTGCACCACAAGGAAGCCGCTTATGTTATACCTACAACATAACAAATCAGTTTGGAGGGGAGTTTGCTGGTGGTGGTGTTTCCATTGCACCTGCAGTCCTTGTCCTTCTGGGTGGTAGCTGTCTAAGGAGCCTTGGTGAGTTGCTGCAGTGCATGTTGCAGGTGGTACCCACTGCTGACACTGTGTATCGTGATGGAGGGAGTGGAATGTTTAAGGTGGTGGATGGATACCAATCAAGTGGCTTTGTCCTGGATGGTGTCGAGCTTCTTGAGTGTTGTTGGGGCTGCACTCATCCAGGCAAGTGGAGAGTATTTCATCACACTCCTGATTTGTGCCTTGTAGATCATGGACTCGCTTTGAGGAGTCAGAGGTGAGTTATTCGCCAGAGAATTCCCAGCCTCTGAACTATTCTTATAGTCATATTTATATGGCTGGTCCCGTTAAGAATCTTGTCAATGGTAACACCCAGGGTGTTGATAGTGGGGGAATTCATAGACGTTAATGCCGTCGAATATCAAAGGGCGATGGTTAGAATTCTAATGTTCGTTCACAGCCTTAAGCAGGGTTTTAATAAGGACTGCACAGGAAGAGAAGTTGGAGTTAGTTAATTAAGGGCACCTTAAACTGGTTTCAGTGTAACTGACTCAGCTATCCTTTGTTTTAGCAGCATATAAATCCAGCCACTTTAGTGCACCTTAGCACTTAAGTGTGACTTAGAATAGAGTGTGAGGAGTTGGGTAATTAGAGGGCAGTTTAGAATAGAGTGTGAGGAGTTGGGTAATTAGAGGGCAGTTTAGAATAGAGAGCGAGGAGTTGGTAATTAGAGGGCAGTTTAGAATAGAGAGCTGGGAGTTGGGTAATTAGAGGGTAGTTTAGAATAGAGAGTGATGAGTTGGGTAATTAGAGGGCAGTTTAGAATAGAGAGCGAGGAGTTGGGTAATTAGTGGGCAGTTTAGAATAGAGAGCGAGGAGTTGGGTAATTAGAGGGCAGTTTAGAATAGAGAGCGAGGAGTTGGGTAATTAGAGGACAGTTTAGAATAGAGAGCGAGGAGTTGGTAATTAGAGGGCAGTTTAGAATAGAGAGCGAGGAGTTGGTAATTAGAGGGCAGTTTAGAATAGAGAGCGAGGAGTTGGGTAATTAGAGGGCAGTTTAGAATAGAGAGCGAGGAGTTGGGTAATTAGAGGGCAGTTTAGAATAAAGAGCGAGGAGTTGGGTAATTAGAGGGCAGTTTAGAATAGAGAGCAAGAAGTTGGTAATTAGACGGCAGTTTAGAATAGAGAGTGAGGAGTTGGGTAATTAGAGGGTAGTTTAGAATAGAGAGCGAGGAGTTGGGTAATTAGAGGGCAGTTTAGAATAGAGAGCGAGGAGTTGGGTAATTAGTGGGCAGTTTAGAATAGAGAGCGAGGAGTTGGGTAATTAGAGGGAAGTTTAGAATAGAGAGTGAGGAGTTGGTAATTAGAGGGCAGTTTAGAATAGAGAGCGAGGAGTTGGGTAATTAGAGGGCGGTTTAGAATAGAGAGTGAGGAGTTGGTAATTAGAGGGCAGTTTAGAATAGAGAGTAGGGAGTTGGGTAATTAGAGGGCAGTTTAGAATGGACAGCGAAGAGTTGGGTAATTAGAGGGCAGTTTAGAATAGAGAGTGAGGAGGTGGGTAATTAGAGGGCAGTTTAGAATAGAATATAATGTGGGAAAATGTGGAATTGTCCATTTTGGCAGGAAGATTAAGCAAATTATCTAAATGGTGAGAGATTGCAGAGTTCTGAGATGCAAAAGGGATCTGAGTATCCCGGTGCATGAATCACATACAGGTACAACACGTAATTATGAAAATTAATAGAACAATATAATTATTGCGAGGAGAATTAAACACAAAAATAGGGAGGTTATGCTCCCATAGTGTCACGGGAGTGCCCCTTTAAGAAATGTTTTTGTCTCATCACATGGTTTCAGTGATGTCATTGTGTGGGTGGAGCTGGGCTGTGGCTCTGTGAGATTTTACTTTTGCTTTGAGTTTTGGAGCTGGGTTGTGGCTCTGAGTTTTTACTTTCGTTTTCACATTTGGCTGCTGTATACTCAGACAGAGAAGTATTTTAGCCTGTCTCTCTATTTTCAATTTTAAAGAGTTAACCCGGACTAGCCCCCAATTTGTTATGGGCCAGGGTTCAGAAAACTCCAAAGTATATCACAGAGTTCACCTGACCTACAACTGTTTATTGATTTTGGTTACGATGAGCACAAGGGCCTGCCTTTCAGCTGTTATTCAACAGAGTTCTTTGGCACTTTTCTTCAAAAAATAGTTGATAATAATTCTTACTGTGTGTGTTTATACTGTTATGGGCGAGGCGTTTTCAGAACCCCAAAATGTATCATGGAGTTCAACCAACCTCTCCCTTTAATGGATTTGTTGCTTTTCCTAGCACACGGCTTTTTCCCTAGGTGTGGTATTACAATTATGGACACATGGGTTCTTAAACACAAAACACCGTTTATTCCATGAACTCAACTTAACATCTTAAATAAACATTGGATCGCTTAACACCCCTTACTTCAAAGATAACTCAGAAAATATTGCAACAGTAAATAAATCCTTAACGTGTTCCTTCAAACTTCCAAGAGACTTAACACCTTTAAACAGAATCACATCAGGTTAAAGGATAAATATATTTTCTGTAGAATGGCAGAGATATATTAGCTTGGTTGATTTCAGCTCTCGCACCTTGCTTTCTTCTTGCAGCTCTCTGGACACACACAGACACCCACCCACTGCTTTTTAAACTGGCTTTCTCCCTTCAAGCAACTCACAGCAAACCAGAACTTCTCAAGTTGCTGTCTCAAACTGGCTTTCTTCTTGCAGGTCTCTGGACACACACAGACACCCACCCACTGCTTTTTATACTGAAACTAAAAACCTGCAAAATGGCTGACCTGAGCTGAGGTCCACCCACTCTATGACATCACTGTTTTCTTAAAGGTACATTGCTTAAACATCCAGTTCGTAAAGGCACTCTCGCATGACAATACAAATGTGAAAACAAAAGTAAAAACTCACAGGGCCACAGCCTAGCTCCACCCACACTGAAGCCATGTGATGAGATAAAAACATTTCTTAAAGAGACACTCCCATGACAATAGTGATACAAGTGATACTGCGTTGGGAGAACTGTGTACAGTATTGGCCACCTTATTTAAGGAAACATGTAAATGCATTAGAAGCAGCTCATAGAAGGTTTACCAAACTAATATCAGGAATGGGTGGGCTGTCTTATGAGGAAAGGTTGGACAGTCTAGGCTTCCATCTGCTGGAGTTTAGAAGAGTTAGAGGTGTCTTGATTGAAATATATAAGATCCTGAAGCACCTTGACCAATGGATGTGCAGAGGATGTTTCCTCTTGTGGGAGAATCCAGAACCAAAGGGTCACTAATTAAAACAAGGGGGCGCCCATTTAAAATGGAGATGAGGATAATTTTTTTTCTCTCAAACGGTCGTGAGTCTTTGGGTCTCTCTTCCTGAAAAGGTGGTGGATGCAGAGTCTTTGAATATCTTTATGGCAGAGGTGGATAGATTCTTGGTAAACAAGTGGTGATAGGTTATTGGGGATCGATGGGATGCAGGTTTGATGTGATTATCAGATCAGCCATGAACTTATTAAATGGTGGAGCAGGTTCAAGAGGTTGAACACCTATTCTTGTTCTTTGTTCATGTGTTCATATGTTGATAGCACTGTTGATGACGCCTTCCATCACTTCATTGGTGATTGAGAGTCGACTGGTGGGGCGGTAATTGGCAGGGTTGGATTTGTCCTACTTTTTGTGCACAGGCCACATCTGAGCAATGTTCCATTTTGTCATGTTTGTCAGTGTTGTAGCTATACTGGAATAGCTTGTTAGTGGTGTGCTAATTCTGGAGTCCAAATCCTCAGTGCTACTGTAGGAATGTTGCCAGGGACAATAGCTTTTGCAGTATCCAATGTTTTGAGTGTTAAGTAATGGGTTATTAGACATTGCAATTAGTTGTCTCATTTATGGTAAGTATCCATTAATTGACACTGATATGTAAAGGGGCTTCAGGTGGCCTCTGTCAGGTGATGTATAGTTAGAGTTTTGTGCAAAGGCTGTTGGAATGAAATAAATGTGTGTTTGTGAAAAAGGAACAGAACTTTAGACTCTTCATATCACAGCAACAAAAACATTTAACATTGAGCCATTTCCTGATGTCACACGGAGTGAATTAAATTGGTTGAAGACTGGGAACCTTAGGTGGGGGCCGAGGTAGATGCTCCACTCAGTAATTCTGACTGAAGATTGGCTGCAAATGTTTCAGTCTTGTCTTTTGCACTGATGCACTGGTCTCTCTGTCATTGAGGATGGAATATTCATGGTGTCGACTCCTTCAGTTGTTTACTTGTTTACTTGTCCAATACCATTGGTAACTAGATGTGGCAGGACTTCAGAGATTGTGGGATTGTACCGCTCTATCTATCCTGTGCTGCCTCTGCTGTTTGACATGCCAGTAGTCCTGTGTTAAAGCTTCTACTGCTTAACACCTTGTGTTTAGGTATGTGCGGTGTTACTCCTGGCATGCTGTCCTGCCCCTTCATTGAACTGGGGTTAATCCCCGGCTTTATGGTAGAGTGGGGCTGTGAAGTTCCAAATTGCGATTGAATAAAATTCTCCTGCTGATGGCCCACAGAGTCTCAAAAATGCCCAGTTTTGAGTTGCTAGATCTGTCCTAAATCTATCCATTTGGAACAATGCTAGTACCACACAGAGGTATCCTCAATCTGAACAGGGGAGTTGAAAATAACTTTAGACTGGTTCTGGGAGAGTAAAGTGTTCACTTATAGAACAAGTCCCATGGTGGGATTTGAACCCGAGTCCCCAGACATCTGGATTTCTAATTCAGGGACAACACCACTAAGGCACCACCTCTCCCTGTTCTCTAATGTAACTTCTTCAAACTTTAGTACTGTTGTGTCAGTACTGGGCTCAATCTAATATTTCAAACCCATGAACATGAAAACAGCATGTTTGGTGGGTTTACCTGAAAGATGAAAGCACCTTCCTCAGTGGACTGATTAGTTTGATGATTTTTGTTGCCCTATTGCATGTTTAGTTGAGTGTTGATCAATGATGGTAAGTATTGCCTTTGGCTTTATGAGTGTCTGCACTCTGCTATCTAAAGTTGTTGCCTGCTATGGGGTGACTGGAAATAATAATAATCTTTATTGTCACAAATAGGCTTACATTAACACTGCAGTGAAGTTACTGTGAAAATCCCCTAGTCGCCACACTCCAGCGTCTGTTCGGGTACACTGAGGGACAATTCAGAATGTCCAATTCATCTAACCTTCACATCTTTGGACTGTGGGAGGAAACCGGAGCACCCGGAGGAAACCCATGCAGAAGCAACAGTGATAACCACTGTGCTACCGTGCCACGCAGCTAATCGCTGGGAGTCCGAAGTGGGTGAAGAGAGAGAGGCAAAATGAGAAAGGTGAAATCAAGGGGATAGGGAAAGAATGCATCAGTTATGTCTTGCTTTGCAGTTTGTGGTCCAGTTCTGGATGATGGCAACTGAATTACCACAAGGTGATTGAAATTGGGAGCAGGGGAAGTTCTGGACCATAGTAGCCTTCACACCCTCAGGAAGTACGATTCTAGTTACAAAACGTAAGTCATCTGCTAATCTTCCTTCTATAAAGTGTCAACTTTCTTGGATCCAACGTTTTCTTGGTTTTAGGAATAGGACTTTGATCTGATTAGATGCTCCAGTGAATTTATTCTTCTCCTGAGAGTCTTTTACTATGATCCCCATTGATCCACTGGAAGGATCTCATGACAACATTTCACGTTTTACGACTCTTACTGTGACAAACAAACACATTGACGAAATACTGTTTCAGGAGACAACTTTACTCTGAACTATAGCAAGGGTACCCTATTTAACTTTTAAAATGACTGAAAATATCCTGTTACGATTATACTTTATTCTGTCCCATAAGTGAATATTTTTTTCCCCCAAATGGTCCAAAATTGTTCTTAGCTCCCAATGTCTTGCTTCCTATTTCCAGCCGGATAGCTTCTTCTGCCAGAATTGACTTTCATGGTGAAAATTATGCTGGAAGGATTCTTCCCTCAAGTCAAAGCTATGCAAATTTTCCAGTCTTGTTTAAATCGTCATGAACATGTCTCTTCAATCTGAGTACAAACAGTTATCTGCATTCTGCGCGGTGAACAATAGAGATTGGCTGCAACTATCCTTCTGCTCTCTCACTATCTCTCTCAGATTCTTGCAGACTGCTTTGTCTCTGTGAGTTTCAGGGATCACTTAGAAAAACTCTGTAACCTGACACTACAGCTCAGATTCTTTCCCTCTCTCCATGGCAGCACGCGCCTTGTATCCAGGTAAAATTGCTAATTAGCTATCCTTTAGCCCCCCCAGCTCCATTTTACCTTGGAATTAAATAGACAGTTTAAAGTTTTCACGGTTTTAAAAACTGACATGCCTAACACTTCCCTCTGAGATTTGGAGATGTACCCTCAATCATCACAGATCCTTTTGACATTGTCTACAGGTGTGGACATCTTACACTTTCTTCCCCGTAAACCAACCTGGGGCCCCCTTTAATAATGATAATAATTGCTTATTGTCACAAGTAGGCTTCAATGAAGTTACTGTGAAAAGCCCCGAGTCGCCACATTCCGGTGCCTGTTCAGGGAGGCTGGAATGGGAATTGAACCCACGCTGTTGGTCTTGTTCTGCATTACAAGCCAGCTGTCTTAGCCCACTGTGCTAAACCAGCCCCTTTGACCTTTAACAACCAAGTCTCCCAAGCTTCTTGTTGAGCAGAATTCACAACAAGTTACAAGACCTTCTTCATTCCTCCATTCTTTCCTAAATTAAAGATGGTAGCCATGATGTGGAGATGCCGGCGTTGGACTGGGGTGAGCACAGTACGAAGTCTTACAACACCAGGTTAAAGTCCAACAGGTTTGTTTCGATGTCACTAGCTTTCAGAGCGCTGCTCCTTCCTCAGGTGAAGGAGCAGCGCTCTGAAAGCTATTCACCTGAGGAAGGAGCAGCGCTCTGAAAGCTAGTGACATCGAAACAAACCTGTTGGACTTTAACCTGGTGTTGTAAGACTTCGTACTAAATTAAAGAGACAGTCCCCAAAACATAACCATCTTATCAACTTTGTATTTGTAACACTTCCACCTGAGTGCTTGAAACCCCTATTTATCCTGCTTTTCATCTCAAAGAGTGATAACAAAATAAACTATGTTGCTGTTGCAAGTTCTAAGATGTGCAGGTTTCATATTGTATAAGAAACTGCAATAGGGGTTGCTTTAACTTGATCGCCCTTCCTAGTTAATAACTAGTTATTGTTTTTTTAGGAGGTTTTTAATCTTTTTTTGGCATTGTTCACTATTCATTGGATACACCTTGTATTACTGGACCATTGAAAGTAACCCCAAGGTTTTCACTTTCAGTTTTATAGCTGATTAGAAGCGGTTTTGCTTTCCAATTTACCCTGGTATACATGACTTGAGAATGTTTGATACTGAGAACAGTTGCCATATATGAAAAAATGACAGCTCCCATGATCACAGTGAGTTTAGGCATTCCACAGTCAAGAATGTCCCAGGTTCAATCTCTGGTCTCTGCTAAGTAGCTATTCTCAACTCGGGTAAGAATAGAGGGATTATAATTGACCTCTAAGTCCCATTGATAGGGAGTGGAAGATGGGAAATGGCTCATTCTCCTAATTATCAGGGGATTTCCCCCCCCCCCCCCCCCCCACACTCCCACCAAGAAGATGAATGCTGCATTTCTATGGTTATTGCTTCATATTTTGTATATACATAAAATATTTATTTCCTTCTGATGTTCTGTTTCACACAACTGTGATAAAGGACATGCAGCACCAGAGAAAAGGCCAATAATTAATTTTAATCAATAAGCTTAAATCCTGAAACATGCGGTGGTGGTTTTATGTAATTCATTATACATGTTACTGACTGTCTAACAGCAGCACAAAATCTTCCGACTTGAGTTGATAAATAGTTCTCATGGGGCAGGCAGCGATAAACTGTTCCTATTTCAGTACAAATTGCAAATCTCAGAGAGGCCACATAATGGCTGGTATGGAAATGAGCTAGGTGTAAAGGGGCCTTAACTTTGACTTTGGCACACTGTCTGAATGACATACGTTTGCTCATATTGCTTATGGTTTTGTGTTGGGGAAGCTTTTCCCTGTATCTAATCCTCTTTTCACATGAGTAATTGATTCTGTCACTGAATGCCCATTCCCCGGTATTGACATTAACAGGTGTCATGACCCCCTGGGGCAGTGCGCGGTCAATTCCAGCCCCACTTGACCTGAAGTCGCAACACAGGTGAAATTAGATTTTATCTAAAATAGCCGAGGTCCTTGGTGGAGCCAATAAACTACAGTCACCAGGTTTGTAACTTTAATACAAGTAACCTTTCATGATGTACAGTGTTATAATTAAACAGACAGAGAATATAACTATTAATAATAATCTTTATTAGTGTCACAAGTAGGCTTACATTAACACTGCACTGAAGTTACTGTGAAAAGCTCAGAGTCGCCACACTCCGGCGCCTGTTCGGGTACACTGAGGGAGAATTCAGAATGTCCAAATTACCTAACATGTCTTTCAGGACTTGGAAACCGGAGCACTCGGAGGAAACCCACACAGATACAGAGAGAATGTGCAGACTCCACACAGTGACCCAAGCCAGGAATCGAACCTGGGACCCTGGCACTGTGAAGCAACAATGTTAATCACTGTGCTACCTGCTGCCCCTATTACCTCTTTCCCAACTTTCCCTTTCTAACACATCCCACTCTCTATACAGACAAACAACACAGAGGGGAAAGGGTGGTGGAAAGGGGGAAAACAATTAATAAAAGCAAAGGATACGAATCCTTGATGCACTGGGATGACTTCCAGTCAATGGTTTTCTGGCGTTCAGGCTTTCGTTTTGGTACCTCTTCCTTCTTGGCTTGAGATGGTTTACTCTGGCAAGGTTGTCTACTTTTGCTGCAGACTCAGCATCATTTTAACTTCACAGCAAAGGATGAGCCAGTCACTAACTGCTCTCAGAACAATAGAACAATTCTTTCACTCCAGCAAACAGGAGAGGGAGAGAGTTCCTTTCACTTCCAAGGTCTATGCACTTCTGTTCAGTTCTCTCAGAAAGCATCACATGGGAACCAATCACTGCCCATTGTCAGGCAGAACACTATTCCTGGCCAACCCACTGGCTGCCAGTTAACCATTGACCAGAGTCCCTCCAAAGATCAAAAGCCTCACAGCACCAGGCACCTGGGTTCTATTCCGGCCTCGAGTTACTGTCTGTGTGGAGTCTTCACGTTCTCCCCATGTCTGTGTGGGTTTCCTTCGGGTGCTCTGGTTTCCTCCACAGTCCAAAGATGTGCAGGTTAGGTGGATTGGCCGTGATAAATTGTCACTTAGTGCCCAAAAGGTTGGTGGGGTTAGGGTGGTAGGGTGGGGGTGTGGGCCTGGGTAGGGCACTCTTTCAGAGGGTTGGTGCAGACTGGATTGGCCGAATGGCCTCCTATACTGGAGGGATTCTATTATTCTATGAAAGATCCTAAGATCCACTCGGTGCCGAAGAGTCTGACTTCTCCCTTCCAAAATACAAAACCTGGGAACACAGTGTCCTGACAAGCAGGCTGTTTTAACTCTGCTTGAAGGCACACCCCGACTATGGTCTACAGACCTACATAATCCTATAAAATAAATGGGAACAAAGGAATTACACAGGAAAGACTTTTACACAGGCAGAACATTCACATCAATGGTAAGATTAAAGGGCTAAAATGGGACCATTGGAGTGTTGAGTATGTCAACGAAACTAAAGTGGAATAAATAGGCATGCTGTGTCCTCTTTCTTATGATAAAAATATGACATCAATGTTATCAAAATTCTGGGAAAATTCCATGTAATGGCAAAATAGCATTAATACAGTTTCAATTGGTTTTCTGGAGCAGAGCAAAGACACTGTAAATGTATTAATTAGAAAAGAAATTCAAAGATTTTACAAATATGTCATTGTAGTGCTACAGTACGATTAGTAAGCTGGGTGTATTGCCCTTTGGCTCATCCTGCTGTGTGCTGTTTCGAATACTTCCACAGCTTTCAACACACCAAACAAATAACGAACATTTGCTTTTTAGTTAAAGATAACCAACTGCTCTGTGCTACCATGCCTCTGGAAATTGTGAAAGGCTTGTATTCATATAGCACTCTGTATCATATCCCAAAGCACTTCATACAGATGACTGTTACAAAGCAAATAACATGCAACCATTTGGCACATGGCGAGATCGCACAAATAATGAGATGAATGCCAACAAATCTGTTTGTGTGAATGTTGGTTAAGGAGAGCACGGATGGAGCACTCTGCTTTGTAAAAGAATTCTTCAAAGAGCACCGTGGAATCTTTATCATGTAACAGAACAGTGGAAAAGACAGACAAGGCCTTAGTTTGATATCTAACCTGGAGGATAACACTGTCAGCAATAGGGTGACCTTCCTTCTGTACTGGAATACGTATTGAGTTGCACTGCTCACCTTGCCCTGGACCATTTACTTGACTCAACTTCCCTTGAATTCATAAATTCTGAGCTGGAAGTGATGCACTAGCAACTGAGCATTTTAGCGTTTCTTTTATTTTTACATTCTGGTTCTGGATGATAATCATATTTCACTTCAGGCCCTGATATAACGCCTGTCTCTCTTGCCCAGCCAGATCTTAATTGTTAGATTTCTGAGAAGACTATTAATACGGTTCAGTTAGATTTTGCACATGGGGCGAAAGGGATCAAAGAATATGGGGGAAAGTGGGATTAGGCTACTGAGTTGGATGATCAGCCGTGATCGTAATGAATGGCGGAACAGGCTTGAAGGGCCGAATGGCCTCCTCCTGCTCCTATTCTCTCTGTTTCCATGTTTGTGGAATGCCTGATGTTTCCACAACATAAGAAATACGATAACCTCACACCTCTGATATCACTGCAACTGAAACATTTGAAATGCTAGTGGAGATACAATCATTGTATTCTCATAGAATACGATTATGATAAAGAGCATTTCACAAGCAGTTTCAACTAGATTTTATTCGGGGAAAACCACAAGAATGTTCACTGCAGCTAATTTAGCTTTCTAGTTCAACAGGCATTACAAATGAGTTACCAATGAAACCGAAAACAAAAGCAACACGCCTTCAGTAGGATATCGTGCTTCTCGGTCTGGCTATGTTTCCTCTGACTGGAACTGCTTCTGATTTTTCCTTTAGAGAATTCACAGAATCACAATTATTACTGCGCAGAAGGAGGCCATTCGGCCCATCCTGTCTGCACCGCTCTCCAAATGAGCATCATGTATTAGTGCATTCCCCTGTCTTTTCCCCGAACCCCTGTTTCTATTCAAAGTAATCAGCTCATGCCCCCCTGAACGCCTCGATTGAACCCGCCACTTCCAGCACACTTCCAGGCAGCGCGTTCCACACCCCAACCACTCGTTGTGTGAAGAATCTTTTTCTTACATCCGGCTGGACCTATTGGATAAATATCCTTGCGGAGCTGTCTGGGATAAACAGAGTAACATTGTTGTATTATTTGTCCAAACTTTTGAAAATGATCTATCCAAACCAAGAAGGAGGAAGATTCAATTCGGAGGTTGAGACAAATGGCTGCAGTTGGGTTTCCTGCTTCCTATCTGTCTGTTGTAACTGTTCTATTGTGCACAGAGCTCCCCATACAAGCATGTGCAGAACTACTCCCAGAAATGAGCAATGTCAAAGAGAGGGTAAGGAAGATCCTCTGAGTGTAGTCAGGCGAATTTACAGCTGCCCAAGAGTTCAATGGGATCTCGTTGAGCACTTTGCAAAACACGACATTGGATTTCTGCTCAATGCAGCATCAAGTATCGCTGCTTTCCCCCCAAGAGTTACGTCCTCGTTCCTGTTTACACTGGCACCCGTCAGTAAAATGAAACAGAAATGTGTTTCTCTGTTAAACTTGCTTCAACTAAAGGACAGACTGGGATGAATGGGCCGGGCTCACAATGGGGAAAATAAAAGGCTAATAAATTGGATAGAAAATTTTCCTCATTTATCCTTCTGACTTTCCCTTGATCTGTTCTGAAGTGTGTTATCAGGTTGCTGGGCTGTGTGTCTGAGGCTATACCCCCCCCCCCCCCCCCCCCCGCAAAACCACCATTCCGGTGTGATCCTTGGTGACGAGTCTATCCAATTATTTGAGAGAAAGGGGAAGTGAAAACGAGTGAGGGCCAATCTAAGGGATTATTGAGCAGTGATCGGGAGAAGATGGGGGTTCGCGCTAACGGGGTTTTTGATCCAAACTGAAGTCAGCAAACTCACCAGAGGCGGGTCCAATTCTGGGCACTATCCGTGCTGGAACCTCTCACTGACTAAACCTGCAGAACCATTGCCACAATTGAAGGACTCTTTCTCCATCTGTCCAATGCCCAGCTGTCTTCAAGCGGGCTCCGCCCTGTACTTTTAAACAGATATCTTAATTCGCTCCATCAGGAATTTAATCGGGTCTTCAGTGAAACACTCTCTGGGCTCCATGCTCGCAGCTTGAAGCTTTCCTCCATTTCTTGCAATGATTGTTGGTCAGGTTGTGGTTTATTCCCCAGTAATAATCCTACAGATCAGACATGGCGCCAAATCTCCAGTCTGATTTCCTCAGTTGGGTATTTTTCTCGATTCTTTGACTTTTAGATTCATTGACAAGGATTCCCAGTCCTCATGCTAATGAACAAGTGACTGTAGCACTGATAGGCTTGCCCGCTGAACTACTCCACCGTTAATGTGCCCTCGTCCACTTTAACGGGACCTGGATTTTCTCTGGCATTGTCGCCTGGACGGATCTGTATAGGGTCCCCGTTATCAGAAAGGATATTTTACCCTCCGGCCGGATGTCTGTCGCATGCATTTCAAGTTGCTAAATTCAGTTCGACTTTCCCCCTGCCTTTCTGCCAAAAACACCTCCAGGAAAGTGGGAGGAATCCTTCCCAAACTCGGCGCCTCTCAGCCAGTCAGTGACATCCAACTCCTCCAACACTTGGTGAGAATTCCCAGCTCAGAACCTGCTCCTTCCTCGTCCTCCAATCTGGAGCTGCAAATAATCCCCATGTTTTAAAGGAAGTGAATAGTGGGAAAGCCAGAGACAGCGGTCTCCGTATTCCCTCCGTCTACAAATCCCACTCCAGCAATTTGACAGATTATTAACTCTGAAATTTCCATGCCATTTTATAACCGATTAGACAACCCCAAGCGGCAGTAACTTCAGGTAAAAGATATCGGATTCGCGCCAAACCTTTAAAGCCAACATCGATCGGCTGCCAGACATCTGATTATTAAGTCATATTTATAAAGTTTTAACTAAATATCCTCCAACTCAAAATAACAATCTGACTGCATAACTCTTGTAGATTTATGCCTTACGCCTTCTGCCCAATCATACATCCCGGTGCTGTGTTTAACTCCTAAACACTTGTTTCGAAATTTGATTTTTTTTTAAAACTGCGATTTTCTTGCTGTACAAATGTCAAACGCCACGTAAACCCCAATGTCAGTGACACCGCCTCTGTCACACACATTTCCTTACCCTCATATACAGACAAACAGACACACACATACAGACACATAAACACACAGACACACACATACAGACACACACGCATACACACACATACAGACACACACACATACACTTACAGACACACACACAGACACACACATACAGACACACACATACATACAGACACACACATACAGACACACACATACAGACACACACACATACACTTACAGACACACACACAGACACACACATACAGACACACACAGACACATAAACACACACACAGATACACACACAGGCATACACACACAGACACACACACATAAACACACAGGCACACACATACAGACACACACACAGACACACACATACACACACAGACACACACACACAGACACACAAACAAACAGACAGACACACATATACAGACACACACACACACACAGAAACACACATGCGGACACACACATACAGACACACACAGACACACGCATACAGACACACACAGACACATAAACACACAGGCACACACACAGCCACACACATACAGACACACACACAGGCATACACACACAGACACACACAAACACACAGGCACACACATACACACACAGGCACACACAGACACATAAACACGCATGCACACATATACAGACACCCAGACACACACACAGACACACACACATAGACACAGACACACACATACAGACACACACACAGACATACACCCACAGACACACACACATACACACACAGACACACACATACAGACACACACATACAGACACACACACACAGACACATAAACACACAGCCACACACACAGCCACACACATATAGACACATACAGGCATACACACACAGACACACACACATACAGACACACACATACACACAGATACACACAGAGACACATAAACACACACACACACACAGACACACACATAGACACACACACAGACACATAAACACACAGACACACACACAGACACACACACACAGACACACACATACAGACACACACATAGACACACACAGACATACACACACAGACACACACATACAGACACACACAGACACACACATACAGACACACACAGGCATACACACAGACACATACACACACAGACACACATAGACACACACATACAGACACATAAACACACAGACACACACATACAGACACACACACAGGCACACACATACAGACACAGACACACACACAGACACACACACATATACAGACAGACACACACAGTCACATAAACACACAGACACACACATGCAGACAGACACACACATACAGACACACACACATACACACAGACAGACACACACACAGACACACACATACACACACACAGACACACGTACACACACTTACTCATATACAGAGACACACACACATACATACACACATTTTGAGTCTCAGACACACAGATGGAAATCATTTCAGTCTCGGATTGACAACTGCATTTCCAGGTCTGTCCATCGCTCAGTGTCTGTCCGCAGACATTTTCTGCAAATTAAACTTCCGGGACCACCGGCAGCCACTTCCCAATAAATCCACAGGAACTATGTGCTGCCCTCCACTTCTAACAGACCCTTCACCCAGAGCCCAGAGCCCAATTCCTGAAAATCCCTCCCGGGTACAGCTGGGGGGGGGGGGGGGGGACCTGCGCCTTCTTCACACAAAACACTGGCGGGTTTTCCGGAGAAATGTGACGTGTAATGAATTGGCTGCCTTCCCAGTGACTGCCCCCCCCCCCAGAGCAATCAGAGTGAGCGTCCCTCCCTCTCTCGCTCGCTCCATCTCTCGCCTTCTCTCTATTCTGTCCTTCCCCCCTTCTCTCCAAGAGCAGGCAGGCTGTGTCTCTCCCTCTCCCTCTCTTTATTCTCCCCCTTTCTCCCAGAGCAGGCAGACTGTGTCCCTCTCTCTCTCCCCCCTCTCTCCAATCTCTATCGCCCTCTCATTCTCAGGCTGTGCTCCAATCCCGGGCTGGATCCTGTCTGTGTATGAGTGAGTGAGTGTGTGTGCGCGCGCGTGAGTGAGAGTATGAGTGTGTGAGTGACCGTGAGTGTGTGTGTGTGTCTGAGTGTGTGAGTGAGCGTGAGTGTGTGTGAGTGAGTGTGTGAGAGTGTGAGTGAGTGTGAGTGTGTGTGACTGTGAGAGTGAGTGTGTGTGACTGTGAGAGTGAGTGTGTGTGAGTGAGTGTGTGTGAGTGAATGTGAGTGTGTGTGTGTGTGAGAGTGAGTGTGTGAGAGTGAGTGTGAGTGAGTGTGTGTGAGTGAGTGTGAATGTGTGTGAGAGTGAGTGTGTGAGTGTGAGTGAGTGTGTGTGTGTGAGTGAGTGTGGGCGTGGGTGTGTGTGAGTGAGTGTGTGTGAGAGTGAGTGTGTGTGAGAGTGAGTGTGTGAAGGTGAGTGAGTGTGTGAGAGTGAGTGTGTGAGAGTGTGAGTGTGTGTGCGTGAGTGTGAGAGTGAGTGTGTGAGTGAGTGTGTGAGAGTGAGTGTGAGTGTGAGTGTGTGTGTGAGTGAGTGTGGGTGTGGGTGTGTGAGAGTGAGTGCGTGTGTGTGTGAGAGTGTGTGAGAGTGAGTGTGAGTGAGTGTGAGTGAGTGTGTGTGAGTGAGTGTGTGTGTGTGTGAGTGAGTGTCTGCGTGTGAGTGTGTGTGTGAGAGTGAGTGTGTGTGTGTGAGAGTGAGTGTGAGTGAGTGTGAGTGAGTGTGTGTGAGTGAGTGTGGGTGTGAGTGTCTGAGAGTGAGTGTGAGTGTGTGTGTGAGAGTGAGTGTGTGTGGGTGAGTGTGTGTGAGTGAGTGTGTGTGTGTGTGAGAGAGTGAGTGTGTGAGAGTGAGTGTGAGAGTGTGTGTGAGAGTGTGTAAGTGAGTGTGAGCGAGTGTGTGTGAGAGTGAGTGTGTTAGTGTGTGTGAGTGAGTGTGAGTGAGTGTGTGAGGGCGTGTGAGATTGAGTGTGAGAGTTGTGAGAGTGAGTGTGTGAGAGTGTGTGAGTGAGTGTGTATGAGTGAGTGTGAGTGAGTGTGTGTGAGTGAGTGTGTGAGAGTGAGTGTGAGTGTGTGAGAGTGAGTGTGAGTGTGTGTGTGAGTGAGTGTGGGTGTGGGTGTGTGAGAGTGAGTGCGTGTGTGTGTGAGTGTGTGTGAGAGTGTGTGAGAGTGAGTGTGAGTGAGTGTGTGAGTGTGTAAGTGAGTGTGAGTGAGTGTGTGTGAGAGTGAGTGTGATAGTGTGTGTGAGTGAGTGTGTGAGAGCGTGTGAGATTGAGTGTGAGTGTGTGTGAGCGTTGTGAGAGTGAGTGTGTGAGTGTGTGAGTGTGTATGAGTGAGTGTGAGTGAGTGTGTGTGGGAGTGAGTGTGTGTGAGTGAGTGTGTGTGAGTGTGTGTGAGTGAGTGTGTGAGAGTGAGTGTGAGTGTGTGTGTGTGAGTGTGTGTGAGAGTGAGTGAGTGAGTGTCTGAGTGTGAGTGTGTGTGTGTGTGAGAGTGAGTGAGTGTGTGTGTGTGAGAGTGAGTGTGAGTGAGTGTGAGTGAGTGTGTGTGAGTGAGTGTGGGTGTGTGTCTGAGAGTGAGTGTGAGTGTGAGTGTGTGTGTGAGAGTGAGTGTGTGCGTGGGTGAGTGTGTGTGTGAGTGAGTGTGTGTGTGAGAGAGTGAGTGTGTGAGAGTGAGTGTGTGTGAGAGTGTGTAAGTGAGTGTGAGCGAGTGTGTGTGAGAGTGAGTGTGTTAGTGTGTGTGAGTGAGTGTGAGTGAGTGTGTGATGGCGTGTGAGATTGAGTGTGAGAGTTGTGAGAGTGAGAGAGTGTGTGAGTGAGTGTGTATGAGTGAGTGTGAGTGAGTGTGTGTGAGTGAGTGTGTGTGAGTGAGTGCGTGAGAGTGAGTGTGTGTGTGTGAGTGAGTGTGAGTGAGTGTGTGTGAGTGAGTGTGAGTGTGTGTGAGAGTGAGTGAGAGTGAGTGTGAGTGTGTGTGTGTGTGTGAGAGTGAGTGTGTGTGAGTGTGAGTGTGAGAGAGTGAGTGTGAGAGAGTGAGTGTGTGAGAGTGAGTGTGAGCGTGTGTGAGTGAGTGTGAGTGTGTGTGTGAGAGTGAGTGTGTGAGAGTGAGTGTGACTGTGTGTGTGAGAGTGAGAGTGAGTGTGTGAGAGTGAGTGTGGGTGTGTGGGTGAGAGTGAGTGTGTGTGAGTGTGTGTGTGCATGTGAGTGTGTAAGTGTATGAGTGTGAGTGAGCGTGAGTGTGTGTGTGTGTCTGAGTGTGTGAGTGAGCGTGAGTGTGTGTGAGTGAGTGTGTGAGAGAGAGTGTGAGTGAGTGTGTGTGACTGTGAGAGTGAGTGTGTGTGACTGTGAGAGTGAGTGTGTGTGAGTGAGTGTGTGTGAGTGAATGTGAGTGTGTGTGAGAGTGAGTGTGTGAGAGTGAGTGTGAGTGAGTGTGTGTGAGTGAGTGTGAATGTGTGTGAGTGTGAGTGTGTGAGAGTGAGTGTGAGTGAGTGTGTGTGTGTGAGTGAGTGTGGGCGTGGGTGTGTGTGAGTGAGAGTGAGTGTCTGTGAGAGTGAGTGTGTGAAGGTGAATGAGTGTGTGAGAGTGAGTGTGTGAGAGCGTGAGTGTGCGTGCGTGAGTGTGAGAGTGAGTGTGTGAGTGAGTGTGTGAGAGTGAGTGTGAGTGTGTGAGAGTGAGTGTGTGTGTGAGTGAGTGTGGGTGTGGGTGTGTGAGAGTGAGTGCGTGTGTGTGTGAGTGTGTGTGAGAGTGTGTGAGAGTGAGTGTGGGTGAGTGTGTGAGAGTGTGTAAGTGAGTGTGAGTGAGTGTGTGTGAGAGTGAGTGTGTTAGTGTGTGTGAGTGAGTGTGTGAGAGCGTGTGAGATTGAGTGTGAGTGTGTGTGAGAGTTATGAGAGTGAGTGTGTGAGTGTGTATGAGTGAGTGTGTGTGAGTGCGTGTGAGTGTGTGTGTGTCAGTGTGTGTGAGAGTGAGTGAGTGTGTGTGTGAGTGAGTGTGTGAGTGTGAGTGAGTGTGAGTGAGTGTGTATGAGTGAGTGTGTGAGTGTGTGAGTGAGTGTCTGAGTGTGAGTGTGTGTGTGTGTGAGAGTGAGTGAGTGTGTGTGTGTGAGAGTGAGTGTGAGTGAGTGTGTGTGTGTGAGTGAGTGTGGGTGTGAGTGACTGAGAGTGAGTGTGAGTGTGTGTGTGCGAGTGAGTGTGTGTGGGTGAGTGTGTGTGTGAGTGAGTGTGTGTGTGAGAGAGTGAGTGTGTGAGAGTGAGTGGGAGTGCGTGTGAGAGTGTGTAAGTGAGTGTGAGCGAGTGTGTGTGAGAGTGAGTGTGTTGGTGTGTGTGAGTGAGTGTGAGTGAGTGTGTGAGGGCACGTGAGATTGAGTGTGAGAGTTGTGAGAGTGAGTGTGTGAGAGTGTGTGAGTGAGTGAGTGTGAGTGAGTGTGTGTGAGTGAGTGTGTGTGAGTGAGTGTGAGTGAGTGTGTGTGAGTGAGTGTGAGTGTGTGTGAGAGTGAGTGTCTGAGAGTTAGTGTGAGTGTGTGTGTGTGTGAGAGTGAGTGTGTGTGAGTGTGAGTGTGTGTGTGAGAGTGAGTGTGTGAGAGTGAGTGTGAGTGAGTGTGTGTGAGTGAGTGTGTGTGAGAGAGTGTGTGTGTGAGTGAGTGTGTGAGAGTGAGTGTGACTGTGTGTGTGAGAGTGAGTGTGAGTGTGTGAGTGAGTGTGGGTGTGTGGGTGAGAGTGAGTGTGTGTGAGTGTGTGTGTGCGTGTGAGTGTGTAAGTGTATGTGTGTGAGAGTGTGTGAGAGTGAGCGTGAGTGAATGTGAGTGTGTGTGTGAGTGAGTGTGTGAGAGTGCGTGTGAGTGTGTGTGTGTCAGTGTGTGTGAGAGTGAGAGAGTGTGTGTGTGAGTGAGTGTGTGAGTGTGAGTGAGTGTGAGTGAGTGTGTATGAGTGAGTGTGTGAGTGTGTGTGAGTGAGTGTCTGAGTGTGAGTGTGTGTGTGTGTGAGAGTGAGTGCGTGTGTGTGTGTGAGAGTGAGTGTGCGTGAGTGTGTGTGTGTGTGTGAGTGAGTGTGGGTGTGAGTGCCTGAGAGTGAGTGTGAGTGTGAGTGTGTGTGTGAGAGTGAGTGTGTGTGGGTGAGTGTGTGTGTGAGTGAGTGTGTGTGTGAGAGAGTGAGTGTGTGAGAGTGAGTGTGAGTGTGTGTGAGAGTGTGTAAGTGAGTGTGAGCGAGTGTGTGTGAGAGTGAGTGTGTTAGTGTGTGTGAGTGAGTGTGAGATTGAGTGTGAGTGTGTGTGAGAGTTGTGAGAGTGAGTGTGTGAGTGTGTATGAGTGAGTGTGAGTGAGTTTGTGTGGGAGTGAGTGTGTGTGAGTGAGTGTGTGTGAGTGTGTGTGTGAGTGAGTGTGTGAGAGTGAGTGTGAGTGTGTGTGTGTGAGCGTGTGTGAGAGTGAGTGAGTGTGTGTGTGAGTGAGTGTGTGCGTGTGAGTGAGTGTGTGTGAGTGAGTGTGTGAGTGAGTGTCTGAGTGTGTGTGTGTGTGAGAGTGAGTGAGTGTGTGTGTGTGAGAGTGAGTGTGAGTGAGTGTGAGTGAGTGTGTGTGAGTGTGTGTGAGTGAGTGTGGGTGTGAGTGTCTGAGAGTGAGTGTGAGTGTGAGTGTGTGTGTGAATGAGTGTGTGTGTGAGAGAGTGAGTGTGTGGGAGTGAGTGTGAGAGTGTGTGTGAGAGTGTGTAAGTGAGTGTGAACGAGTGTGTGTGAGAGTGTGTGTTAGTGTGTGTGAGTGAGTGTGAGTGAGTGTGTGAGGGCGTGTGAGATTGAGTGTGAGAGTGAGTGTGTGAGAGTGTGTGAGTGAGTGTGTATGAGTGAGTGTGAGTGAGTGTGTGTGAGTGAGTGTGTGAGAGTGAGTGTGTGTGTGAGTGAGTGTGAGTGAGTGTGTGTGAGTGAGTGTGAGTGTGTGTGAGAGTGAGTGTCTGAGAGTGAGTGTGAGTGTGTGTGTGTGCGAGAGTGAGTGTGTGTGAGTGTGAGTGTGTGTGTGAGAGAGTGAGTGTGTGAGAGTGAGTGTGAGTGTGTGTGAGTGAGTGTGAGTGTGTGTGAGAGAGTGAGTGTGTGTGAGTGAGTGTGTGAGAGTGAGTTTGTACTGTGTGTGAGAGTGAGTGTGAGTGTGGGTGTGTGGGTGAGAGTGAGTGTGTGTGAGTGTGTGTGTGCGTGTGAGTGTGTAAGTGTATGTGTGTGAGAGTGTGTGAGAGTGAGCATGAGTGAATGTGAGTGTGTGTGAGAGTGAGTGTGTGAGAGTGAGTGAGTGTGTGTGTGTGAGAGTGAGTGTGTGTGAGAATGAGTGTGAGTGAGTGTGGGTGTGTGGGTGTGAGAGTGAGTGTTTGTGTTTGCGTGTGAGTGAGTGTGTGTGTGTGAGTGAGTGTGTGAGTGTATGTGTGTGAGAGAGAGTGTGTGAGAGTGAGTGAGTGTGTGTGTGTGAGAGAGTGAGTGTGTGAGAGTGAGTGTGTGTGTGAGTGAGTGTGAGTGAGTATGTGAGAGTGAGTGTGTGTGTGTGGGTGAGAGTGTGTGTGAGTGAGAGTGTGTGTGTGTGTGTGAGTGTGAGAGTGAGTGTGAGTGAGTATGTGAGAGTGAGTGTGTGTGAGTGTGTGTGAGAGTGAGTGTGAGTGTGTGTGTGTGGGTGAGAGTGTGTGTGAGTGAGAGTGTGTGTGTGAGTGTGAGAGTGTGTGAGAGTGAGTGAGTGTGAGAGTGAGTGTGTGTGAGAGAGTGAGGGTTATGTTTGTGAGTGTGTGTGTGAGAGTGAGTGCGTGTGTATGTGAGTGT
This sequence comes from Scyliorhinus torazame, assembly GCF_047496885.1. Lineage (NCBI taxonomy): Eukaryota > Metazoa > Chordata > Chondrichthyes > Carcharhiniformes > Scyliorhinidae > Scyliorhinus > Scyliorhinus torazame. The sequence continues at coordinate 1,459,659 of NC_092734.1, read as the reverse complement.
GTGAGTGTGTGTGAGAGTGAGTGTGTGAGAGTGAGTGTGAGTGGGTGTGTGAGAGTGAGTGCGTGTGTATGTGAGTGTGTGAGTGAGTGTGAGAGTGAGTGTGTGAGAGTAAGTGTGATTGTGTGTGGGTGTGAGTGTGTGTGAGTGTGTGTGTCAGAGTGAGTGTGTGTGAGAGTGTGTGTGATACTGAGTGTGAGTAAGAGTGTGTGTGAGTGAGTGAGAGTGTGTGATAGTGAGTGTGAGTGTGTGAAAGTGAGTGTGTGTGAGTGTGTGAGAGTGAGTGTGTGTGAGTGTGGCTGTGAGTGTGCGTGTGAGTGTGTGAGTGAGTGTGAGTGTGTGAGAGTGAGTGTGAGTGAGTGAGTGTGTGTGAGAGTGTGTGTGAGCGTGAGTGTGTAAGTGCGAGAGTGTGAGTGAGTGAGTGTGTGTGAGTGTGTGTGAGTGAGTGTGTCAGAGTCAGTGTGTGTGATACTGAGTGTGAGTAAGAGTGTGTGTGAGAGTGAATGAGTGAGAGTGAGTGTGTGTGAGAGTGCGTGTGAGTGAGTGTGGGTGATAGTGAGTGTGAGTGTGTGAAAGTGAGTGTGTGTGAGTGTGTGAGAGTGAGTGTGAGTGTGTGAGTGTGAGTGTGCGAGTGTGAGTGAGTGTGAGTGTGTGAGAGTGAGTGTGAGTGAGTGAGTGTGTGTGTGAGAGTGAGTGTGTGAGAGTGAGTGAGTGTGTGTGTGTGTGAGCGTGAGTGTGTGTGAGAATGAGTGTGAGTGAGTGTGGGTGTGTGGGTGTGAGAGTGAGTGTGTGTGTGTGCGTGTGAGTGAGTGTGTGTGTGAGTGAGTGTGTGAGTGTATGTGTGTGAGAGAGAGTGTGTGAGAGTGAGTGAGTGTGTGTGTGTGAGAGAGTGAGTGTGTGAGAGTGAGTGTGTGTGTGAGTGAGTGAGTGTGAGTGAGTATGTGAGAGTGAGTGTGTGTGAGTGTGTGTGTGGGTGAGAGTGTGTGTGAGTGAGAGTGTGTGTGTGTGAGTGTGAGAGAGTGAGTGTGTGTGTGAGAGTGAGTGTGAGTGAGTATGTGAGAGTGAGTGTGTGTGAGTGTGTGTGAGAGTGAGTGTGAGTGTGTGTGTGTGGGTGAGAGTGTGTGTGAGTGAGAGTGTGTGTGTGAGTGTGAGAGAGTGTGTGAGAGTGAGTGAGTGTGAGAGTGAGTGTGTGTGAGAGAGTGAGGGTTATGTTTGTGAGTGTGTGTGTGAGAGTGAGTGCGTGTGTATGTGAGTATGTGAGTGTGTGTGAGAGTGAGTGTGAGTGGGTGTGAGTGAGTGTGTGTGTGAGAGTGAGTGCGTGTGTATGTGAGTGTGTGAGTGAGTGTGAGAGTGAGTGTGTGAGAGTAAGTGTGATTGTGTGTGGGGTGAGTGAGTGTGTCAGAGTGAGTGTGTGAGAGTGTGTGTGATACTGAGTGTGAGTAAGAGTGTGTGTGAGTGAGTGAGTGAGAGTGAGTGTGTGTGAGAGTGTGTGCGAGTGAGAGTGTGTGATAGTGAGTGTGAGTGTGTGAAAGTGAGTGTGTGTGAGTGTGTGAGAGTGTGTGTGTGAGTGTGGCTGTGAGTGTGCGTGTGAGTGTGTGAGTGAGTGTGAGTGTGTGAGAGTGAGTGTGAGTGAGTGAGTGTGTGTGAGAGTGTGTGTGAGTGTGAGTGTGTAAGTGCGAGAGTGTGAGTGAGTGAGTGTGTGTGGGTGTGTGTGAGTGAGTGTGTCAGAGTCAGTGTGTGTGATACTGAGTGTGAGTAAGAGTGTGTGTGAGAGTGAATGAGTGAGAGTGAGTGTGTGTGAGAGTGTGTGTGAGTGAGTGTGTGTGATAGTGAGTGTGAGTGTGTGAAAGTGAGTGTGTGTGAGTGTGTGAGAGTGAGTGTGTGTGAGTGTGAGTGTGTGAGAGTGAGTGTGAGTGTGCGAGTGTGAGTGAGTGTGAGTGTGTGAGAGTGAGTGTGAGTGAGTGTGTGAGAGTGAGTGAGCGAGTGTGTGTGAGTGAGTGTGTGTGAGTGAGTGTGTGTGAGTGAGTGTGTGTGTGTGTGAGTGAGTGTGAGTGAGTGTGTGTGAGTGAGTGTGTGAGTGTGTGTGAGTGAGTGTCTGAGAGTGAGTGTGAGTGTGTGTGTGTGAGAGTGAGTGTGTGTGAGTGTGTGTGTGAGAGAGTGAGTGAGTGAGTGTGTGAGTGAGTGTGTATGAGTGAATGTGAGTGAGTGTGTGTGAGTGAGTGTGTGTGTGTGAGAGTGAGTTGTGTGTGTGTGTGAGTGTGAGTGAGTGTGTGTGAGTGAGTGTGTGAGTGTGTGTGAGAGTGAGTGTCTGAGAGTGAGTGTGAGTGTGTGTGTGTGAGAGTGCGTGTGTGTGAGTGTGAGTGTGTGTGTGAGAGAGTGAGTGTGAGTGAGTGTGTGTGAGTGAGTGTGAGTGTGTGTGAGAGAGTGAGTGTGTGTGAGTGAGTGTGTGAGAGTGAGTGTGACTGTGTGTGTGAGAGTGAGTGTGAGTGTGTGAGTGAGTGTGGGTGTGTGGGTGAGAGTGAGTGTGTGTGAGTGAGTGTGTGTGTGTGCGTGTGAGTGTAAGTGTATGTGTGTGAGAGAGTGTGTGTGAGAGTGAGCGTGAGTGAATGTGAGTGTGTGTGTGAGAGTGTGTGAGAGTGAGTGAGTGTGGTGTGTGTGAGAGTGTGTGTGAGTATGAGTGTGAGTGAGTGTGGGTGTGTGGGTGTGAGAGTGAGTGTGTGTGTGCGTGTGAGTGAGTGTGAGTGTGTGAGTGTACGTGTGTGAGAGAGAGTGTGTGAGAGTGAGTGTGTGTGTGAGAGTGAGTGTGAGTGAGTATGTGAGAGTGAGTGTGTGTGAGTGTGTGTGAGAGTGAGTGTGAGTGTGTGTGTGTGGGTGAGAGTGTGTGTGAGTGAGAGTGTGTGTGAGTGTGAGTGTGAGAGAGTGTGTGAGAGTGAGTGAGTGTGAGAGTGAGTGTGTGAGAGAGTGAGGGTTATGTATGTGAGTGTGTGTGTGAGAGTGAGTGCGTGTGTATGTGAGTGTGTGAGTGTGTGTGAGAGCGTGTGTATGTGAGTGTGTGAGTGAGTGTGTGAGAGTGAGTGTGATTGTGTGTGGGTGTGAGTGTGTGTGAGTGAGTGTGTCAGAGTGAGTGTGTGTGAGAGTGTGTGTGATACGGAGTGTGAGTAGAGTGTGTGTGAGAGTGTGTGAGAGTGAGTGAGTGAGAGTGAGTGTGTGTGAGAGTGTGTGAGAGGTGAGAGTGTGTGAGAGTGTGGGTGTGAGTGTGGGGAGTGTGAGTGAGAGTGAGTGTGTGAGAGTGTGGTGAGTGTGTGTAGTGAGTGAGTGGGTGTGAGTGTGTGTGAGTGTGGTGGAGAGTGAGTGAGTGAGTGAGTGTGAGTGTGTGAGGAGTGGTGCAGAGGTGAGTGGTGTGTGAGTGTGAGTGTGTGTGTGTGAGTGAGTGTGAGTGTGTGAGTGTGAGTGTGAGTGTGTGTGTGAGTGTGTGTGGGTGAGTGTGAGTGAGGTGTGAGTGTGAGTGTGAGTGAGTGTGAGTGTGAGTGTGTGTGAGTGAGTGTGTGTGTGTGAGTGAGTGTGTGTGAGAGTGAGTGTGTGTGAGGTGAGTGTGTGTGAGTGTGTGAGTGTGAGTGTGTGTGTGGTGGAGTGAGTGTGTGAGAGTGAGTGTGTGAGTGTGTGTGAGTGAGTGTGAGTGAGTGGTGGGTGTGTGTGAGTGTGAGTGAGTGCGTGTGTGAGAAGTGAGTGGGGAGTGTG